>NW_008348076.1:454547-462574 GCF_000622305.1 Nannospalax galili
AATGAGATGTTTCCTCTGAGTTGACCCTCCTCCCTCCTTTTTGTAGACTGAACACTGGTTCAGGTCCATCTGGTAGGGCTTCCATGGCCTCCCTGAACAAGAGGACAGGTGACTCACCACAGTTACAGGACATTTTGAGAGATGTTCCATAGTCCACTGGAACTTAGTTGACCTTGGAGGGAAAAGGGCAAAAACTGTCCTTTAAGTCCCTCTGACCACATTAGTATAGGCCTCAAAGTATGGCTGTTAAACATCCAATAAGATTAGTTCACCAGTCTGGTACTTTTAATTACCATGTGCTATGTAGATAAAGCTTGGTTAAAAACCAAATGTTCTCAGATAAACCTTGACTGGATAGATACTATGACCGTAGAAACAAACCTACACAGACCTTCATCACTTGCTTTGGCTTTCTCATTTTTTTCTATTTTGGAAAAATATCTCTACTCCCATATCCTTTTAACATCTTTTATATTCTCATTCTTTTTTAAAAAATAATTATAAGACAATAACATTAATAAATTTTCCATCTGTTGTGAGAATTCTTTTCCTTGGGATACTAAGCAGTGGTTTATTCCCTTTCTAGTGTCAAACCAGTGTTTGATTAAAGTTTTACAGGGGAACCAATGAATTTACTGAGCTTACTTACCAAGATAACTGAAGGGTTGCTAAGGTGTATGGATGACCTGAGGGTATGCACACTGGAAAGCCTTTGCCCAGCATGGGTCACGCCTTTTCTTAACTTTTAAGATTATTATAGCTAAGAATGGTGGCACATCCCAGCAGTCAGGAAGCTGAGGTGGGAAAAGCTCATGCACAAGGCCAAGTTACACTATACAGCAAGGCATTATTTTAAAAAGAGAGATGATCTTAGCCAGGCCTGGTGGCACACACCTTTAACCCCAGCACTCAGGAAACAGAGGCAGGAAGATCTCTGGGAGATGGATGCCAGCCTGGTGTACATGATGAATTCTAGGCCAGCTGGGCTACAAGGAGACCCTGTCTCGAAAAACAAAAGACAGAGCCTGGAGAGATGGCTCAGCGATTAAGAACACTGACTGTTCTTGCAGAAGACTGGGGTTCAAATCCCAGCACCCACATGGCAGCTAACAGCTGTCCGTATTCCGCAGGCATTGCATGACACGGGTGCATTTACCTACATGCAGGCAATACATACATACACATGAAATAAAAATAATAAAATATTTTTAAAAAGAAAAAAAGACAACAAACCCCCCAAAACAAAAGAGGAATGTTCTTAAGTTATTCTGGTAAATATTTAGCAAAACATTGAAGGTTTGAACTACTAGAGGACCTGGGGGCAGGGGGGCAGGTCCATAGTAGAGCACTTGCTTAGCAGGCGTGGGACCCTGGGTGTGAGCCCCAGCAGCACATGAGTGAGTGGAAATTGAGGAAATACTGCAGAAAAAGATAGTCTGGTAACAGTGTTGATTGTACAATGTCATTATTGTTTGTTCTTTTTCTTTGGAATGTTTAATCAGGAATTGTGAGCTGTGCTGATAATTGCTTTGGAAGCTGAGGCTGAAACTGTTTTATGCTGATGTTAAATTTAAATAAATATTGAAAAACGTTTTGTCTCCAAACCTGGCAATTCTTCAGCCAACCTTTAGATACCATTAAACAACTAATCCACACCAGGCCAAAGGCACTAGGAACCCAACCAGTCCAATTCCAATGGGGTAACTCTCCCACTGTCCCTAAAAGCTGGTCTGTAGAGTATGCTTATCCAGGGTTAATGTTACAGGATTACTGGGGGAGGTGATAAGTGAGTTAATAGATCTGAACAGTTACCACAGTGTACTTTCTGGCTTGCTGCTCTCTCCATAAATATTTAGATGGTAGCTTCACATTCTTCAAAGTAAAAGTTGAATGTCTCCCTATAATTTAGTTACCAGGGTGTGTGTGTGTATGTGTGTGTGTGTGTGTGTGTGAGTGTGTGTGTGTGTGTGTTGAAAAGCATTCTTTGCTTAACCTTTCTGTCAGAACATTCTCCTAGCCCATCTGTTAAAGCCGTTTGGCAAGGATAACCCTCCACCCCCATGCCCAGTATCTGATTATCATCCTTATCTGGTCAGGATCCTTGTCCTGCAGGTGATATCTGATCACCTAGCCTGTCTTCAGCAAGAATCTTACTAGATCACTTCAGCCAGAATCCTCCTCTCCCAGACGTTTCCTCTGAGTTTTCTGTCCACTGACCACACACTGCTCTTTAACCATAGCTCTCTCTTGTCATGCAGCATTCAGAGTTGAGCCCCATTTCTCCACTGCAACACCATTGTATTGTTCCCCGTACCCATCACTGTGTTCCTGAGTAGTACATTCCTGTTGTACTTTAACAAATATCATTGAGTATTGTTTTCTTTAATAATATGTATCTGGATCAATAAAGGGGACACCTAGATACTTCGTTAAGATGCTTTGGCGTTATTTGGGACTTTTGTCATTAAATTCTTGCTTACGTATAGCAAGCAGCATTGATAGAAAGAGGTAGAGAATGTTATTTCTTGATAGTAGTGGTGTCCTGTGCTGTGTTCAAGAGGCTTGCTAGAGGAAAGTAAATGAAGACTACATAGCAGATCTCTTCCCATGGGAAATACAGGTAGTTTGGCTCCATTTGTATGTAACAGATACTTGGACCGGAAGGCCAGTTCCAGCAAACTAGAGGCATGTGCAGTGGTCCTGGTTGTTGCCCTTGGCTGCCTGCTGGGTATGCACTGATAATGATGCACCTTTCTGTGCCTGTCCTCTTTAGCCTCCCAACAAACCCTCTGAACCAAGGGTTACCTGTTTTATAGGTGGGAAAGAAAATCCAGAAAAGTAAACCATACACTGGGGTTGGAATCTGGGCACCTCTTGAGAACAGTTTTCTAAAGATTGCTCACTGGTACCTGCTCTCCAGCTAAAAACAAGTACCTCAGCTCATTTCCAGGAATTCCAGGGTAGTTTATTTAAATGCCTGCTTAACATTGTACTTGGAATACCATAGGTAGTTCCAGTTTAATATAATCAAAGCAATATTTCCTTATTCAAGCCCCATTCTTCCTCGGACAAATAGTACCACTGTTAACCCAGGTACTAAGACAAGTATCAAGAATGTGGTCTTGCCTAGTGCAGTGGTGCACACCTTTAATCCCAGCACTCTGGAGGCAGAGGCAGGTGGACCTCTGTGAGTTCCCGGCCAGCTGGGGCTACAGGGAGACCCTGTCTCAAAAAACAAAAACAAACAAAAACCCCAACCTCCATAGCTTGGATTTGCAGATTCCTACATGCTAGCCCGACTGCCCACTTGCTGACTACATTCCAGCTCACCTGCCCCTCTCAGTGAGTAAATTCCTTTTCACCTTTCACATGCTCCAATCCCACCATCTACAAGGCTTTCTTATAAATCAGATTTGGGGGCTGGGCATGGTGGCACACGCCTTTAATCCCAGCACTTGGGAGGCAGAGGCAGGCGGATCTCTGTAGTTCAAGGCCAGCCTGGTCTACAAAGTGAGTTCCAGGCCAGCTGGGGCTACAGAAAGACCCTGTCTCAAAAAGACCAATAAATAAATCAATAAATCGGATTTTGGTTTAGATGTCATTTCCTCATGGGAGGCCCTTCCTCTGCGTCCAATGTAAATACATTCCCATCCACCCATTCGAGTTTACGTCTGTACTAACCTGACATTGTTACTCTAATACAGTCCTTATTGTTGTTTTGCAATCTCTCCCATTATAAAATGTGAGTGCCACAAGAACAGACCAGTCTACCTGATCACCTCAGTGTCCTAAAACACAAAACAGTGATTAGATGACACCAAGAAACATTCCTCTGGACTTCACCTGTGGGCGGTGTGTCCAAGGCCCTGACTGCCCCAGGCATAAAGAAGATATGATTAGAGTTATCTCAGTCTTGCATGGCCAGCAAGCCCCAGCAATCCTCCTGACTCTGCCACCCCAGTGTTGAGATTACAGGTATTTGTAGCCATGCTTGGCTTTTTACATGGATGCTAGGGATCCAAACTCAGGTCTTCCTGCTTGGTAAGCAAGCACTCTTACCCACTGAGCCTTTCGCTCACCCACCAAAGTGATTCCTATGCGATCATTTCCATCTTTATAGTTCGACCTTTTTCTCACTTTTTCTTCATATAAAAATGAGCTGGGTGTGGTGGCGCATGCCTTCAATCCCAGCACTTGGGAGGCAGAGGCAGGCGGATCTCTGTGAGTTCGAGGCCAGCCTGATCTGTATAGCGAGTTCCAGGTCAGCTGGGGCTACAGGGAGACCCTGTCTCAAAAAGACCAAAAAAAAAAAAAAAAATTACAGGGCTAGGGAGATGACTCAGTAGGTAAAGTGCTTGGTGTATAAGAATGAAGCCAGAATTCATGATCTGGAACCCATGTGAAAAGCCAGGTAATGATGGTTTGTGCTCATAATCCCAGGGCTGGGGACAGAAAGGCAGATCCCGGGGGCTCACCGTTAGCCTTCTTGACAAACTCAGGCCAGTGAGAGACATTGTCTCAAAAAACAAGGTGGATAGAACTGATTAGTGACACCCAAGGTTGACCTCCAGCTTCTGCACAGACACGTATGCTCACACACACCTGTGCGATGCACACATACACATAACTTACAGAGGAGCAATGAAAAATGGGTAGTCTCAGAAGCATGACTCCTACTAAGCTCACTGCATATGGTGAACGTAGAAAAAGAGCAGAAGGAGGACAGTAGCTGAGCGCTTTCCAAATCTGATTAAAAATTTTATACATCTGAAAAGCTCAACAGACCCTATGAGAATCAGTGCATCCACCGATACACAATTACAGTGAAATCACTAAAAGCCCAGGACAAGGAGAAAGTCTGGAGAAAAATGAATCATCACTCAAAAGCAACCGCAGTAAGATCCACTCTGACTTACCAGAAGAGTAGAGGCCAGAGGCAGTGGAATGACAGGTTCTGTGCATGCAGAGGAAAGCCTGCGGGCCACAAGTCCTGTATCAGCAAGTTGTCTTCCAAAAGTCATGATGAGCAAAATGAAGGTGGACGTGTGTGCGTCCACATGCAGGAGAGTATTATCTGCTTTTTCACAGATGGAAACACAGACCCACAGATGGCTGTTTGTCTAAAGGCAGTGACAGCCAAATTATTCACCAGCTACGGAGTGACCACATCATTGATTATCAGGACATGTAAAGTGCTTAGTTGGGATAGATTGCCTGACACAGTAAGCACTCCACAACAAAGCTGTTAGACCACCGGAAAGACACAGCTGTGGTTCATGTATCAGACCTAGACTGCTGTGCTCTTGCTTTTCTGACTGGAATTTTTTCCTTGCCTAAGTCCTGCCCAAATCTTATGTCCTTCATGAATCTGTTGACTTGTACTGGAACATTTACACAGTGGCAGTCTGAAACTGTTTTCATTGACCCCTAATACCTCTGAGTGTTTTACTCCATGTATATGAAAAAAAGTGACACTTTTCTCATCCGTTAATTTTAAGTGGTGGGTGAAGCTGATGGTTCTTTGAAACTCAGCGGTTAATATATTTTCTCAAGTTAAAAATAACAAAGCCGGACGTGGTGGTGCACGCCTTTAATCCCAGCACTCAGGAGGCAGAGGCAGGTGGAACTCGGTGAGTTCAAGGCCAGCCTGTTCTACGTAGTGAGTTCCAGGCCAGCTGGGGCTACAGGGAGACCCTGTCTCAAAAAAAAAAAAAAAAAAAAAAAAAAAATCCTAACCAAAAGCTAAAAGTTAATTCTTCAGTAAGAAACATAGTCAACTGTCAGAATTACTTTACATCAGGAATAAACACATTAGAGAAATCTAATGTGCAATTGTAGCACAGTCGTGGGTGTGTAGAGTCAGATGCTAAGGGAAGAAAACTCCCTCATCAGTAATAGAATTGAGTGGGTTTTTTTTTTTTAACGACACCTAGTTTTGTCTAGCAAGTGTGATGTTCCCTAATAGTGGCTCTGGAGTTGGAGCTGGTGTCAGGATATCTTTAAGGTCACCAGGCAACTCTGTTGTGCGAATGGATTAAAAAATGTACTGCTCCTGGACATGAAAATCATTAAATGACCAACAGTAACTCTCAGCCATAGATGTATTCAGGAGCATAGAGAAATCAGGAAAGTATGGACTGACCCAGAGGACTACCATGAGGGATGCTGAAAGTGCCAGGGGACAAGGTGGGTTACATTCAGCGCTGAGGTTGAGCCTTGTATGCTAAGTGTACATATGTGAACTGTCTATGAAAGGACACAATATTGGGGAAAGAGAGAGCTGCTGAAAGAAGAATTCTAACACACATGGAGGTCTGGAGGGCAAGTGAGAAAGAGGAGGGAAAACAGAAACGGCCCAGGAGACCGCTCACAAGACCGAACTGCAGTCATGCCCGCCAGAAGCCAGAGCTGCCCATCGAGATCCATGTCTAGGTGTGTGTATTCCACAGGTTCTGGAAGCATCTAGAATTGCTAATTGTCCAGAAAAGATGAGGAAGAAAGTGTTGAAATGGTATGAATAAGTGAAAATGAGTCATAGCAAACCAACTGATGCAAGCGCTTAAAGAATAATTATTCCTTTTAGCAAATACTTTTAGTAATTTAGAAAAACTCGAGCCTCCAATGTATAAAATCAATGTCCACATCACCTAAACTCTGCACACTGTCCTCTGTGGTCACCTGATGGCCTCACATCCTCATTATTCCTGTCATTTGGGGAGAGACACAAGAATATGGAGAAACACCAGGCAGATTTAGCCATTCTGTCCACAGATGCTGTTTCAGAGATGGAACGGGAACTGCAATTACAGAGGATAATACCACATTCATTTACCCACCACCTAGCATTTCAACAGATAGTACAATATTTTTTGAAAATATTTATGTGTATGAGTGTATTACCTGTATGTATGTAAGTGCATCCATGCCATGTAGTGCCCGGAGAAGTAAGAAGAGTGTTTGATTCCCCTGGAACTGGAGTTAAAGACTTTTGTTAGCCGCTATATGGGTGCTGGGAATCGAACCTGGGTCCTCTACAAGAACAGTCAGGGCTCTTAACCACTGAACCATCTCTCCAGCCCCAGTACTAGATTTTTTTTTTATAAGAAACAAAGCATTGCGAACATCCCCACAGACATTCCTTCACCACTTCCTCTCCTAGAAGTAAACATTTTGTTGAATTTTCTCTGTCGTGCCAACGCATGTCATTATACTAATCCATGTTCTGTACCCGTATTGTAACTGCAAGTTTCAGTAGTGACCTCACACTATACACATCCTTATGCAATTTTTAGATCCTGTTATACCCTTTTTTTTTTTTTTTTTTTTTTTTTTTTTTTTTTCCCAGCTGTCCTGGAACTCACTATGTAGACCAGGCTGGCCTGGAACTCACAGAGATCCATCTGCCTCTGCCTCCCAAGTGCTGGGATTAAAGGCATGTGCCACCACGCCTGGCTATCCTGAGTTATACCTTAAAGAGTAATATATTTTTCACTAGTCAAGGACTTTCATTTCTCCCTACAGATAAGAGTTATGCAATTTGGGAGTCTTTTAGATAGACCCAATTGCCTCACCCTGTGTCCCTGTTCAGCATGGAAGAAGCCAAAGCGGTCTGCGTCCCAATACCCTGTCGGCAATTTGGGTAACCTCTTCAGAGGATGGTGTGATAAGAATAGGAGGTAGGAACTGGCTAGGTACTTAGAAACAACTAAAGAAAAGTAGCCAGTTTCTTGGCTAAAAGTCAAAATGTCTTTGGGCCTCTTAGCAACATACTTTGTTCCAAAGGCCAAAAACGTCCAAAGTATTTGGGAGCTCTTATCTAATCCCTAAAAGATTTTAGGGTTACCTCTCCAGAGGGGCACTGTGAGAGTGGCAAAAAGCCCCATAAACAGAAAAAAAGGAGTACATGAAGAAAAAAGTGATGGGGAGATGTGGGAGGAGTGGAAGGGGAGGGAGTGGGCGTGGATTTGATCAAAACACATTATATGAAATTCTTGATAAATGTTTTTATTTGAAAAAAAGTTAAAATA
>NW_008348076.1:462871-467344 GCF_000622305.1 Nannospalax galili
TGTATATATATATGTAATATGTATATATATATATATTTTTTTTTTTTGGTCTTTTTGAGACAGAGTCTCTCTCGAGTGCTGGGATTAAAGGCGTGTGCCACCATGCCCAGCCGTAAAATATATTTTTTTCTATTGATAAATATTAAGTTTTTTTTAAGGCTTGTTTGCAGGGGCAAGGAGGTTGGTTGGGGTTTTTTGCGGGGGGGGGAGGTTCTTTTTTTTCCCCTTTTTTGAGATGTCTCACTATGTAGTCCTGGCTGGCCTAGAACTTACTATGTAGAACAGGCTGGTCTCAAACTCTCAAAGATCACCTGCTTCTGTCCCTCAAGTGCTGGGATTAAAGGTGTGCACCCTCATACCCAGCTGGTTTTGTTCTTTTTAGACAGTATCTTACTGTGCGAACTGGGCTGGCCTCAAGCTTGCTATGTAGCCCAGGCTAGCTTCTAACTCCTGTCTCAGCCTCTGGAGTGCTGGGAGTACAGGTGTACACCACACCCAACATCAATTTCTTCCCCTTTACACTTCAGTGAAAACCTCTGATCATTCTCTTCGTGTACATAGGCTGAAGGGTATGCACAGCATCAGCCTGTCAGCTTTTTTCCAGCATTGTCTCTGCATGGACTTCTGCCTGCCAGCAGTGTATGAGAGCCCTCATTCTGCTTAGCCACCTGCAGTTGGACAGGCAAACCACGATGCAGTAACAACCACAACATGTTGGTGGCTGAGTTCAAAGGTTTATATTTTTTGTTCATGAAGCTCTGCTCATCATAATCACCCAGGGACCTAGGCTGATGGCAGCTCCATCAGACACTTGCCTTTATGAAGCAGGGCAAAGGGACTAACAGGTTCAACTGCAGCCCTTAAAAAGGTTTTGCACAGCAATGATATACCTCACTTCTGCTTGCATTAAATGGACCAAACAAGTCACGTGACCAATATCCTTCACGAAGTTCCCATTCCTAATGTTTTCAATTTATTTTTAGTGTGTGTGTGTGTGTGTGTGTGTGTGTGTGCGTGTGTGTTGCCTGCATGTAAGTAAGTGCACCTGTGTCATGCAATGCCCATGGAGGACAGAAGAGGCTGTCGGATCCCCTGAAACTGGACTTACGGACAGTTGTTAGCTGTCATATGGGTGCTGGGATTTGAACACAGGTCTTCTGCAAGAGCAACCAGTGTTCTTAACCGCTGAGCTATCTCTCCAGTCCCCATTCCTAACATTTTTAAATGATTACCACAGGTTCTAACAGATTTTAATTATATTAGTCCAGAGAGAATGAGCTACTATGGTCATTTTGTCTCTGTGACTTAAAGAAATTGAGCGTATGTTTATATGTTTATTGGTCACTTGTGTTTCTTCTGCCATTCTTAGCCCATTTTACAGCTATAACACCATCACAAACATTTAGAAGAAACAGAAGTATATTTCTTCTATCTTTCAGCAGCAGAGTCCAGGACAGTGCCATCAGCATTGGTCTGGCGAGGGCTTTCTTGCTGCTTCCTCGTGCAGCAGCAGTGGAGCACAGGCTCAGCCAGTGCTGTGTGATGTCTCCTTTGAAAAGACCTTGAAGCAGGCCTCTGTTTGCATACCTGTAATCCCAGCGTTTAGGCAGGAGGATGGCAAGTTAAAGCCAGCTTGAGCTACTTGAGACCCTGCCTAAAAAAATAAAACAAAATAAAAAATCTCTTACTACAACCAGATTGGTAGCAACTGAATTTTAGAGGGGACAATGTATTCAAATAATAGTATGTGTTTTGATACTGAGAGGTTTTTAAAATATTTTATTTTTATTTTATGTGTATGGGTGTATTGCCTGCATGTATGTGAGTGCACTCGTGTCATGCAATGCCATGGAGGTCAGAAGAGGGCTTTGGATTCCCCTGGAACTGGAGTTAAGGACGGTTCATAGCTGCCATGTGGGTGCTGGGAATCGAACCCGGGTCCTCTGCAAGAGTAGTCAGTGCTCTTAACTGCTGAGCCATCTCAATACTGAGAGTTTTTTTTTCAAAGATTTGATTTATTGGGCTGGAGAGATAGCTCAGCTTTTAAGAGCACTGGCTGCTCTTACAGAGAGCCAGGCTTCAGTTCCCAGCAGCCACATGACAGCTAACAACCATCCATAACTCCATTTCCAGGGTATCCAGATTCCTCTTCTGGTCTCCATGGGTACTGCATGATATACATGCAAAACAGTCATACACATAAACTAAAAATAAAGGGTTTCTTTTGGCCTTTTTGTAGCCCCAGCTGGCCTGGAACTTACTATGTAGACCAGGCTGGCCTTGAACTCACAGAGATCCACCTGCCTCTGCCTCCAAAGTGCTGAGACTAAAGGTGTGAAAAATACAGTTTGTTAAAAGACTTATTATGGGGCCTGGAGATATTGCTCAGCAGTTAGGGACACTGTTCTTGCAGAAGACCTGGGTTTGCATCCCAGCACCCACATGGCAGCTAACAACTGTCTGTACCTCCAGTTCCAGGGGATCCGACAGCCTCTTCTGTCCTCCATGGGCATTGCAGGACACGGAGCACTTACTTACATGCTGTGATAACATTCATACACTTAAAAATAATAAATAAAATATATTTTTTAAAGATTTATTATTTATTTATACGTATACGTATATACCTTCTTCCTGAGCATGGTATTTCTATTTTATTAAGTACCTTTGTTGATGGAAGATTTTTTGTTTTTATTTTATTTCATTTTTTGAGACAGTAGCCCAGGCTTAACCTGTAACTCACAGCAATCCTCTGTTTCAGCCTCCAAAGTGCTAGGATTTCTTTTAACAGGCATGAGCCTCCATCCCTGGAGGAAGTTGATTTTGATTATAATTATATATGTTAGTTTTCCCCCTTTGTGATTAGTATGTTCCATCTTCTTTAAGAAGTCTTTTCTGATCCTGCTATTCACTGATTACTTTTAGATGTTTTTAAAATGTACTTTTTTCACCCTTAGATATTTAATCCACCTGGTACTGTATGTGGTATGTGGTAGAGCAAGCACTCTACCACTGAGCTAAATCCCAACCCCAGCTGATTCTTATTTCTCTCTGTTTAGATACAAAATTATTCCAGTGTCATTCATGACTCCCTTCCCCCCCGACTGACAGTGTTGCCTCTCATGTCATGTGTTCCTGTATGTGTAGCCTCTCATGTCATGTGTTCATGTATGTGTAGCCTGTATCTCTGATTATTTTGTTGCATTGGTTTCTTTGTCCAGTTCAGTGGTAGATTTGTTAAGATGTGTTATTCATGTGTGTGTTTGTGTGTGTGTGTGTGTGTGTGTGTGTTTGTGTGTTTGTGTGCCCTTGGAGGCCAAAAGAGGGCTTCAGAGCCCCCTGGAGCTGGAGTTACAGACAGTTGTGAGCCACCAACATGGGTCCTGGGAGGGAACCCAATTCCAGCCCTCTGAGAGAACAGGAGGCATTCTTATCACTGAGCCATCTCTCCAGCTCTTCTAATGAGCTTTGTCTTAATTATTAACATTTTATTTTTTATTTTTTTAACATATTTTATTTATTATTTTTATTTTCTGTGTATGCATGTATTGCCTGCATGTAGGTAAGTGCACCTGTGCCATGCAATGCCCGAGGAAGACAGAAGAGGCTGTTGGATCCCCTGGAACTGGAGTTACAGACAGTTGTTAGCGGCCATGTGGGTGCTGGGATTCAAACCTGGTCTTCTGCAAGAACAGTCAGTGTTCTCAACTGTGGAGCCATCTCTCCAGCCCCATTAACATTTTATTTAAAATATTTCATTTAGGGCTGGAGAGATGGCTCAGTGGTTAAGAGCACTGACTGCTCTTGCAGAGGATCCAAGTTCGATTCCCAGCACCCACATGGCGGCTACAAACCATCCTTAACTCCAGTTCCAGGGTCATCTGGAGCCCTCCTCTGACCTCTGTGGCATTGTACAACACGGGTGCACTCACATACATGCAGGCAATACACTCATACACATAAAATAATATTTTAAAATATTTCATTTATTATTTTATGTGTACAAGTATATTGCCTGCATGTGTGTAACTGCACCCATGTCATGCATTGCCCGTGGAGGTCAGAGAGGGCATCAGATCCCCTTGAACTGGAGTTAGGATGATTGTTAGCCACCATATGGGTGCTGGGAATTGAACCCAGGGCCTTTGCAAGAGCAGTCAGTGCTATAAACCACTGAGCCAACTCTCCAGACCCAATTATTGGCATTTAATTTTTTTTTTTGGTCTTTTTTTTTTTTTTTGTTTCTGTAGCCCCAGCTGAACTGGGACTCACTATATAGACTAGGCTGCCCTCGAACTCACAGAGATCTGCGTGGCTCTGCTTCCCGAGTGCTGGGATTAAAGATGTACACCACCACACTTGGCTTCATTTAATTCTTTTTAAGGAGATCCTGAAGGGAAATATGGTATAAGAAAACAATAGGATGCAGGAACGAATCAGACTTGAGGTTTTTTTGTTTGTTTTTTTCCTTCT
>NW_008348076.1:467460-482410 GCF_000622305.1 Nannospalax galili
TTATATTTTTCCTAGTAGTTATAAAACTATGAAAAGATTATATTAGAGAAACAGAAACTATGCTAAGATTCTCAAGAGGTTTTACTAGAAGGAATTGGTTAAACAGGCATTGCAGAAATTTAAATGAAAGAGGAGATATTGAGGTAATGCAGGAAGCAATTGGGATCATTAGAATCTAGAAGCTCAGAGAAGAGGCTTACAGAATGGAACACACATCAGTGAAAGGGGTACCCTCAAACAGGTGTGTTCCTAACAGACTCCACATTTTTTAGGCCGTCTAGATGGCTCAGCGGGTAAAGGTTCCTGCCACAAAGCCTGATGATCTGGGTTTGATCCCTGTGACCCACCTAGTGTAAGGAGACAGTCTACATTTGCAAGTTGTCCTCTGACACACAATAAATAAATATGTAATGAAAGAATGTAAAAAATAAATTCCATTTTCTTCTGGCTAAATAAGTAAATTATAAAGTTCATACAGGAAAAAGAAAAGATCTAGGAAAACCTTGAAAAAGAAAGTGCTGTTCGATGTGGAGGAACAAACAGGCCCTACGAGATTATGAAAGTATAATGGTGGCTTGCCTGCATGCCAAACACTCAGGAGGCTAAGATGGCAGGATTGCTACAAGGCCAGCCTGGGTTACATAGTGAATCACAGGCCAGCGTTAACTGGAGTGAAACTCTGTCTCAAAAAGAAGGGAGGGGGGATAGGGCTGAAGAGATGGCTCAGTGGTTAAGAGCACTGGCTTTCCTTCCAGAGAACCAGAGTTCAGTTCCCAGCACCCACATGACAGCTAACAACAGTTCAAACTTTTTAAATTATAAAGAAGGCAATTTTAAAAAATTATGTTTTGAATGCCATGTGTCATGACACATGCTTTTTAATCATAGCACATAGGAGACAGAGGTAGGCAGATCCTTGAGAGATCAAGGCCAGCCTGGTCTACATAGTTTCAGGCCAACTGGGGCTACAGGGAGACCCTATCTCAAACACTCCATCCCCAAAGTAAAATAAAATTTTGATTACTTGGAAAAAAATGAAAACAAAGTCTATATAACTGGCAAGTCACTGGAATATAATAAAAAAACTATAAATAAGCTCAAGAAAATAGCATATTACAAAGATAGTGTCTCATATCACTCAGAGAGAGGGGATTTAATAAACAGTTTTAGGACAGCTGGATGAAAAGTCAGATTTGGGGGCTGGAGAGATGGCTCATCGGTTAAGAGCACTAACTGCTCTTGCAGAGGACCCAGGTTCGATTCCCAGCACCCACATGGCGGCTATGTTCTGTCCTTAACTCCAGTTCCAGGGGAATCCAAAGCCCTCTTCTGATCTCCACGGCATTACATGACACAGGTGCACTCACATGCAGGCAATACATTCATACACATAAAATTTTTTAAATTTTTAAAAAATATTTAAGAAAATATTTGGATTATAACAAAACCCATATGCTAGAAAAAGTGTCCTTTTAGTGGATCTTATTTGAGTGATATTTTATAACAAAGAATATAAAAATGTGCTTGACTCCTAAGCTGCTTTTGGACTTTATACTCAAATGGTTGACTAGGAAAAAAATAACTAAAAGCAACTGAAAAGGAAGACTTCCATTTTCTTAGCTGAAAATAGGCTACAAAGTTTTTGTCAGATTCCAGCTACCTGGGAGGTTGAGGCAGGAGGATCACAAACTTAAGGCTGAATGGATACATAGTCCAAAATTAACCTAGGTGGCTTAGAGAGACCCTGTTTCAAAATAAAATTTAAAATAAAGGCCTGGGGGATGTAGCACAGTGGTAGAATACTTGGTTAGCATGTTCAAGACACCTCTGTACCAAAAAAGAAATTTTTCTCCAGGCCTAGTGCATGAACGATCTGAATAAGACAAACAGAGCCCTTAGCAGAACTACTTTGTGTTTTCATATTTCTTGTTCCTTAAAATACTTAATTACATATGAAAAAGTGACAACTGAGGACTAGAAGTTCATTGCAGGATTTTGACAATGCATGCCACTTTGACAGTGTGACAGTGGTAAGTGTATAGATGATTCAGAGACAGCCTCAGACAGTCCGTGTGTGGAGTGAATGCAGACAGCGCTATATAATATGTCTCACGTTCAGTGACGCTCCGTGTTCAGAATTCCAGTGTTTGAAAAAGGAAAATATGTGCGATAACTTATTATGATTCCTACTTGTCTTACACTCATCATTTATTAAAACTCGTGCATGTTTTTCAGTGGTTTCGAAGTTAAACACTCATACACATTAAAAAAAATCAATTAAAAAAAATCACTTAAAGCCGGGCGTGGTGGCGCGCGCCTTTGATCCCAGCACTCAGGAGGCAGAGGCAGGCGGATCTCTGAGTTCAAGGCCAGCCTGGTCTACATAGTGAGTTCAGGTCAGCTGGGGCTACAAGGAGACCCTGTCTCAAAAAGACAAAAAAAAAAAAATCACTTAAAAAAAGTAGGAGCAGAGTGAACAGATCTTTAGCCAGTCAATAACTCAGAAAATTTATCCTCTGTGCTAGTTTTCTCATTTTTGTGATAAAACACCTGACAAATCGATGTCAGGGTTTATTCTGGCCCTTAGCTCCAGGTCCCAGTCCATCACAGTGGAGCCGTCATGGTAGCAGGAGCTGGAGGCTCTGGTCACATTGTATCCGTAGGCAGGAAGCAGAAAGAAATGAATGCTTGCTTTTTCCTCTTTATTCAGTTCAGGCTCCCAGTCCAAGAAATGATACTGCCCAGTTAGAGTGGGTCCTCGCATCTCAGTCAACTAGGCTCACAAACACGCCTAGAGGTTTGACTCTCAGGTGACTATAGATCCAGTCAAGTTCACACTGTTGACCTTCATATTTCCCACATGTACTTCCTTAGGAAGTTACCCAGGGTCCAGTACCTGAAAATAACAGGAAGTGTAGTTATTTTTAAGATGAGCAGATTCAACAGAAGAGAGCCATGGAAGAAGTCTTTCAGTCGTGCATTAGAACCAGAAAAAAAGAATGCATTCATATGAAAGTATTTGGCTCGCCAGAGAATAGAATTTACGCAATCATTTGTAAACATTGGTTTCTGGTTTCCTGCTTTTAGTGCTTCTATACTTGAATATACAGCTGTTTTAAGAAATCTTTAAAGGTAGAAGGAGATTCAATTACCTTTCAAGATGTGCTGTGCTATAGTGTTAGTTGCTTAGCCAGCACCTTCTCCTCCTTCTTTGGGGAAGTTCTCCAGTTTGTTCAGGTGTTAAGTGGCCAAATGCTCCCTAACGGAGTCTGGCAGATGAGTTTTGATTAGTTCAAGTTAGTGGTGCTGAGGCAAACTCCCTTGCCATGATTCCTTTAAAAATGGGCACAGGATGGTGGAATGCCTAAAGGTGTTAGTTTTTTCCTTGGTGTTTAAAAATGGGTGTGGGGGTTGGAAAGATGGCTCAATGGCTAGGAACACTTGCTTTTCTTGCAGAGGACGGGGGTTCAGTTCCCAGCACCCACATAGTCAGCCTATCTAGCATCACTCCCTTAAAGAAGATCAACTCACTGTCACCCAGCAGTGATCCATTACCAATAGTTCCTCAGCTAATGTTGGGGCCTCCTGCCCATTTCCCCAGTTCTGTGCTGGGTTTTTGTCTGAGTTTGCATGGATCTTATGTCATTGCTATAAGTTCATATGAGCAAGTTCCCAGAAGCCTGGAAGACTGTTTCCTTATGGTCATGCACCACCTCTGGCTCTTACAATCTTTCCGCCCCCTCTTCCAAATGGTCCTTGAACCCTGGGTGGGTGAGGTTTAATATAGAAGTCCTATCCAGGAACACACATACTGCAGTCAATTATTCTCTACATTTTGGCCAGTTGTAGCTTTCTGTGTTCACCACCCTCTGTTGCATGAGGAAGAGTTCACTGGTGAGAGTTGAGTGATGTGTTAGTATCCTCTCTAACCCCACAGACAATCTTTTACCAAATGGTGCTGGAACTCTGTATGTCCATATGCAAAAGAACAAATTCAGATCACTTTCTGATGCCCTATATAAAACTTTACTGAAATCTGGGCATGGCAGCATCTGCTTGTACTCTGCAGGTTGAGGCAAGAGAACTAAGTTTGAAGCCACCTGGCAAGTTTGAAGCCATCTGGCAAGTTTGAAGCCAGTCTGAGCTAAACAGCGGAACACTATCTCAAAAAATAAAAACAAAAATGGACTCAAAATCATCAAAGAACTAAATGTAAGATCTAAAACTACAAAGGTCTTCGAAGAAAACACAGGACAAAGTTTCAAAACATGGGATTTGACAGTTTCTTGGCTATGACACCAAAGGTCCATGCAACAAAAGAATAAATAGACAAATTGGATTTCATGAGAATTTTAATGTGTATTAATTTAAAAACTCTTAGCTGGACATGATAGCTTATGCCAGAGGCAGGAGGATTAAAAGTTCAAGGCCAACCTGTGCTACATGGCAAGATCCCATTTCAAAACAAAATAAAGGTAATAGCAACAAAGGAAAAACACAACCGAAGATTGGGAGAAAATATTTGCACATCATTTTCCTGAAAGGAATTAAGTCTATGACAGAGGACATCTAAAATTTCAACAACAAAATAACCCCATTTACACATGGACAAAGGCCTTGTTATCATCTGAAAGCTTGTGTCCTATATCCCCCAAATTCATGTTGAAACCTAATAACCGATGGGACGGGTGGGCATTGCTAGTAGATGAAGGAATAGGAGTTATTTAGTGGATAAAGAGTTTAAGGTTTGCAAGAGGAGATGGATGGACAGTAGTGTTGATTATGTAACAGTGGGAATGACTAACTGACTGACCACTACTGAATTGTACATTTAAATATTATCTAAGATGATGGCTGTATATATAGCTCAGTTGGTAGAGTGTTTTCCCAGCATGCATGAAGCCCTGAGTTTGATCCCCAGCAGCACTCCAGGGACAGAGGCAGGAAGATCAGAAATTCCAGATCATTCTCAGTTGTATAATGAGTATAAAACTGATCTGGGCTATATGCAATCCTGCTTCTAAATAAATAAATAATTTTAAATTTTATGTTATATTTTACAACAATTAAAAAATGGAGTATGTTCAGACAGAGCTGCTCCTGGGGCCATAGATTATTAAATGAAAATCCCAGTGTCAGGAGTAGGCTACCTTCTAATGAGTTGTTGGTAAAGAAGGTGTATTAGTCAGGGTTCTCCAAAGAAACAGAACCGGTAGAATGAATATATATGTATAGAGATTTATCAGCTTAGCTCACAGGATAGAGTCCGAGTAGTCCAACAATGGCTACGCCACACTGGAGAGGCTGAGAATCCATAGTCGCTCCAGTCCACAAGGCTGGATGTCTCAGTACTCCCAGTCTGGTGCTGAAGGTCTGACTAATTCCAAAAGATCAGCTAGTCACAGCAGAAAGACAAACTCACCAGCGAGAGAGAAGGCAAGCAGCAAGAAGCCAGGCGTTCTCCTCTGCCATGGCCTTTTATACGGGCTGCCATCAGAAGGTAACACCCACATTTAGGGTGTGTCTTCCAGCTTTAGATGATCCAATCAAGAAGATCTCTCTAATTTCAGTTAATCCTAGATCCAGTCAAGTTGATTGACAACCAGGATTAGCCATCACAGAAGGCCTCTAACACCCCCCGCCCCCGCAACAATGCAGATCACTGCTGTTGGTTGCCCACCAGAATTACATGGTAAGACCTGTTGCTGAAGATGCCAGGTGCCTTGGTCATAGGACATAGAGAAATCAAGCTGGAACTGGGCTGGTAGCTTCCACCTGCTGAGCAACCAGAAGATACTATGCAGAATGTTGGGAAAGAATTGTCATCAACAGTCTTACTCAGCTGTGGACGCTGTGTACAACAATAATGACCACTAGGCCAGATGAGACCTCTGCCACAATAATGGTAAGTCTGTTGTGCAGTAACTGACTAATGATTGGATCCAATGCCTGCTCCAGAGGAGGGTGTTCTAGTTTGGTCTCTGTTGCTGTGATAAAACCCTGACCAAAAGGACCTTGGGGAGGAAAAGGTTTATTACTGCTTGCAGCTCACAGTCCATCATCAAACTGAAGCAGAGACCGCAGAGGAACGCTGGTTCCTGGCTTGCTCCCTCTGGCCTGCTCAGTTGCCTTTCCTTTTTTCTTTCTAAATATTTCTTTTTTTGTCTTTTGGAGACAGGGTCTCCCTGTAGCCCCAGCTCACTATGTAGACCAGGCGGGCCTTGAACTCATAGAGATCTGCCTCCCTCTACCTCCCAAGTGCTGGGACTAAAGGCGTGCACCACCACACCTGGCTTCTAAATATTTTTTATTTATTTTTATTTTATGTGTATGTGTGTATTGCCTGCATGTAGGTAAGTGCACCCATATGGTGCAATGCCTGCAGAGGACAGAAGAGGCTGTTGGATCCCCCTGGAACTGGAGTTACAGACAGTTGTTAGCAGCCATGTGGGTGCTGGGATTTGAACCTGGGTCTTCTGCAAGAAGAGTCAGTGTTCTTAACTGCTGAGCCATCTCTCCAGCCCCTCAGATGCCATTTTTATACAGTTCAGGCCCACCTTTCCAGGGATGGTACCACCCAAGGTAGACTAGTTTGTTTTTTCATTGCTGTGACAAAACACTCTGACCACTACCAACCTGGGAAGGAAAGGGTTTATTTAGCTTACATCTCCCAGGTCCCAGTTCATCCAGGAGCCCAAGGTAGGAACTCAGGGTAGGAACCTGGAGGCAGGAGCTGGAGCACAGGCCATGGAGGAATGCTGCTTACTGGCTTGCTCCCCTGGCCCCTGCTCAGCTTGCTTTTTTATACAACACAGACCCACCTGCCCAGGGATGGCACCACCCACAGTGGGCTGGGCCCTCCCACATCACTCATCAAGAAGATGCCCCTCAGACATGGCCACAGGCCAGTGCAATAGAGGAAACTCCCCAATTGAGGCTCCCTCAACCCAGGTGTATAGGCGAGCACGCGCTGGGCTCTCAGGGTCCCAGCACGCACTCCTGGGCAGTGAAAGTTCCTCCGCTACGGAGGTCTACTCAGTCGATCCCGTCCCTATTTCACCCATATGCCTTCCTCAGGATGTGAGGTCCACTGGCCACTTGGATCACACAGGAAGCATATGAGGGACAGCGAAAGCCAGGGTATCCATGAGTCGGCGACGGAGGAATAGCACCCCCCGGGGAGACTGGATCACAGGATTTAGTGTTACAGCTCAAGACAAGTGACTCAGCTCACATCTCAGTGATTCAGTTCCAGCTCCAGCTCCAACTTTATTGGGGTAAAACTAGGACTATTTATAGTGTAGAGACAGCAGAAGAAGTCTTAGCTGATAGGTACTTTTAGGATGCCTCATTTACATAGGGCGGTGGGCTTCTATCAGGCTATCAGACAACGCCTGACTAAAACCTGCTATGAAAGGAATCTGCAGCACATGGTTTCTGAGCTCGTGAGCTATCCGGACGTGAAGAGATTTCTACTTTGCATAACAGAGGACCCCAACACAGGTGTGTCAAGTTGACACTAAAGCTATCCAGCACAGGGCCCTTATGCATCAACTGCAATCAAGAAAATGCTACCACACATATGCCCACAGACCAATCTGAGGGAGGTAATTCCTCGATTAAGGTTCCTTCATCCAAAGTATCTCCAGTTTGTGTCAAGTTAACAAAAACTAACAAGCACAGAGGGACCTCATATCTGGTACTGTAAACCTACTCAAAATTTGTGCCTGGGAGGTTGTGGGCCCTAATGAGGAAGCTGCTGCTGTTGTTTTGTTAAATGGACACAATATGCCTGTCAAATTGCCTTCCAAATAGCTATGTTTAAATCCATAAAATCAGGGAAGCTTCTTTCTTGCAGTGGCCAGCAGTGACTAAAGAGATTTATAACTTGTCAAAGTACAGGGAGTAAATAACTGTTGATGTCCAACCATTAATGGGACATCTATATCACCCCCTCCAAGGCTCAGGGAAGAAGCAGAAAGAATGTAAGAATGTAAGAGCCAGAGGAAGGGGGGAAAGGTGTCAAATGCTGATTTCCAAATAAGATAGTATTTCCAAGTGCAAGCGATCAATGGTTGCCTGGGACTGAGGATGGGACAGAAGGAGTAATCGAAAAGGATGAAGAGGAACCATGATGGAATTCGATTTTGGGGTGATGGGACTGCTGCAACAACTAAATTGTCAAAATACTTGGAACTGTGAACATAAAATGGATGTGTTTAATATGTAAATTATATCTCGACATATTGATTTTCAAAATATATAAATAGAATTCTAGAGAGGCAGGGAAGTCTCGCAAAGATTCCGCTGTTGTGCTTCTTCAGATGAGGAAACTGAGGAGCAATTCCTTGGTCTAGAGGCAAAAGTCACCAGACCAAGCAGCTGATTGCAAAGCTGGGATGGGCTCAAGCGTCGACCCTCAGCTGGTTCAAAGCCACCTCATTCCTGAAGAATGAGGCTTAAATCTTAAATGACAACCCCTAAGCAGTGTGAGCATGAAGGTAGAACTGGGGTCCTGGATTGCATGCAGGGTTTTGTTCTGGAACGGCCCCCAGGTCGTGCTGCCTGTGTCCTCCAGCAGGGGCGAGGGGTTTTGGGGGAGGTGAATTATCCTTCTCGGGTCCTCTGGGCCCGATTCTAGACTCTAGAAAGGAAGGGTATATTACTCGTTTCTACAACAAAAAATTCAGCATGGGGGTGGGCAGGGGCTGGAGAGATGGTTCAGCGCTTAAGAGCACTGAGTGCTCTTACAGAGGACTCGGGTTTGACTCCCAGCACCCACATGGTGGCTATGAACCATCCTTAACTCCAGTTCCAGGGGAATCTGAAGCCCTCATCTGATCTCCGAGGCATTGGATGACATGGGTGCACTCAGATGCAGGCAATACACTCATACACATAAAATAAAAATAATAAATATATTTTTTTAAAAATCAGAATGGGGTGGGGGGCAGTGAGACAGGGTCTCCTTGTAGCCCCAGATAGCCTGGAACTCGCTACATAGACCAGGCTGGCCTTGAACTCACAGAGATCCTCCTGCTTCTGCCTCCAAAGTGCTGAGATTAAAGGTGTGAGCCATCATGTCCAGCTCAGTTTCAGCATCTTGTATCCCTGGATATTTTCCCCAGTTACAAGTAAGTGTTATGCATTCATTGTAAAGCAATTAACAGCAACTCAGAAAAATGCAAAGGCCTGAGCAAAACTCACAGCAAGTTGCAGGTAGACGTTTGATGTATAAAAGGACAGCTTCTCATCCAATCTACCCTATTGAACGTATTTCTCTTATAACATTGCTTTTGAATCATGTGACTTGTGCATTGAAATAAAACCATAGTAACTAAAGCTGAAGATGTGTATTGTCTGAAAAGGCAAAAACAGTGGGGCTGGAGAGGTGGATCTGTGGTAAAAGCACTTGCTACTCTGAAAAGGACCCGAGTTCAGTTCCCACACTCACAACATCAGGCGCCCAACATCCTGTAACTGTGGCTTCGGAGGATCCCATGCCTCTAACCTCTGCTGGCACCTGCAACTCTAATGCACATATCTACACATACACCTTTTTTTTTTTTTTTTTTTGTCCTTTTTGAGACAGGGTCTCCCTGTAGCCCCTGCTAGCCTGGAATTCGTGGCTATGTAGACCAGGCTGGCTTTGATCTCACAGAGATCCGCCTGCATCTGACTCCCAACTACTGGGACTTAAGGTGTGCGCCACCATGCCCAGTTAATATATTTGGGGTTTTTTTGTTCCATGTTTTAATTTTTTATTATTTATTTATCTATTTATTTTATGTGTATGCATATATTGCCTGCATGTATGTAAAAACACCTGTGTCATGCAATGCCCAAGGAGTTCAGGAGAGGGCATCCAATTCCTGTGAAATTGGAATTAAGGACAGTTGTTAGCTGCTATGTGCTGGGGATCGAACTCAGGTCCTCTGCAAGAGCAGCCAGTGCTCTTAACCTCTGGGCCATTTCTCCAGCTCCTTACTCCATGTTTTGAGACAGGGTCTCATGTGTTCCAGGCTGGCCTCAAATTCACTACAACTGAGTAGGAAGACCTAGAACTTCTGTGTGCACTACCACGCCCAGTTTAGACAGTGCTGGGGATCAACCCTAGCTCAAGCACGCTGGGTAATCACTCTACCAACTTAGCTAATCCCCAGCCCTTCTCATTCTCCTGCTCTCCCTCTTCCCCCTAATATTTATCCAGGTTGTAGTTTATTTTCCTGTTTACATGGTATTATTGTGTGATTACAGAAGAATTTATTTACCTATTCTCTATTCAGAAGGTGTAATTTATGTCCAGGTAGGCATTTTTGGCTTTTTAATATGTTCATTATTTAAACTCTATTTCATGAATTACTAAACTTTTTAATTATTTTTATTTTATGTGTATGAGTGTGTTGCCTGTATGTACGTGAGTGCACCCATGTTGTGCATTGCCATGGAAGTCAGAGGAACTGGAGTTAAGGAGGGTTCATAGCTATCATGTGGGTGCTGGGATCTGAACCCAGGTCCTCTGCAAGAGCAGTCAGGGCTCTTTACCACTGAGCCATCTCTCCAGCCCCAACTAAACATATTCTTAACAGCCTTGTAGCTCCTACTTGTACCATACAGGAGTTCCTCTCGGAGGGTCTCCTCACCAGTACTTAGAACTGCAAACAACATCCTTACCTAATCTTTTGCTTTCATTTACAAGAGTTTAAAAAAAAAAAATACCAGTCAGTATACTAATCCTGTATAGGTTGTGAGGCAAATATTCTTTTCACATTCTATTTTTATCACTGAAAAAATAAAACCTTCATAAAATAGTTTTTATTCCTTTAAATTGGTTTCAGAAATACAACTTTCACCACTGATCTTTTTTTTTCAAAATTTTTAGGAAAAATATTTTTTATTTTTATTTTATGTGTATGTGTGTATTGCCAGCGTGTAGGTGTGTCCTGAGGGGTACTTGTTCCTCCAAGGGGTGGGACCTGCTGTGGAGAATTGGCTGTGGAGAGTTAGCTATGGGTACGGCACAGAAGTGATCTGGAACAGCGGATCACTGAGCCAGGGAGTAGAATGGGGCACAGGGTGTTCCCCTTTGTAAGTTATGCTATTTTCCCTACCCAGGATATAAACTATGAAAAATTCAGATAAAGATGTGTTACATGGTTTGTCTAATAGCGCCAAAAGCAGGTGTTCTACCTCAATCACAGGACCCCAAGAAGACCACCGAGGACCCAACACACCAAAAATGCAAAAGCAAGGTTTATAGTTTATTCGGGCTTAAGCTCAGGCTCCCAGACCGCACCGATATAACGGAACCATGCTGAGAGCCCCAGGTCAGGGAAGAAGGGGCTCTTTATAGGTTAGAAACAAAGAGAGGAGGGGAATAACAGTGTCACTTTGTAGTTGGTCCAAGAATCCTGCTCGCCCCAACACACCTTTGAACTGATAGATTTTTTTTTGTTATCAAGGTTGTGGAATGTGCTGGCCATCTGTGTGGTCAGGAGTCTATTTTTACTCTATAGAGCAGTGTTCATACCTGGGTTTATCTAATCTATAGTTTCCTGGAAGGGGAACAGCAGGGGAGGAGTAGCAGCCGGTGTGCATCTCAAGCATTACACAGAAGCTGAAAAGAGCAATCAGTGGGGTGTCGGGAGGGGTTGAATGAGGGGGATCTCTGGGTCCTACACAGGGACCCTGAGAGAACTCTGTCAACAAATTGGTGCAGTCAGCAAGATAGCAGTGCTAGGAATGGCAAACCGTGGGAGATTGGAAATAGCTAGGGAGCTAATGGCAGCACCTTTGTTAAAGGTTATAGAAAGACAGAAAAACTTTAACAGGCCTTGGACACAGGCAGAGAACCCAGAGAGGGGGCGTGGCCACTTTGCATAATAAAAGATTTGCCCAAGGCAGGGGAAGCTGGAAAGGCCAGGGAGGTGCTGGCAGATTCAGTTGCAGAACTTGAGAAAGAAAAACAGGATATTTTAACTTGTGTAAGGTCCAAGGACTCCAGAAAAAAGACAGATAATAATGAAAAAGGAAATGTCCTAAAAATAAAAGCTAAACCTGCCCCTCAGATTCAACCGTTGATACAAAAGGAAAAAAAGCCAAGTGCTGTAGGAAATACTCCACACTGGAACTGTTAAAACTAGGAAAAACTTACAAGCAAGCAATCAGAGAGCCCCTCACCACGTGGCTTGTGAGGGTATGGGACATGGGAGCAAACAGTGTCAGTCTAGGTCCTTCAGAAGCTTCACAGCTGGGTTATACAACCACCTATGTGTCCTTGCAATATAGGCTGTTCAACCTAGGCCAATGCAGGGGGGAGCAGTCCTTTAATGGGATGGCTCATTGAAGACATTAGAGATACATGGTTGTCACCAAGGGAAACTCCCATGGTTATCAGAGGCTGGAGGACTATAAAGGAGGGACAGGCATTACTGAGAGAATGAGGTATGAGAAAAGCAATATATGATGCCCAGTTCACTGGGCCAGATAAGACTGTGTTCACCAGAGCTATAAAGGAAAGCTTAATTCAACTGGGACCTCGAGAATGGTATAGAGCTTTAATGGTGTTGCTAGGCCCTTTAATGGGACAGGATCTTTGTAAACTGAGAGAGGCTTTAGCAGATCTAAGTGACTCTGACCATCATGTAAAATGTGTCTGTAGATTAACAGAACATCCTACAAGAGATATGAAAAAGACCAGACAGAAAAAATGGTCCATTTGGGTTACTTGAAGACAAATGTAGCATGGCTTATGTCGAACCCAAATTCCCAGAGAAAAAATTGATAGAAAACCAAATTCATTACCATGGAGGTTCTGGAAGGCTTTAAAACCAGAAGAACAGTTTACAAAAGGCATTCAAAGGATGAAAACCGTCCCGGGGTGGTTAAAAATCCTCAAAGATTGAAAAAGATGCATTTCTCTCCTGATAAAGGCTATCCTAGGGGTGGTGGAAGCAGTTTTTCCCACCGAGGCCTCCCCCAGAAGCCACGTACAGTCAATGGAGAGATGACAGATATGGCTACAGTCAGGAGGCAGACCCAGAGCCTGCCTGACTCAGGGAACCAACAGGTACAGCGAAAACAAGAGAAACCCCCTGCATTCTTAGCCTGGTGCAGGGTCAGGCAACTGGAGTCAACACCTGTAAGTGTATCAAAGATAAAAAATACCAAGAGACTCCATGTAAGATCCCTAGAATGCAAAATGACTTCAAAGGGATAACTAAAGTTCATAAAGAACTAACCAAATTAATGCCTCTTACCCATGCTATAGTACCTGTTAAAGTTCAGATAGCCCTGCCCCCTCACCAACAGGATCCCAAGGACTTCTCCTGCTCCTGAGAAAAGGGAACCTAGCTGATAAGCACCTTGGTTTTTGAAGTCAAGAGAAGCAGACTTTTCTCCACTGTTTGGCCAACACAGCAGGCTTCCCCCTTCAGTCTCTAAAGAGGACAGGTTTTAACAGTCCTGTGTTAGGGAAAGAGGAATATACTGCTTGTCTGAATTTACTGCTTGAATTTGCTTGTTTGAATTTACTGCTTGTAACCAATTAACTCAACTGGAGACACAGGCATCCGGAGATAGGGGCAAGTGCTACAGCCCCCATAGCCTGACCTGTCTGGTCTGTATCATGTCACATAGGCATGTCTGCTTACACAAGATAACAGGGAAGGGCCGCGCCAGGCACATACCACCCATCCCTCCCCGATTGGGACACCTGAAGGGAGTTGTAACATTTTTCTTGTTTTGAAGTTATTGGTTTGTGAAATGCTTGCTTTGAAACTATTGGTTGTATAAACGCGGGCTTTTGTGTAACGGCTGTGGGAGCCTATATAATCTTTACCTGAAATTGCCTCAGGGTCGATTGCTCTAACCAGACCTGTGTGTCTTGGAAGGACGGTCGGCCCCAGCTAGCTGGTTTAATAGAACTTTGCTTGATATTTGCATCTCCATACTCGTGCATTTATTCTCCAGAAGAGACCCACCGAGTCACGGACCCTAACAAAAGCCAACCTAAATGTCCATCACAGAGGACTACTTAGATATCAGTTATGATATGGCTGCATACTGAAATACTTCTCAGATACTAATAGAACTTAGTACATTTTTATATACTGACATTTAAAGAAAATCTAAGTGAGAAAGAATAGGAAAATTCAGTGTCTAGAGTACTTCCATTTCAATTAAATACCAGTCCTGAATTCTCAGGGATGCCTGGAAAGTTACTACAAAGAACAGGAAGTCATTCTGGAAGCAATGAAGACACAGAGGTGGCAGGGCTGTGCTTCCTGCAGAGGCTCTTTGGTAACATCTCTTCCATGTCCTTCGAAGCTATGTTGCTTGCTTCTTTGACACATGAGCATGTATTTCCACATCCATCTTTTCCATCCCCCACCCCCCCATCTCTCCTCCTAGCCTGGTACTGGCCCATTTCTGTTTTGGCACCCCAGACACTGGGGCTACTCAGAGCCATCACCTGGTCCTTTGCATCCAGACCAACCCAGTTCCTTCTCAGTCCCTGGGAGTCCTCTGGGCCTGGTCCTGCCCTCACCTCCCTCTTCTTCCCTGGGTGGCACGGCCACCAGCTGCTCAAGACCAGCATTTTCCAGGGCCCTGCTCCCAGGCCAGTCCAGTCCCCAAATTCCTGAGGACAACATCTTTCCTGGAGGGATCCACACCTTAAGAGGAAGCCTGAGAGCATCTGATCCTCATCTGACTTGGGTCTCTGTGGCAACTCCTGAAGATGAAAGCAATCTGGCCACTCCAATATAAAATCAAAAGAGAGAACCAGAAGCCTAGAACAACCAGCATTTCATGCCCAACAAGTAAACCACAAAGTCACATAAAGTTTACAAAAAGAAGCAGACCTAAGCCTGAAGACTTGAGTCTCACACAAGAATCAGAAACTACAAAAGAAATTCACATGTCAAAGTCACAGAGAAAAAATAATAAC
>NW_008348076.1:482559-483314 GCF_000622305.1 Nannospalax galili
TGCCCAGCGGGGCCCCGCTGCCCCCGGCCCCACCACCCGCGGGAGTGGAGGCCCGGCCGATCCGCGCGGGCACCCTGGCGGGCCGAGGCCCGGGCGCGGTAGTGGGCCGCTCGAGCCTAGCACGGTCGCCAAGGCCACTGGCCGGTGAGGAGAGCAGGACCCTGCCCATCTAAACTAGGGCGGGAACAGTGTGCCCTGTGCGGGAGATGTGGGCACTGGAGGAGAGAGTGCCTGCAGGGAAGGGAGACGGGGAGGAGGGAGCCCTGTCGGGGCCCTCCACCTGGGGGGGGACTCCCACTGGGTTCGTGGTGGATACTGGGGCACAGTGTTCGGTTCTCAGTCAGGCTTGCGGTCCTCTGAATCCAGGACGCACGGGCATGGTCCGGGAGCTACAGGAACTGAGGGGTGCGCCTGGACCACTGATGGGGGGCTGGACTTGGGAAGGCATCGGGTTTCCCACTCCTTCCTGGTTGTGCCCGGGAGTCCCACACCTTTGTTGGGTGGAGACTTACTCGCCGGGATCGGGGCACATATCCACTTTGGGCCTAAAAGGATAAAAGTCATGGACTCAAAAGGACAGCCCCTGCAGCCAGTACATGTGTTGTCTTTATCTCTGGCTGATGAATATCGCCTATTCCCGGCGGCTCTAGAAAAGGGGGGCCAGGGAGACATGAGCTCCTGGTTGCAGGAGTTCCCTTCCGCCTGGGCTGAAACTGGGGGAGTTGGCCGTCCTAAGCACCTGCCCCCGGTTGTAG
>NW_008348076.1:483832-484317 GCF_000622305.1 Nannospalax galili
AGCCAAGACCTGGAGCACTTCTGCAAAAGGCACCCCCATGTGACTCTGCTGCAGTATGTGGATGACTTGTTGCTGGCTACAGCAACTCATGAGGAGTGCGTGAAAGCTATGAGAAACCTGTTGGCCGAACTGGGCAGCCTGGGATATCGGGCCAGCGCCAAAAAGTGCATATCTGCCAGAGATCCACCCATCTAGGCTGGAAAAAGTTGCTCAGTCTTTTTCAGCATACGCAGTTGGTATTTGCATACCAAAACGAGGCCGCACGTCAGGTCACTGGGGGATGTGAGAGCTGTGCAAAGCTAAGACCGCCCAACGTGGGGCTTCACCCAACAGGTTGACGGCATCGCTCCCTGGGTCCACCACACCCACGTTTGGAAGGCCTTGCCTCTCCAGGACCCGAAATCCTGTGTGAAGGAGTGGGAGGTGCGGCCAAATCCTGCTAATCCCTTAAAACTACATCTGAGCCAGACATGAAAGGATTCCTG
>NW_008348076.1:485506-488948 GCF_000622305.1 Nannospalax galili
GGGCTTTTGTGTAATGGTTGTGGGAGCCTATATAATCTTTACCTGAAATTGCCTCAGGGTCGATCGCTCTAACCAGACCTGTGTGTCTTGGAAGGACGGTCGGCCCCAGCTAGCTGGTTTAATAAAACTCTGCTTGATTTTTGCATCTCCATACTCGTGCATTTGTTCTCCTGAAGAGACCCACCGAGTCACGGACCCTAACACCTGCTCTCCCACTCCCCCCCACCCAACTTTTAAAAAATACATCTTTCCACCTTCTGCAGGAATCAGAAGCCTCCCCCTTAAAAAGACCCCAGCTCAAGACCCAGGCAGACATTTTCCCTGCCCGGAAGGGAATCTGCTTCATGTGTTCCTTTGCTAATAAACCCTATCTTGATGGAGTTTTAGCTGTGCCTCAGTGCCTCGCTCTCCCACTCCCCCCCACCCAACTTTTAAAAAATACATCTTTCCACCTTCTGCAGGAATCAGAAGCCTCCCCCTTAAAAAGACCCCAGCTCAAGACCCAGGCAGACATTTTCCCTGCCCGGAAGGGAATCTGCTTCATGTGTTCCTTTGCTAATAAACCCTATCTTGATGGAGTTTTAGCTGTGCCTCAGTGCCTCATCATCCATCGCTCATTCTCCACCAACTTTTTACCTATCAGTACCTAACAAAGATCTATGGAGGAAACAATACAAATGGATAAAACATTTCCATGCTGTGTTAGACCTTGTGTATGATTGATTTACTAATGAGGTTAACCTTCCTTTGAGTGTTTTACAGATATGAAACCCACTTGAAAGGTACCTGAAGAAACAAAGGCCAGCTATAGCTATAAGATTCTTGGGAGTTTTATGGTTAGATAAGATAAAAACAGAGGCTCCCATGGCCTGGAGAGATGGCTCAATAGTTAGGAACACTGACTGTTCTTACAGAAGACCGGGGTTCAAATCCCATCACCTACATGGCAGCTAACAACTGTCCATAACTCCGGTTGCAGGGGATCCGACAGCCTCTTCTGTCTTCCACAGGCATTGCACGACATGGGTGCACTTATCTACACACAGGCACTACATGCATACACATAAAATAAAAATAATAAATATTAAAAAGAAACAAACAGAGCCTCCCAAACTATTCAACTCTTAAGAAATCTACAGTTCCAAGGGTGGGTTGCCCCCCTATGAGGTGTTGGTCAGAGAGAGATCCTAGAGGTCCTCCAGTTCACCAAGGCTATTGCCACTAATGTTGGTTGTACACTAGTACATGGTCAGTAAGGCCATGTTGCTGAAGACACTGCATGTTGTGAGTGCAGGAGGGAAAGAAAAGACAGAGCTGAGGCTAAGCCAAAAACTCCATGCCACTGGATGGATGACATTCATAGTACCAGAAGGCACTATACAGATGGTTGGGGAAGAGAGGATCCCCTATGATTCTACTCAACAATGGACCCCATGTGCTGCACACTATGGACATGCCAAGCAATGCCTGCAAGTGCAATATGGCTTGACTAACATACATACAACTGACAAATTTTTAATTGGATAAGGCCTGCTCCTAGGGGTGGAACACACATCTGGTGCTGTAGACCAGGCCAACTCCCTGTGTCAAGAAAGGCTACAGGCCCTAGTGGGGAAGCCGTTACAAGTATACTATTTAATGAGTATAGTACACCTACTGGGATATCCTCTAGGCATTTGTATTTACATTTGTTTTTATTTAAATGTGTCTACTTCCTTCCATTTGTCTTTATAGTAGAAGAAATACCATTGAGATAGGTCAATGGCCATGGCTTGAAGATGAATAATGGGGAGGCCCAAGAAGTCACTATCTCACCATGATACCAGAGAGATCATCCTACACCTATCACCCCCTCCAAGGCTCAGGGACTGTGGAGACCTAAAAGCCCCACCTTGCAGAGGTCCAAGAGGAAGTTACTGGGGGTGCGGCCTGGCTTGCTTTGAAAGTCTGAAGAATACTTCCGCACTGCTGAGGAGTGCATGATCAGCACATGACCATCCTTAAGATACACCCTCAGCAGGGGAGGGGGGATTTCCAGGTGCCTTTATAAGCTCTGTAATAAATGAGTCCCTGCTTGACTAGACTTCCCGTTGGGTCTGAGTGTCCCCAGTACTGGGGGCGGCATGGGCTGGCAAACGGCATGCTTACTCATCCCCAATCATCACTGCCTGGGGGACGCTGGTTCGAACCCCCAGGAACTGGTGCCCAGCGTGGCGCTTGAAGGAAGGTGAAAAGAAGAAAGAAGGAAAACGGATTGGGGCGAATTGGAGGAAGTTCATGGTAAGCAAGACACGAAATATAGGTAATGCAGCTTTTAAGTTTGAGGACCCTGCGCTTAAAGCGCTGAGAGATATGCTTAAAAGCAGGGGATTGGATTTTTCAGATCCCATAGCTCAAAAGGTTTGGGCAGAGGTGATTCATTTGGCTCCCTGGCTAGTTGGGGCTAATGTTTTTACTGGGGATACATGGGAACCATGGGAAGGGTTTGAGGAAGAATGCAGAAATGCAACAGAAGTGAAACTAAAAGAGGCCAAAGTAACAAACAGCAACTCAGGCCTGCCCTGGCCAGCTTCAGAGCCTCCTGGGCAGAAGGGCCGGGCAGAGCAGAGCACACGGGGTGTGCTGTGAAAGCCACCCACCCCACCTGCCTTGAACTAATGCGTGAGAGGGTCATGGGCCCGCATGAAAGCCGGGCGGGGGTACCGCCCCCCCCTTGGCTGGTGACCGGTGGCCACAGCTGCTGGGTGCATTTAAAAACAAACAAACAAAAAAAACAACCCCCCCACCTTTGGTGGTGCGCCACAACCAGCTCTGGGACAGCTGAAAAGGCCTGTGGGAAGGTGGCTTGGGGAGGGGCCCTGTCCCTTCCATTCCATGGGTGGCTGGGGAACCACCCCTCCCCCGAGTGCTACAGTCCTGCGGGCAGCTGCGCTCGCTGAATCCCAGACCAAGGGAGTCCTTACAATATCCAGACTCCCTAAAGAGAGAAAAGCCCATCTTAGGGGGCACCAAGGATTGCCTGGGCTTTTATCCCGAGGCAATGCAGAGGCAGACAAGATGGCTTACCGCCTCTGCAACAGCCAGGGGTGAACCCCAGGGGACGTAAGCCAAATTCTTTATGGCAAACGGATGTCACACACTATGCTCCTTTTGGAAAGCTTAAGTATATTTTTGTGTCCATCGACACATTCTCACATGCCTGTTGGGCTACTGCTCATACAGGAGAGAAGTCTAAACATGCTCAGTCTCATTTTCTCCAGTGCTTTGCTATGTTGGAATTGCCCCAAAGAATTAAAACTGATAATGGACCATGTTTTGTGAGTAAAAAATTACAAAGTTTCTTTTCACTTTGGGAAATTCAACACAATACAGGAATTCCCTACAATCCCCAAGGTCAAGCCATTGTAGAACACAACCATCAAAACCTAAAAATTCAATTACA
>NW_008348076.1:489754-516108 GCF_000622305.1 Nannospalax galili
TTTATGACTCCTAAGACAGGACATGCACATGGCCAGGTACATGATCCAATGACGGGCAAGTCTTGATCAGAGGTGACACAACCTAAGACAGGCAAAGATGCATAAGATTAGAGGAAGGAGATAGCCATCTCTCCTCAGGGAGTTGCCTATGAGGTGGGTAACCCATGAAATAAAATCAGTCCAGCCTTAAAATAAAATAAAAAAGGGGACATGTGGGGACCTAAAAGCCCCACCTTGCAGAGGTCTGAGAGGAAGTTACTGGGGGTGCGGCCTGGCTTGCTTTGAAAATCTGAAGACTACTTCCGCACTGCTGAGGAGTGCATGATCAGCACATGACCATTCTTAAGATACACCCTGAGGGGGAGGGGGGATTTCCAGGTGCCTTTATAAGCTCTGTAATACCTGTAATAAATGAGTCCCTGCTTGACTAGGCTCCCTGTTGTGTCTGAGTGTCCCCGGTACTGGGGGCAGCATGGGCTGGCGAATGGCATGCTAACTCATCCCCAATCATCACTGCCTGGGGGTCGCTGGTTCAAACCCCTGCCAAGGGACCTTAGCAGAAGATTGGCAGGAAGATTGTAAGAGCTGGAGGAAGGGGTAGAGCATGTCCCAAGGGGTACTTCTTCCTCTGAGGGGTGGGGCCTGCTGCAGAGGGAAGGGCATTGGCATGATTTAGACAGTGAAAGTGTGGAAAAAATGGCCCCCGTGTCTTGCCCGTGTGGACTTGAGAGGGGGCATTTACTGACCTGGGGTGAGACTGAGGGCCACGAGGCAGGGGTGAAAGCTAATGGAGACTGTGGACGGGTCACAGAAGTGTTCTGGAACCGTGAACCACTGAGCCATGGAGTGGAACGGGGCACTGGGTGGTCACCTTTTGTGGTGCGTCAAGTTTTTGCCTTTGTTAGTTACTCTATTTCCCTTACCCAGAATATAAACAATGAAAAATTCAGATAAATATTATTATATGGTTTGTCTAATAGCACCAGGAGCAAGGGACCCTAAGAGAACTCAGGCGACAGTAGGTATGTGCACCCATGTCATGCAATGCCTGAAGAGCACAGAAGAGGCTGTCAGATCCCCTGGAACTGGAGTTACAGATAGTTGTTAGCTGCTGTTGGGAAACCCTGCTGTTAGGGTTGTAGTTCTCCATGTCCGGATAGCCCTAAGGGGCTCGGCACCAAATGGAAGGACTCCCCTTTTCAGCAGGGGGCCTCCTGCTCTCTTCCTGGCTTACCTGGAAAGTGCCACCAAGCACGGATGCCTGACCTTATTTGGAACATGACCTTTGGCATAGTTACCTGGAGTAAAAACTACCCCCAGGTTTTTTCTATATGATAATCAGGCATTGCCTGATAGTCTGGAAGATAGGAGCCCACTGCCACATGTAAATAAAGCACACTATGAGCACCTATCAACTGAGGCTTTTGCTACTGCCTCCACACTATAAATTCTCTAGTTCTCCCACTGAATAAATGGAGCTGTTTCACTGTGTCTGGAGCTGTATCACTGCTGTTTCACTGCACCTGGGACCAGCCTCCCTGGAAGGGCTTTCTTCCATCAGTGCTCATTGGCTGTCCTGACCCCGTTCATCACTTCTGCTCCCCTTGCCCTCGTGGATCGGTGGCCAACAACCCGTGAAGAGAGGGAGAGACCCCCGCAAGCTGCCATGTGGGTGTTGGGATTTGAACCCATGCCTTCTACAAGTGCGGTCACTGCCAGCGGCAGCCACTCCTTCGTTCTCATGGGTGTCAAGGCTGCTCCTCCGCTCATCTTGGGCTGAGGCCACTCTTCTGCTCACCTGGTGATGAGGCAGCTCTTCTGCTTGCCCTGTGCTGCCTCCTGTTGTCACTGCTTCGGCCCGGTCCCGGATCCCAGGGCTGGTGAGGAGACTGTGTCAGTGGAGCCACATTCAGACACAAGAGACCAGGTTCAGTGACACAGGTCTGATTTATTGCAGGAAGGCACAAGCTTATATAGGGGTAGTGGTCCAATCACAGCACAGCAAGTAGGATACCTCATTAGCATAACAGATTTAGCATCCTATCACAGTATAGCAAGTAGGATACCTTATTAGCATCATCCTATTAGCATAACAAACTTAACGTCCTATCACAGAATAGAGGGTACGATGCCTCATTAGCATACTGTGTTTCAGATTACAGAGCCAGGATTCCTGGACCCTGACAGTTGCAATATCACCCTAGAGTCAAGCCTATCTCCCGCCTCACCCCCTTTGGTAATTTTTAAAGGTGAGGTATATAGCATATTGATATCAGTCCAGATACATCAAGGCAAAGTACAATGGCTCAGGGGGTCATTGTATTAAGAGCTCCATCCCTCAAGATGGCAAGCTTCCTTAAGAGCAGGTTGTGTCAACTCCATGCCAACCAGTGGGAGTCGAGATTCTTTGTCTCAGCATTGTTGTCCCCACCTCAAGGGTCACCCAGCATAATGGACGAGTTTTAACAAAATTAAGGAGACCCTTGACAATACAGGGTCCAAAAATCAGAAGAGTTAGTATAATAAGGGGAACAGCTAAGGCAGACAGAAGCATGGTACATCTGTAGTTCAGGGAACCATTGGCCAGGGGGTGTAGATTTTTACATAGAATTTACCTCCTTTTCATTAGCTACATTAATAATCCATCAAGTAGGGTTGACGGGTTAATGGGGGTTAAGGGGAGTTGCTAACGTTTGGGATTTAACAATTCTGATAACACAAATAATAAGGAATATAGACAAAGGTTTCTCTCTAGATTGAGGACTTAGCTTAGCTAATGTCTCTGTTTGTGGAGAGAGATGTTTGAGGTCGCCCCAGTTTGGTGGCTTTTGTTGTCTGCGACGTTGGGTTGGTCTTTCAGTGGTTGAGAGGTGGGTCGCTTCCTCCAGGGTCAGGGCTGCCATCTCTGAGGTCGGTGGTTGTGGAGGGAGGTTTCCCGTTGCAGGCAATTCTGATGTTCTGGGCCAGGATCCAGATGGGGGCTGGAAGATTATCTGGAAAGACACAGCATAGCCTCGGCCTTGCGTTAACAACAGGTGTCAATAATATGATGGATATATTTGAGCTTGCCAAAAGGAGAAAAATGAGTGGCACCCATTTGCCATATCTTATTTGGACCAAGACCTCTAAGGAGGGTCCCAGCAGGTTGTAATGGCCCCAGAGGTAGAAGAGGGGCACAAGAAGAGCATGTGCGGATCAAATGTTTATAGCTCTGAGCACAGAGTGCGCAAAGCCACACTTGTTCAAAGTGGCAAGTAGGTCCCTGTGCCTGGGCTTGTGGGGTTTCAAAATTGCCATGCCCTACCAAGGTATCAAACCCAATGTTTTGAACATTGGCATTTCTATTGCACTCTGCCTGTTGTTCGCGTTTGTCCTGATAAGCAGCCTTCCATAAGAGAAAATCACCTCCCTATAGACAGGCATGGGCAATATTCTGCCAGTCATAGGGGGTGTTGACCACATGGTTGATTGTTTCTAATAGCTGACCAAACCAAGGGGAATGAATGCCATCCTCAATGGCTGCCTTACGCAGCATTTTAAAAGTATCATGAGAATATGGATTCCAGACATTAGAGTTTTGTAGTCCCTGATAGATGGTAACTGGGAAAAAATGTGGAAAATCACCCATTGTATCATAGGAGAGGGGCCTAGGCGGCAGGGACTTTTAGTCCTCCTCTGGAAGGGAGGGGTAGATGGACTGGGGGGAAATTTCTTAGAGCTAGCGCAAGATGGCAGAAAGTAGCCATCGCCCCATAATGGCAGAGCGGAGGCTTCCTTAACTTCCCGTTTTTCATCAAAGCCAATACAAAATGGTGGAGGGTAGCCACTGCCCCATAATGGTGGGGCATGGGTGATCTTGACTTCCTGTTTTTCACCAGGCAGATCTCATATCCTAATTCCTCATTTTTTACCTCATTAACAGTCATAGTTTCATCAGAACAAGAATCCGTTAGTTTTGTTTTAACTGGCAATGCCTGGGACAGGCCGTCCCCAGCGTCCTGTTGTTGTATTTGTTCAATCTCCTTTAATAGGAGATTGTCCTGTTCAGGGGCTTTGGGGGGAACTCCCCAGAAGGGTGGCCAGAATGGCTGTCACAATGGGGGGTAGAACAACCCAGACTGTGGGCATCCCTCCCTGACTTCTTTACGCTGGGCCAAGAATAAAATGCAAGCCCATTGTTCAGGATCCCAGCAACAAGAATCTGTAAATCAGGGGGCAAGAGCTAGTACTTCATCTAATGCCTTAGTTACTTTTTTTTCTATTACCCTAATTTGCCTACTCCTGAGGAAAGAAACCAGTGCAGTAGCACCAGGGGCTGGCAGCAGCTGAATGACTATTCCCCATACTGGAGGTCACTCACCCTGTAAGACATACCCAGAAAGAGGGGCTCACAGGAGCCATTCAGGAAGACGATCAGTGGAGACAGGAACAACACACCAAACTGAAGACTGTGAGCCAGAAGAACAAAAGCGGCGAGCACCCATGGAAGAATCACTGGCAAAGAGGTCATCTGGAGCCCTGAGTGTTACAGTTCCGTGGGGCAGGCGGCTTCATGCCCCACGTTGGGCTCCAGCTGCAGTCACCCCCAGCGGTGGCTCTCGTGGGTGGGCTGTTCCTCCGCTTGCCTTGGGCCGAGGCCACTCTTCTGTTTGCCTGGTGCTGAGGCAGCTCTTCTGCTTGCCCTGTGCTGCCTCCTGTCCTTGCTGCTTCTGCCTGGTCCCGGACCCCAGGGCTGGTGAGGAAACTGTGTCAGCAGAGCCACATTCAGACACAGGAGACCAGGTTCAGTGACACAGGTCTGCTTTAGTGTAGGAAGGCACAAGCTTATATAGAGGTAGTGGTCCAATCACAGCACAGCAAGTAGGATACCTCATTAGCATATAGGGTTGGTCGTCCAATCAAAGGACAGCAAGTAGGGTACCTTATTAGCATCATCCTATTAGCATAACAGACTTAACGTCCTATCACAGAATAGAGGGTACGATGCCTCATTAGCATACTGGGTTTCAGATTACAGAGCCAGAATTCCTGGACCCTGACAGTTGCAATACCACCCTAGACTCAAGCCTATCTCCCACATACAAGAACAACCAGCGTTCTTAACTGCTGAGCCATCCCTCCAGCCCCTCACCACTGATTTTTACTAGTCATTTGCTGTCTTCTTATGTAAAGTGATTAATTCTTTTGCTTTTGATTGGTTTATTTTATTGAGTTACAGGAGTAAATGCATGTCATTTGTATATAATGATGTTTGGATTGTGTCTTTAATGAAAGGTCTTGACACAAGGACTTAGTTTTAATATGGTCCACTTAGCCATTAAAAAAAGGATTTTTTTTTTGGAGACAGGATCTTGCTGTGTTGCCCAAGCTGACTTCAATCTTGTGATTCTCCTGCTTCTCCTGCCTGAGTACTGGGATTACAATTGCGTGCCACCACATTGAGCTTCAGTTTTTGTTTTGTTTTGAGACAGTCTCACAAAAAGCTTTGAACTTTCTATGTTGCTGAGGCTGGCTTTGAACTCCTGAGCTCCCTGTCTCCACCTCCCAAGTGTTGGGATTAACAGGTGTATAACACCATGCCCTAGGTTTATTTTTTTTAATGGTGTTTTGCTAGTCCTGTTTAAATAATTTTCTATTAAAACATATTTACTGAATTTATAATTTGTTACTGTATTTTTCAGTACCAGAATTTTTGTGGCAGTGTGATGCCACATGACAGCAATGCTTGAACAAAACCAGCCTCTTAGCATACCTTAGCATCCATTAGAATCTTTTAAAAAAATATTTTATTCATTATTTTTATTTTATGTGTATGAGTGTATTGCCTGCATGTATGTAAGTGCACCGTGTCATGTGATGCCTCAGAGGTCAGAAGAGGACATCAGATTCCCCTGGAAATGGAGTTAAGGATGGTTCATAGCCACCATGTGGTGCTGGGAATTGAACCTGGGTCCTCTGCAATTGCAGTCAGTGCTCCTAACCACTGAGTCATGTCTCCAGCAACCACCATTAGCATCTTTTAAAACCAAGAGTGGGTCCCAACCTGTTTTGAGTACTTGTTTCTTCATATTTCTTCTAGCACCACACTCCCAAACAAAGGCCTTGCTCTCTACTTACTGAAACTGCACATTCAGCATGAAATGGGGAAGAAAAAGCAGACGCTTCTTATCAGGGGATTTTTCCTTTTGGACCCCTTCTAACCTAAAACAAGATAAACCACAAACAGATGTTACCAGGCTAAAATCACCTGTTGTTTACCACACAAATGGATAATCCATTGCTTCTGATGAATATTCGCTGCTTGCAGCACTTAATATTTTCAACACACACACATACACACACACACACACACTGCTCTGTTCCAATCAGAAATTGAGATAATCCCATATTGTTATGGAGTGTCCGTGAACCCTACTCCTGGGGTGTGACCTGATTGTATTCTAACACAAGGTCAAGGAAGAATCCTGAGGGATTAAAGCTGTATATTTAGATTACAAGAGGACCCTGAGGCCTAATAAACTTGTTTATATAATAAACAGAAGCATTGTCTTGGAAAAGTCATCCCAACAAATTTTCACTTGTTTACTCGTTTCCAGGGCTCTGCCACACTTGTCTTGTATTCCTTCAGTATGTCAGTCATTGTTATTTTATTTTTAATTTTAAAATATTTTATTTATTATTTTTTATTTTTATTTTATGTGTATATGTGTATTGCCTGCATGTAGGTAAGTGCACTCATGTTGTGCAATGCCCGCAGAGGACAGAAGAGGCTGTCAGATCCCCTGGAACTGAAATTATGGACAGTTGTTAGCTGCCATGTGGGTACTGGCATTTGAACCTGGGTCTTCTGCAAGAGCAGGCAGTGTTCTTAACTGCTAAGACATCTTGGAACTGGAGTTTTGGACAGTTGTTAGCTGCCATGTGGGTGCTGGGATTCAAACCTGGGTCTTCTGCAAGAACAGCCAGTGTTCTTAACCACTGAGCCACCTTTCCAGCCCCAGTCATTGTTATTTTAAAATTGATGTTTGAGGCACACAAGATGACTCAGTGGGTAAAAGTGCTTGTTGCACAAGCCTGACAACTTGAGCTCAAATCCCAGAACCCAGGCGAATGTGGGAGCAGAGAATGGACTCCACAGAGTCGTCTTCTGACCTCCACGGGTGCACTGTGGCCTGCATAGGCCTAAACACATGTGTAGACACTAAGAATAAATTTAAAACCCATGTCTGATAACTGTATTAGCTGAACTGAATAAATTAATTAGCTGAATTCTCTTTGACTTGGTATCTCTCCCCTTGATTTTGAATTCATACATTTCTTATTTCCCTGTGCCTAGCTTTTTAAAAAGTGTGGTCATTGTGTATGAAATATTAAAGAGATTATTTGAAGACCGAAATAAATGTTCTTTTCCTCCAGAGAGACCCATGTTTACTGGGGCAGACAGTGGGAGCACTAGCAATCTTAGAGCCAGTGAATCCAATCAGAAATTGAGTTAATCCCATATTGGGGTGGTGTCTGTGAACCCTACTCGTGGGGTGTGACCTGATTGTGTTCTAATGCATAACTAGGTCTTAAAGTGTTGTCAATCTGGTGGATTTTAAAATAATTTAGGTATTTTACAGCTGGTATTCAGGCTGGCTTTCAAAAACTAGTTTTGCAGTTCTTTGAACCAGCAGCACCTAGTTGTGTGTTTCAGTTGAATGGTATGACTGGGCTGCACACGGGGTAACTGTCCTGTGCTAGAGTGAAAGCAGAGCCCATGACCACCTTTAATTTTTAAAAATATTTTACTTACTATTTTATTTTGTGTATGAATGTATTGTCTGCATGTGTGTAAGTGCACCCACATCATGCAGTGCCCATGGGGGTCAGAAGATGACATTGGATCCTCTGGAATTATGGATGGTTAATAGCCACCATGTAGATGCTGGGAACTGAACCCGGGTCCTCTGCAGGAGGACTCTTAACTGCTCTTCACCTCTCCAGACCTACTGACCACCTTTTAGACCCACAAGTGGCTGCCTTCATTTCCAGGAGTATTCATGGGGTGATCATTCCAGTCCTACAGCATTTGCCCTGATACTTCTCTGCCCCATCTCTTTCATGCAACCCATGACAAATAGTCTCTGTGAAGATAAATTTCAAATTTTTATCTCCAGAAACTTTTCCAGAGATCCAGACTTACCTATCCGAGTATGTTTTTAAAACTTGAGAAGCTGAAGAGATGGCTCGGTGAGTAAGGGTGCTTGCTGTGCAAGCATGAGGACCTGGGTTCAAATCCCCAGAACCCATGTTAAAAAAAAAAAGCTGGAGTCAAAAAAAGCTGGAGTCACACAGGCCTGTAATCCCAGAGCTATGAGGAGGGAAGGGGGTGTTTGAGGCAGGAGGATCACTGGGGCTTGCTGGCTGCCAGCCTAGCTCCAGGTTCAGTGAGAGACCCTAAGGGACTAAGGCAGAGAGGGGTAGAGCAGGGCCCCCAAACTCCTCTAGCCTCCTTGTACTTGCCTGGTACATACACCTTTAACATTTGTGCACATGATGCACGAGACTCACCACACACACCACTCATACACACATAAACTGGAGATCTGGGGATATGATTCCATTGGTACAGTGCTTGCCTAGCATGCACAGGGCCTTGGGTTCAATCCCCAGAACCACATAAACTGGGCATGGTGGCTTATGCCTATAATCCTAGTATTTAGAAGGTAGAGGCAGAATGACTAGAAGTTCAAGGCTAGCCTCGGTTACATATTGAGTTTGAAGCAAACCTGAGATACATGAGACCCTGTCTCAAAAAAAAAATAAAAATAAGCTGGGTGTGGTGGCACACGCTTTTGATCCCAGAACTCGGGAGGCAGAGGCAGGCTGATCCTCTGTGAGTTCAAGGGCAGCCTGGTCTACAGAGTGAGTTCCAGGACAGCTGGGGCTACAGGGAGACCCTGTCTCAAAAAGATCCGCCCCCCAAAAAGGCTAATCTGTAGCTACCTACATGGTCTTAAACACCTGAGAAGAAAGTATAACCAGAACCATGAAATAATTTTATCATCTTTGGCCAATTTAAAGGGAAAAATCTGTCAAATTTCCAGAAATTACTAACTAGATTCGCTTGTTCATGATTAAACCTTATTTTCCAGAAAACAATAAAAATGAGAAGCAAGAAAAACCTACTAGAACAATAAACCAAGTGAGGACTTAAACTTTCTCTTCAAAAGGGACCCCAAAGTCACCTTTAGATAAGTAAACTTAGGGAACTACAATTCATAGGCCTGATTACTGAAGTTATTCTCATGGGAGAGGTCTCTTTAAATGACTAATTAGGTTTGTTTCTTCCACAATTCAACAAATTATTATACATTGGCATTGGCATTGGCCCATCTCTCCCAGACTAAATCCTAGGACATCACTACCCTGGATGGCACTGTTTTAATTTTATCTTTGGTCCTTGCTCATTTACAATTGATATCTTCCAGATTCTGGATCCTAAAGCTTCAAATGATGCTTATTAAATTGTGTCAACCCTTGACCATCTCCTCTACCAAGGGCTGCTGCAGCGCCTGAAGTCTCTAGCTGTGGATACCATTCTTACCACCTTGGTAAACCCCAAGGGACTCATCCAATCTTCATCTCTACCCAGCTGGACTGGTCATCACTCTGTGCTTCAATGAATTGGGTCCCAAATCCTGGAGCTGGGGGTATTGTGTGATAAAAGCAAGTGTGTGTTGAAATGTTAAGGGTAAAATAGAGAGATAAAAAACACTGTAGTGAGGTGTGGTGGCCACACCTTTAATCCCAGCACTCGGGAGGCAGAGGCAGGCTGATCCTTTGTGAGTTCGAGGGCAGCCTGGTCTACATAGTGAGTTCCAGAACAGCTGGGGCTACAGGGAGACCCTGTCTCAAAAAGACCAGAAAAAAAAAAAAACCCACTGTAAAAGGTTAAGAAAGGTCTTGCAGCTGGGTACAAGCTGGCCAAGCTAACTATGTAGGAGAAAGGACCAGGCTCTAAACAAAGCCTTAGCACAATAACTCATTTTTTATTTAATCAATCCACCTTTTACCTTCATACTAATTAGAGTCCTAAAATTGTTATAAAACAACGTAATAGAGATTTTAAAATGTCCTATGACAGCACATGAAAAATTTTAGGGCCAAATACTATATAAATGATACTGGTAAATTGTCATGTGCCATTTACACTTACTAAGAAGGGGACTGTGGGAGTGAGGAAGGCCTCTTATCCCAGTCTCCAGAATGTTTATTTCAAACAGCCTTCAAGATTCCCTGTCATTGGGCAGGCTGGACCCCAACTCCGTGGCAGAGAAAAAGAGAAAAGCAAATAATTACTAAGGCTGTTAAAAACACCGCACCCTTGAGAACAGCTAGCAGGAAAAGCCATTTCCAGCAGAGGTTACTACTGTTTATCTCATGATGTAAAAATGTCTGCAGTGGAAACAGAAACTCTCATCCGTGGAGAGTCCTCTCTGCTCTGCCCAGGACTCTCAAGAACTCCAGCATGGCTATTTCAGCAGGGCTTCCCCAGTTCTCTCCACTGGATGTTGTGAGTCCCTGATTTGACAATGTCTTGCTATCTATCTGCCACTTGCTATTTGTTCTTTTATTTTTTTTATTCTTTTTAAAAACATTTATTTAGTTTTATGTGTATGAGTGTTATGCCTGCATGTATGTAAGTGCACCTGTGGCATGCAGTGCTCACAGACGACAGAAGATGACATTGAATTCCCTGGAACTGGAGTTATAGATGGTTGTTAGCTGCCATGTGGGTGCTGGGATTCGAACCTGGGTCTTCTGCAAGAACAGCCAGAGCTCTTAACCACTGAACCATCTCTCCAGCCCATTGTTCTTTTATTTTTGCTTGTTATATAGTTAATAAAGTCATTCAAAACCAAACGTATGACTATTGTCGATCATTCTGTACGGAACACAGGGTAATGCCAGTATCACAGAATGACAAGAAAATGTCCCTTCTTCAATTCTTTGGGCATGATTTAAGAAGGATTACAGTTCTTTTAATATTTGGTAGATTTCCCAAGTGAAATCGCATCAGCAAGGCTTTTCTTTGTGGGTTTGGGGTATTTTGTTTTGTTCTGTTTGAGACAGGATCTCACCATGTAGCCCTAGCTGGCCTGGAACTCACTATGTAAGCCAGGCTTGAACTCAGAGAGATCTATCTGCCTTTGCTTCCTAAGAGCTGGGATTAAAGGTATGCACCACCCTACCAGAATGGTGAGGTTTTGATTGCTGATTCAGTCTCATTTTAGGTCTATTCACATTTTCTGATTCTTTACAATTTAGAGGAAAGGCTTTATGTTCTTGGAATTTTTCCATTTCAGTTGGGTTATCCAATGCTATGCCTGCCTGTACACAAGTTCACCAGTGTGCTGCAATGCCTGTTGTCTTAGTTTGTTTCTTCATTGCTGTGACAAAACACTCTGACCAGTACCAACTTGGGGAGGAAAGGGTTTATTTGTCTTACATCTCCCAGGTCGCAGTTCATCAGGGAGCCCAAGGTAGGAACTCAGGGCAGGAACCTGGAGGCAGGAGCTAGAGCACAGGCCATGGAGGAACGCTGCTTACAGGCTTGCTCCCTTGGCCCCTGCTCAGCCTGCTTTCTTATGCAACACAGGCCCACCTGCCCAGGGGTGGCACCACCCACAGTGGGCTCGGCCCTCCCACATCACTCATCAAGAAGATGCCCTTCAGACATGGCCACAGGCCAGTCCAATAGAGGCAATTTCCCGATTGAGGCTCCCTCAACCCAGGTGTGTCAAGTTGACACTAAAGCTATCCAGTACACCTGTGGAGGCCAGAAGTGGGAGTTGGGGTCCCTAGAGTTACAGGTGGTTGTGAGGTGCCCACGGGTGCTAGGAACCAAACCCAGGTCCTCTGGACAAGCAGACAGTGCTCTTAACCACTGAATCTTCTTTCCAGCCACCCCTCCTAACACACACACTTTTAAAAACCCTTATTTTATTTGTATGTGTGTCTGTATGAATGTACATGTGGGTATGGGTACCCTTGGAAGCCAGAAAAGGGAGTCAGAATCCTCAGGAGCTGGAGTTACAGGTGGGTGTGAACTGCCTGATGTGGGTGCTGGGAACTGAATGCCAGTCCTCTGGAAGAGCAACATGGACTCTTACCATGGAGTCATCTTTCCAGCCTAGTTTTCTCTTATAATCCTTTTGTATTTCTGCTGAAATGGTTGTAACGCCATGCCCAAATTATTTATTATTATTATTATTATTATTATTATTATTTTGGTCTTTTTGAGACAGGGTCTCCCTGTAGCCCCAGCTGTCCTGGAACTCACTCTATAGACCAGACTGGCCTTGAACTCACAGAGCTCCGCCTGCCTCTGCCTCCCAAGTGCTGGGATTAAAGGCGTGTGCCACCACGCCTGGCCCAAATTATTTTTGAGTCAGGTATATTTTGTTAGGCCCTGGAGAGCCATCTCTGAGTTACCTGATAGCCTCACAGAACTTACATTCTGTGAGTTTAAAAGTATTTATAATGTGGTAGAGGGGCTGGAAAGATAGCTCAGTGGTTAACAGCACTTGCTGCTCTTCCAGAGGACCCAGGTTCAGTTCCCAGCCTCTATGTGATGGCCAATAACCATCTGAAACTCCAGTTCCACAGGATCCTCCCATGGTGCACTTATAGGCAAAACATTCATACCCATAAAAAGAAATATTTTTTAAATGTGATTTAGAGATCAAATTTGAATATCCTTTCATTTCCCAAACAAATTTAAGAGGTCTATTCTCCACATCATATTTAGTGAAAGCTGTCAGGGTAACATCTTACCAACTGCCAAGCATGGTTACACCTTATATGTTACAGGCCTCCCTTCTTGAATGTCTGTGGTGATAGTCCAGGGGTGTGGAAGAGGGCGCCCTACTCCAGCACTGTTCTGTGCCCCATACTCACACTCAGGCCTGGGGATGGCTAGTTTTCCTGCATATTGAGGTGTAATATCTACATAGCAGAAGGCATGAATGCATCCATGTTACAGTTTGGAGGTTTGCATCAGTATATACCTATGTAACCATCAGTAGATCAAAATAACTTATTTCAATCTCCTTAGAAGCAGCCTTTATGTGTGGATGATCACACTTGAGGGCTTATACTCCATCTGCCACCTGCATAGAGTAAGAAGTGTGAGACAGCTCCTGAGTCTTTGTCTGGGAGCTTTGACTGGAGGAGCCATCCAGGAATTGTCTGGATTCTGCTAGGAGCAGCTCCAGTGTCCTCATGTTGTACAAAAGTGACCCTGAGCCCGCCTCTAACAAATTCATATTCTCTCTCCCCCACCCCGGCCCCTTCCTCTTTCCCTACACACCCTCCAAAGATTAAGAAGCTGTAGAACCTGACTTTCTAAAGGGGAGGACAGTGATGCTGCAGTCCAAATCCAAAGATATATAAAGGTGTCCCCTCTAAAAATTTTCGTTAGAGCCTTTGTCCCAGTGCACCCATGTCAAGCCTTTGGACAGTGCTTGAAGAGTCCTTATGAATAAAGATGGAGTTACTGAAAGGGGGGTGTAGGAATAAGTTTTAGCTCTGTCTTGTGGATGCAGAGGGCATGGCATAGAACATTCCTTCTCTAGTGAGGACCAGCATTCAAGGCACCAACTGGAAGCAGAGAGCCTGGCTCTGACCTGCAGGGGTCTTGACCTTGGGTTTCCCAACTTCCAGAAATGTGAGGAATAAATTTCTGTTCACTAAAAATTATTTATCAGTGGTCCTCTGAAATAACAGTACAAAATGGACTGAGGCCTCCAGCCAGGTTTACCTCTGACTTTGTAAGATGTGGTTGGAAGAAGTTGCAGTGTTGAGACAGGGTCTTGATATGTGCTGGCCTTAACATCAACAATTCTGCCTCAATCTCAGCACCTACCCCAGTTGCTGGGCTGGGATTACAGGCCTGCCCTACCACCTCTCCCAGTAGTGTCACTTTCTTCTAAATTCCTTCTTTTAAGAAAATCCAGCTTGACCCTCTCCCTTCCTGCCAGGGGCATGATGGCTCTTACCTTAAGTTAGGTCCAGCCTGTATTCATATTCCTACTGACCATCCTGTTCCTGCTTCTCCAAGCTGTGGCCTTCACAGTGGCCAGTTTTCTTGTGAATCTTGGAAATTAACCCAGTGAGATGGGATAAAGAACGTGGACCATTCACCCAGGAGAAACACCATTAGTGTGCGTTGATTACCTGGGGGCGGGGGGGGGGTGGGCTACATAGGGGATTTAAAAAGAAGGAAATAGTGGCCGGGTGTGGTGGCGCATGCCTTTAATCCCAGCACTCAGGATGCAGAAGTAGGCGGATCTCTTTGAGTTCAAGGCCAGCCTGGTCTATATAGTGAGTTCCAGGACAGCTGGGGCTACAGGGAGACCATGTCTCAAAAAGACCAAAAAAAAAAAAAAGAAGGAAATGGACTCGTTGATCTCATCTGTGAAGAAAGCAATCAATGAAGCTTGAGTCGGGAGAGCTGGAGCCTGGAAAGTAGGAAGAAAATCCTCATCCAAAAAATGGTCAAGATGGTGCCAAATGACCACCACTTCCACATCAGAGAAAGGGCAGACAAGGACATCCGGAGAAGTTGGTGGCTGTCCTACCTCTAGATGACTTGCTCCAGCTCAGTGGTTCCATGGTTCCATGATGTCACTGAAGAGAAGAATGAAGAGCTGGATTTGGCTCCGGCTGCTCCAAGTCCTCTCTCATCTGGGTTTTGGCATTTTTGGGGTGAGGGGAGGTGAGCTGTGTGAGCAGTGTCTTAGCTCAGTCTCCCCTCTGGCCACCTCAGTCCCCATCGCCTTTATGGAGAGAAAGTAGGCAGCGTGAGTCCCTTCCACCAAAACTAGCCAAGTGTCTTATGAAGCTTGACCCATCAAAAGAACAGCAATGAAAACAGCCTTTTATTCTTCTGTTTCTAGAAAACTTAAAGAACAAGAGAACTACAATCAAACTGAGCTGGAAAAATGTTTGGACAAAATGCCCTTGAGAAAATGGACAAGTCTTCTAAAGCAAGCCCCACGAGCTTTGAAACCACAGTGATCACTTTCTTCATTATCCTTTTAATTTGCTTCATTTGCATCCTCCTTTTACTGGCGGTTTTTTTATATAAATGGTATAAGTCTGTGTTGATAATTTGGGATCAGATTTCAAGGCACTGTAGCAAACATTATCTAGAAATAACATGAAAGAAGTTAAAATAGAATATGTAACAGGTTGGTGGAGCACACCTGTAAGGCCAGAACTTGGAAGGTGGAAGCAGGAGGAATAGGAGTTCAAGATTACTCTCTGTTACATAGTGAATTCAAGGCCAGCCTAGGCTTTGTGAGACCCTGTCTCAAAAAACCAAATGAATAAATAAAATAGAACACATAATGTAGTGGTCCCTACATTTTCCACTTCAGAGTTTTAAAGTGCAAGTTTCCTGTTTAAAAGTGAAATTCCCACCGCATCTTAGAATGAGGGCCGGTCTTCTTTTTTTGACACTGCCTGCTTGTTTTCAGTTTCAAAGGCACGAAGACTCAAGAGTCAGAAAAGCATCTTTGTACAGATGAAAGTGGAGGTGAAGATTGTTTAGTGGCAAATAGGGAGATGAGCAAACCTGAAGAGCAAGAAAAGTGAGTGTGGGGCTGGGGGAGGGCTCGGGATGAGGGCTTCCTGCTGAAGCATGGCAGCCCCAGTCAGATCCCCAGGACCAGGAAAAAAGCTCAGTGTGGCAGTGTACATCTGTAACCCCAGAGCTAAGGGCAGAGACAGGAGGATCCTGGAGGCTCAGTGGCCAGCCAGCCCAGCCCAAATGGTGAGCCCCAGGTGCAGTGAGCAACTCGGTCTCTAAATAAGGTGGATGGGGCTGGAGAGATGACAGTTCAGTGGTGAAAGCACTAGCTGTTCTTGTAGAGAACCTAGGTTTTGTTTCCAGCACCCACATGGTGGCTAACAACCATCTGTAACTCCAATTCCAGGGCATCTTGTGCCTTCTTCTGGCCTCTGTGAACATTGCACACATGTGGTACACTACACATGTGCAGACAAAACATTCATACACATAAAAACTAAAATTAAATAAATTAATGGATAAGTGATTGAGAAAGGCATCCTGATATCAACACATATCCAGTGAGGCAATCATGCACTTAGGCACAGACACAGGCACACACACACACGCACACACACACACACACACACACACACAGAGTATGGATGTGACAGAAAGCCATTTTTGTATGTGATGATGCTGATTAAGATGCAAGAATTTTTGAAAACTCTGTTGATTGATTTTCCCAGGATCCTACTACACTATGTGAACTTGGAAGCACCAGTGAGGCCTGGCATTCTTGTTCAAAGACAGAGTAAGGAAGTGGTGGGCACACCCTTAGGAGAAGAGGCAGAAGACAAGGACAGAAAAAAACAGATGGAGGAGACTGAGAACTTTGGAGAAACTGATCGAGAGGTGATATATATTTCTATTCTCTTGCTTAGAGTTTAGGTGGCGAAGAAGCAGGAAGTCAACCAGGTAGGGGCAAGAACTGGGGGTGCTGTTGCCTGCAGCTTGGATTCTGTCTGGAATGAGTCCAATGTCCACAATCCTTTAACCATTCTTCTAAGCCAGTTATTTTGTGTTCTGAAACCAGTTACATATGTCAAGCCTAGAAGCTTTTCATTTTCCGTTTTCATTCTTACATTTCTGTTTCACTTAATTTTCTTTCATTTTATTTTTCTTAAACTCCTATGATCTTGGAGCTTAAAAGGCCTTGTAGGCCACCTAAGGGATCTAAAACTCTCAAGTCACAGATGAAAAATGAGAATTGTCCATTCCCCCACTGCAGCTGAGCTCAGGACCAGCCCCCACATCCCTGCTGCAGCTCTGGGTTCCTTCCACCACAGCACACAAACACTGTCAGAACCTGCATGAACTCCTGCCACACCACCATCCTCTGTCCAAGACAGAACAGTGGTCCACGTGGCTCTTAGCTTAGCCTTCTTAAGGAGAACAGCACATGTCATCAAATAGTATTTGATGGTATCAATGTAAGCTTTTTTAAAAAAATATTTTATTGGCCGGGCGTGGTGGTGCACGCCTTTAATACCAGCACTTGGGAGGCAGAGGCAGGTGGATCTCTGTGAGTTCAAGGTCACCCTGGTCTACATAGTTAGTGCCAGGACAGCTGGAGCTACAGGGAGACCCTGTCTCAAAAAGACCAAAAAAAATTTATTTTTATTTATCTTTTTTATTTTTTATTTTTTTACATATATGAATATACTGCCTGCATGTACGTGAGTGCACCTGTGTCGTGCAATGCTGAGGAGCTCAGAAAAGGAGGTCTCAGCGCTGACTGCTCTTGCAAAGGACCCGGGTTCAGTTCCCAGCACCCACATGGTGGCTATGAACCATCCTTAACTCCAGTTCCAGGGAAATCTGAAGCCCTCTTCTGACCTCCATGGCAGTGCATGACACGGGTGCACTCACATACATACAGGCAATACGCTCATACACATAAAATAAAAATAATAAATTGTAGGACCCCCAGGCTGGGGTACCCAACATCCACGGGAGGCCGCACCCCAATAACTCAGTCCTCAGACCAGGAGATGCAACAAGCAAGAGGATTTAATCATTTGCGCAGATGGGCCCCTGCCTCACTCAGAGAGAGAGAGAGCAGCAGCCCTGAGCTCAGCTTACAGGTGACTTTTAAAGGCAAAAACCACAAACTACAACTGGCAGCAGTGGGAGGGGGCCGGCAGCAACCAGCAGCAGTGGGAGGGGGGGGAAGTTTCGGGTGATGTCCGGTTTGTGTACGGAGCATGAAAAGGTCAGCTCTTTCTCAGCAGTTAGAATTATTTTACTTCTTACTTCCTTGTTCTGAATATTCTTCTTTGGTCTGGGGGACTTGGTTTGAATCCACTTTAACCTGGGGGGCTTTAGTTTGATTCCATCAAAATAAAATATATATATTTAAAAAAGCAGGGCTTGTTATGGTCCTAAGTCGGTCATTGTGCTATTTGTTCCACTCCCTTGCAGGGTGAAAATGTACAGAAAGCACCTAGACCTGTCCATAGAACTCCTTCCGCTGTTGAAGGCCAAAAAAGACCATTAAAAGGAGTGACATTTTCTAAGGAAGTGATTGTTGTGGATCTTGGAAATGAACACCCCACACCAGGAAGCTATGCTCAAGAACACAAAGAGAGAAAATAGAGCTCAGAAGAGGCTGGCAGTGAAAGAAATGTAACCTTTGACTGACACTGGATTGACTGAGGGTACTGCGCAATGTCGAAACAGCAAAGTGATGGGAATTAAGCAAACACAGATCATCCTTTTGTGCACAGAGAACTGCACTGTGCAAAATTCCATAAGTACAATACTGAGCCTGAATATAGATTTTTAAAAAGAAATCTGAGTTGAGTAAAATGATTATATTACATGTTCTTAAAAGTCTGTCTGCTCAAGTAATCAGTAATTTATTTGTACAGATGTTTGTTAAGTAGGTCAGAGTCTTCAATTGCTCTGATCACAAGCATTCATGATCAAGCGTTACAGGTATCACCATAGAAACTTCCAACAACAAGGGCCAGGTTTCTTCTGTGCACCCCATCAAGCATTTTTAAAAATATTTTATTTATGGGGCTGGAGAGATGGCTCAGCAGTTAAGAGCACTGACTGATCTTGCAGAGGACCTGGGTTCGATTCCCAGCACCCACATGGCAGCTATGAACCATCCTTAACTCCAGTTCCAGGGGAATCCGAAGCCCTCTTCTGACCTCCGCAGCATTGCATGACATGGGTGCACTCACATACATGCAGGTGATACACTCATACACATAAAATAAAAATAATAAAATATTTTTTAAAAATAAAAAATTATTTATTTATTTATTTTTATTTTATGCGTATGAGTGTATTGCCTCATGTATGTGAGTGCACCCATGTCATGCAGTGCCGCGGAGGTCAGAACAGCCGGGGCTCTTAACCGCTGAGCCGTCTCTCCAGCCCCATCAAGCACAGTTCTAAATGTCTTTCTTGTACTGACATTTTTCCTTTTTCTTTTTTTGGAGACATGGTCTCCCTTTAGCCCCAGCTGACCTAGAACTCACTATACAGAACAGGTTGGCCTCGAACTCACTGAGCTCCATCTGCCTCTGCCTCCCCAGTGCTGGGATTAAAGATGGGCACCACCATGCCTGGCCTGATCATAGCTTTTAAAGATTGGTACAAAAAAGCAACTACCAGCAATAAAATACCCTGTTAATTTAGGCAAATTTTAGGATTAAATCATCTTGTTATCGGTCATTTAAAATTTACTGTCAAAGTCAGGCATTGTGGTAGATATGTGTAGTCTGGGCTACTTGGGAGACTGATGGAGGGAGATCATTTGAATCCGTGATCAGATGGATCACAGTAAGACATTTCTAAATAAATAAAATTTGTTGTCCAAATGTTGAATGTGATGGTACAGACCATGCAACCACAGTCAGGGGACTGCAGTAAATGGGTGAAATGTGTAAGGGGCTATCAGGAGAGAGATAAAAAGTAGAGATAGCACTTGCTCCAGGGGCTTGGCATGTCCTCATTGCCCATGATCAATAAATATGCGCTAAGGACCAGAGGTTATATATGCTGAAATCAGAACGTGTAACTGCTGCAAAGTGGGTCATTAACAGCATGCAGTGGAGGACATAAAAGCCAAGGCAGAGGCACATCTGTGTGCAAAGTTAGTTGGAGCCAAGAGCTGGTGTTAGGAGAGTTGAGGGGTAACTGCAGTGTGCTGTGAAGTGTGGGATGTGTGGGGTCCAGGCTAGGTAGAAGTGTGAGGGAAAGACGGACTGAAGAGGACGCAGGAGGAAAGGTGTGCAGAAATATTCAGAGTCCCTGTGTTCTCAACAAACATTTAAAAATTGTGGCATTTACCTGAAACTGACATTAACAATTTTACTTTTACTATAGCATCACACATGTAACCTACTGTTGTGGTTTTTTTGTTTGTCTTTTGAGACAGGGTCTCCCTGTAGCCCCAGCTGGCCTGCACTTGCTACGTCAACCAGGCTGGCCTCGATCTCACAGAGATCCTCCTGTCTCTGCCTTCTGAGTGCTAGGACTAAAGGCTTGCACCACCATGCCTGGCCTGTAACTTACTGTCTTAAGCATTTGAAGTGCACAGTACAGCAGTGGTAAGTACATGCACACTGTTGTACAACCACCATCATCATCGAATCACAGAAATCATCTTAGAAAACTGGAACATTGCACCCTAACATCAACCCCCAGTTCCCTCTGCAGTTCCTGGCACCACGACTCTACTTTATCCTTATGAGCCTGACTCCTTCACACACCTTTTGTAAGGGAGGGAATCCTCCATACTTAGCCTTTTGTGGCTGGCTTGTTTCATTTGGCATAGTATTTCCAGAGTTGATGACTGTGTCAGAACTTTCCTCTCTGTAAGATGAAGGAGACTTCATTTGCATGTACACCACATTTCACTGATCCCTTCATCTGTTGATGGATGGGTGTGTTGCTTCCTTCTTTTGGCTATCATAATAATACTGCAATGAATATTTACAATTTTAATCTAAGAAAGTTCAGACTTGCTGGAGTTGTGGCACACACCTTTAATCCCAGCACTCGGGAGGCTGAGGCAGGCGAATCTCTATGAATTCAAGGCCAGCTTTGTCTACATAGTGAGTTCCAGGCCAGTTGGGGCTACAGGGAGACCCTGTTGGAAAAAAAAAAAAAAAAAAAAGAAGTTCTGACTTACCCATTTAGCTATTTATAGCTGTGCGTTCCAGCATAATTTCATGGCTCCAATGCTCATATCTGGGATTATGGAACCAGGTTACTTTGCCAAAAACTGATAAAAAAAGAGGGGAAATGAATACCTACATGGTATGTCTACATTAGCATAAAAGCCAATTTCCTGGTGACTAACTGTACTAATCTGGGCCTGGTGAATGTTACAGGCATCAGTGCCTGTAATGATGGAGGCAGCAGACTTCACGAAGGCCGTCAGCATCAGGCCTGTACTGTGAACAGCAGTGTGGCAAGCAACAGCACATGGTGCTAAGTGGTCATCTGAATTCTATTGTCTTTTTAAAAATTTATTTTTATTTTATGTGTATGAGTGTTGCCTGCATGTATGGAAGCGCACCTGTGTTGTGCAGTGCTCCAGGAGGTCAGAAGAGGGCGTTGGATCCTCTGGAACTAGAGATACAGGTGGTTGTTTGCCACCATGTGGGTGCTAGGAATTGAACCCAGGTCCTCTGCAAGAGCAGCCTAGTGCTCTTAACCACTGAGCCATCTCTCCAGCCCCTGAATTTTACTGGCTTTGTGCTGCTGTTTGCATCTGACTTGTAATTTAATTTTGATTTTAGAGTGAACTGAAAGCTCTAACAGTCAATATTCAGATCTATGTTTTCATGGTTTTAAGTAACACTATGATGATAGTGTAAGGCAAGAATGGGGGTGGGGATCCATGAATACCTATTGCTGGGTATTGAAGAGCAGCATCTAGGAAGTCCATGGAGGTGACTCTGGTGATGTGACCGGTGAAGGTCTGGCCTCAGGAGGTGACAGTGTAATGAGAATGGTTTGTGAGGATTTTGAGGGGCTGCAAAGCTGGCTCCCGAGCTTGGAGATGTGAGAGGTTGCCAATAGGAAATCCTAGAGAAGTACTGGGTAAAAAGTTAGGTGAGTTTCACTTCTATTAAATTTGTAGTGTTGGGCTGGGCATGGTGGCACATGCCTTTACTCCAAGCACTCAAGAGGCAGAGGCAGGCAGATCTCCTGAGTTCAAGGCCAGCCTGGTCTACATAGTGAGTTCCAGGCCAGCTAGGGCTACATGGAGACCATGTCTCAAAAAGACCAAAAAAATAATAATAATAATTGTAGTGTTAGCAAGAGGTTCAACTAAAGATGCCAAGAGAGGGTTGGATGTCGGCATGCATGCCTGTAATCCTAGCACTTGAGAGGCTGGGGCAGGACAATTGTGAGTTGGAGGTCACCCTATTTCAAATAAACAAAAAACACAGGGGCTGAAGAGATGGCTTAGCAGTGAGGAGCGCTGACTGCTCTTGCAAAGGGCTTGAGTTCAGTTCCCAACACTCACATGGGGCAGTTCACAACTGCCTGTAACTCTAGCGCCAGGGGATCTAAAACCCTCTTCTAGTCTCTGCAGGCTCTTACATTCATGAACACAAACCACACACATACACGTAATTAAAAATAAAAATAAGGGGGCTGGAGAGATGGCTCAGTGGTAAAGAGCACTGACTGTTCTTGCAGAGAAACCAGGTTTGATTTCCAGCACCCACATGGTGGTAACAAGCATCCATAGCTCCAGTTCCAGGGGATCCAACACCCTCCTCTTCTGACCTCCATGGGAATTACATGACATAGGTGCATGTACACACATGCAGGCATTACACTTATACACATAAAATAAAAATAAAAATAAACCTTAAAAGAGAAAAAAAATATAGGTGCCTATTGAGAGAGAGATGGGGAGGTAGAGAGAGATGAATGCTATAACCCCTTTTTTGACACTTGGTGTCACTTTCAACATATTCTATTGGTTAGAAGCAAGTCACCAAGTCCACAGACAAGGGCAAAAGTGTCATAAAAATTGTGGACTAGCATGTCTGTTTCATAGCTGTCTTTGGAGGTGTCCATGAGTGCCCATCAGCACTTCCAGCCCCATCTAATAGCAAGTGCTTTGGCTTTCCTTCCTCCAGTCTGTAACTCCCTCAATAATGACACAAGGCTTCCATTTGCTCCCCATGCCTACCTGCCTGCTTAGTTCCCTGTATGCTGAGAAAGCCTTTTCCAGAAACTTTTATGACAAAGTGATGATTTATTTCATAAGTGGGTAAGAATTTTTGGTGCATGAAAAAAACTATTTCAATCACAGGAAAAAGAAAAATATGAATATAAAATACGCTTTTAAGAGAAGCAAAGGTAGCCAGGTGTGGTGGCGCACGCCTTTAGTCCTAGCGCTTGCAAAGTAGAGGCAGGCAGATCTCTGTGAGATAGAGGCCAGCCTAGTCTACATATGAGTTTCAGGCCAATTGGGGCTACACCAGACCATCACAAATGGAACCAAACAGAGCAAATGTATAGGGAGGAAAAATAAATGGCCAAGAATCTTTGAGGGCTTAGTGTGGCCATTGATAGAGTGCTTGCTTGAGGCCCTGGGTTGATCCCCGGAATCACAAAACAAGCAAAACCCCAAACCTGTAATTCTGGCTGGGAGGCTGAGGTAGGAAGACTATGAGTTCAAGGCCAGCCTGGGCTACGTGGTAAGACATTGCCTCAAACAAGCACACACACACAAAGAAAAAAGAAAGGTTCGGATGCTCATTCTCCCATCATTAAACCAATTGAAACAAGATATAATTTTTCCTCTTCGAAACTGAAATATTAGAAAATGGCTGACGTTGATCAAAGGAGAAGGAGGTGAGTAAAGGACATCCTTGTGACAGAAGGAAAACTTAGTAAATCTCTTGGAGGATATCTGGGTAGTTGGTCAATTAAAAAAAAAGTGTATGCACCTTTTAACCCAGAAATCCCTCTGCCTGGAATTTATTCTATAATATATTTGCAAAACCTTATTAATGTATAAACCTGCTTGCTTGCTCCATAGCAGGGGTTAGGAATGCCAGAAGATGGGCAGTCTTTGGTAGCCTAACCTGGCAGTGACATCCCATCACTGTTGATGGGGAAGGGAGTCACTAGGTGATCAGATTTCAAGGAGAGGGAATTATGTAGTGCATCAATACCAAGAAGCAGGGAGAGGTGAGGCTGCCCTCCACAGGTACTTAAGTGGGCACTACCTCGGGTGCTTGGGAAAAGCAAACATAAATCTCTAGGAGCACTAGGCTTCAGTGTAGGGCAAGATCAGCTGTAAGACCTTGTCCACTCAGCCAGGTGTGGTGGCACACACCTTTAATCCTAGTATCTCTGTAAATTCAAGGCCAACCTGTGCTACATAGTGAATTCTAGGCCAGCCAGGGCTACATAGTGAAACCCTTACTCAAAACAACAACAAAAAGACATTTCCCACTCAAAATATTCTCTGATTTCAGAGGGTATGGGGGGACAGGGTATGTCCATGTCCATATCTATGTAGGGTGTGCATGTATGTGCCTGTGTGTAGGAGCTTAAGGTCAATCTTGGATGTCATTTCTCAGGAACTATTCACCTTGTCTTTTTTTTTTTTTTGAGACAGGGTCTCTCTGAAGTCCCAGCTGACCTGAACTCACTATGTAGACCAGGCTGGCCTCGAACTCACAGAGATCCACCTGCCTCTGCCTCCCAAGTGCTGGGACTAAAGGTGTGCACCACCACGCCCGGCTCACCTTGTCTTTTGAAACAGTGTCTCCCCTGGGACCTGGGGTCACTGGTTAGGCTAAGCTGGCTGTCAGTCTGCCTTGGGGATCCACCTGTCTCTGCCTCTGCAGTGCTGGGATTACAGGCATAAACCACCATGCCTGGCTTTTTACATAGGTGCTGGGGATCAAACTCAGGTCCTCATGCTTGCAGTGCACTTCACTGACAGAGCCACCTCCACAGTGCTGGCTTCAAAGTTTTTTAAAGTATCTGTGCTATACAGTGCTGATGGAGGGAAGTGTGGCTCTGAGAGGTGGAGACCAAGGAAGTGTTTGGGAAAAGTCATGCTGATGAAGGCAAGGATGAAAAGGGCCCATGAGGTAGTGGGTCCTAAACTGGAAGGCACTGATGTGCTGGACAGTATCAGAGCTGCCTTCAAGGGCAGGGTGCAAGCAATGGACCAGATCCAGGTGTGGGGCTGCAAAGGTGGGTTCTGGGGCACCAGACCCTGAGTGAGCCTTGGTAAGGAGGAGGATGTGTGTGGGTAAGAGTGCATGTGTCACTGAACAATGCTAAAGCAACCATATCAGCAAATTGTACGGAGACAGTGAAGGCTGGACTGAGGAGAAAGAGAAGAGGGGACAAAGGGCTATCAGGATGATCTTAGCAAGATCTCAGAAGTGGACAGTGAACAGTGAAGTCAAACAAGATGGTTCAGCAAAGAATGGCTCAAAAAGACCACAGACTTCCTTAGCAGATCCAACCTGAGCAGGATGAGCAGGACCTCCCTAGGCAGGAAGAGAAGCCCCTGGGCTGTGCAGTAAGGGGTCTTAGATGGGGGGTTACAGCACATGCTTGGGTGACTGTAGAGGATCACAGCCTGCGGGGGCCTGAGGCCAGGGGTGAGGCAGGATGACGCCTAGAGGAAACAGCCGGGGTGTGATCAGACTTGTTTGGTGCCTAGAGGAAACGGCCGGAACATGGCCAGACCTGTTTTGAAGAATCACTGATTGGCTCCTGCCATTTTCGTGCATCTTGGCAGTGCGTGATCACCTCCCAAACGCTATGCTGTGCTATGGAGAGGAGACTGCATGCTCAAGTTCACCTTTAACATGATTGGACACTTGGTTGGGGAGGGGATTTTCCTTTGTGGTTTTTGCCTTCATAAGCCCTGTAAAGCCTGTAATAAACAAGTTCCTGCTTGACTGGCTCCCTGTGGCATCTGATTGTCTCCTGGGGAGGCTGCGGGTAATGGGAGGACAACTCATCTCCCTTTCCCCAGCTCCTGTGTCGGGGCAGGATCCCTGACATCTGGCGCCTAATGTGGCACTCGAAGACCACTCAGACCCACTACAGGAGCTGATCGCTGGGGCTAATTGGGTGAGTACTGAGGGAAGTGAGACCCCAAGAGATGGGTAATGCAATGAGTAAAAGTGAGGACCCGGCGCTCACGGCGCTGAGACATATGCTGAGATCCAGGGGGTTAGAACAGTCCGATTCCTCATCAAAGAGGGTCTGGGAGGCCATCCTGCATCTTGCTCCCTGGCTGCCTGCTGGCAATTTATTCCAGTGGGCTACCTGGGACCAGCTTGAACAACTGGCTGGCAAGGCAGAGATCAATAGAGGGGAGGAACCACCCTTGGGGTTTTAACCCCATGATCTCAGCCCTTAAGTCATGTTTTCAACCCGATCTGACCCCCGGGCATACCGGCCTTTGCCGGGAGAATAAGGTCGCAGGGGAAGATCAATGGATCACGGCTTGATGAGGAGAGAGCCCAATGATTGAAAGTGAAGTGCATGCTATGGAGAGATCTGGAAAGGGGGGGGTGACGAGAATGGGGAAGATAAAGGGGGGACCCCGGGCGGTTGGGATGAGCATGAGGGAAAGGACCCTGGGGGGGGGCCTGATCTAGTCCATCGGAGCTCTCCACTCCCATGGGACTGGTCCAGGCTTTCCCCGTAAACATCAACCCTGGACCCCAGCACCCGGCCGCCTGGTACCTTTGGGAGGCTAAAG
>NW_008348076.1:526587-531667 GCF_000622305.1 Nannospalax galili
GACGATGGTTTGGTCGAATTCCCGGGTCTCAGCACCAGTTGTCTGTCCCGCGCTATCGTCTCGCCAGCAAGAACGACGCGGCACACTCAGGATCCTTCTGCAGAAAAGCTTTAATGCATCTTGAGAGGGAGAGCATAAGCTTACAGGGCGAAGACCCCGAATGTCGGAAACCCAGCCCTTATATAGGTTAGTAAGCCCGTCTTGGACGTGGCAACTCTTGATTGGTCGCAAACTCATCAGCCCATATCACGCCACGAGGTAGGCAGAGACTAGAAGGTGGAAAATTACTTCGGGCATGCGTACTGACTTATTTACTTATTTACTGAACCGGATGTGAGCGCCATCTTGTAATGGCGTCTGCAGGGACGGCAGGCGGCTCCCCACACTCCGCTACCGGGCCTGGCAGCTCTCGAGGCCCGCTCTCAGCTACCCGGTCGGGTTCCGTCCCAATCTACCGAGCACTCCCTCTGGGTTCGAGATCCGTCAGCTGCGGGGTCACGAGGGGAGGTGCGGGACAGCGAAAGCAGGGTCTTCGTGGGTCAATGACGGAAGGATAGCCCCCCCCAGGGAGACTGGATCACAGGATTTAGTGTTACAGCTTCAGACAAGTGACTCAGCTCAGATCTCAGTGATTCAGCTCCAGCTTTATTGGGGTAAAACTAGGATTATTTATAGTGTGGAGACAGCAGAAGAAGCCTTAGCTGATAGGTACTTTTAGGATGCCTCATTTACATAGGGCGGTGGGCTTCTATCAGGCTATCAGACAATGCCTGATTAAGACCTGGTAGTTTCTGTGCCGGAGGGCATGTATCTGTGACAGGCATTTCAAAAGTAAGTCAGGGAGAAGAGCAGAAGGCGCCCCGCTGAGAAGGGGAGTCTCCCATTTGCGCCGAGCCGGCTTGCGGCTATCCGGACATGGGGAGACTGCTACCCTAAACAGCAGGGGTCCCCAACAATACTCTTGCCCTTCTCTTAAGTGAAGAGCTGGCAATTACCAAAGACATGGCTCTGCTAGCTTGTTACCCTCGCTTTAGGTCACTTTGTCTCACCCCTTCCATATTGCTGACCAATTAGATTATTGCTCTAAATTATACCCGAGCTCCGGTCCTATTGATGGACTCCTCCTTTTTTAGTAAGGTATGGGAGCATATCAAGGGGTTCTTGGACCCAACTTGGTTACTCACCTATGGGAGCATGTTTCTAATGCTTGTGCTAGCTTTTGTTCTCAGGTGTCTCTGCTCAATTATCAAAAGACAGAAATGGACAAAGAAAGTCCTGGTCCAACTTGCCCTGGCCACCCAATCCCTCTCGGGCCCCTCCTCAAGACAAATCCAGGAATGGATGCTTGAGCTAGCCTGAGGGCCCAGGTTGCTTTGCCCCTTTATGGGATAGACCCCCATATATTAACCGCAAAAGGGCATGGCTGGTCCCAATGATGGGTAAGACCCTCCCAGACTGATGAACCCAAGATAGGAGCCATGAGGGCAATCGTGGTTACCCAAGGATGGGCAACTTCAGTGCCTGAAGGAGAGGCAACCTAAGACAGGGAGGCCATAGCAGTGGAGGGGGATGGGGACGGTGCACCCTGTCCCCAGGGGCTATCCTTAAGGAACCTCACTTTTAAAACAAAGTAGGGGGAGAGATGCGGGGGCCTGAGGCCAGGGGCGAGGCAGGATGGCGCCTAGAGGAAATGGCCGGGGCGTGATCAGACTTGTTTAGCGCCTAGAGGAAACGGCCGGAACATGGCCAGACCTGTTTTGAAGAATCACTGATTGGCTCCTGCCATTTTCGTGCATCTTGGCAGTGCGTGATCACCTCCCAAACACTATGCTGTGCTATGGAGAGGAGACTGCATGCTCAAGTTCACCTTTAACATGATTGGACACTTGGTTGGGGAGGGGATTTTCCTTTGTGGTTTTTGCCTTCATAAGCCCTGTAACACCTGCAATAAACGAGTTCCTGCTTGACTGGCTCCCTGTTGTGACTGATTGTCTCCTGGGGAGGCTGCGGGTAATGGGCAGACAGCTCATCTCCCTTTCCCCGGCTCCTGTGTCGGGGCAGGATCCCCGACAACAGCCTACACAAGATCTGCAGCAGCAAGCTAGGACAGAAATGGGTAGCTTAGGAAAGTAGGTGGGAACAGAAATGGTGGGTTTTTCTATTTTCCTGGCCTCCTGTCACTGAGTTCTGGCTATGAGGTGGGCACGGAAGTGATATTTGCAACTTCTAAGCCAGGCCTTAGCTGGAACGAAGTATGTCTTTTATTGTTGCCTCTTCCTATAGGTGAGAATGTCAAAGTGATTATTAGTGGGTGTGTATGCATGTGAGTGTAGGCTAAAGGTCAATGTTGAATATCTTCCTTTATCGCTCTCCTCCTTAGTTTTTGAGACAGGGTCTCTCGCTGAACTTAGAGCCCACTGATTCTGCTAGACTGACTGGCCACCAAGGCCCTGGGAACTGCCTGTCTCTTCCTCCTCCAGCACTGGGATTACAGCCACATGGTGCCACATGTGGCTTTTTATGTGGGATGCTCAGATGCTGGGATCTGAACTTAGGTCCTCACACTTGCTTGGTTCCACAGTCAGCTTCCATTGTCAACTTGACACACCTGGGAGGAGAGACTCTCAATCGGAATTTCCTCCATTATACTGGGCTGTAGGCATGTCAGTGAAGCATTTTTCTTGATTGTTGAGTGATTAGCTTTTGTTCTCCTGAGTAGGAGACGGGATACCTTTGGTCTTTATGAGTCTATATTCCTGCTTTTAGGAAAATAGAGAGAGGACAGAGAGCTTTCCTGTATCTACTTCTTGTCTTTGGCTCTGAAATCCTTTGTATGTGTGGGAGGGGCATATTCAGTCTCCCAATTCCCAGCAGTTCAATCTAACCCTAACACAAACAGCTGGAAGCCTTTAGAGGCGATGAAGTATAAAAAGATGAGGGAACAAACTTGTCTGCACTCGCTCAATTAGTAGTAAATAGGAGAGACAAGCTAGGGATTCACACCTGGGGCTTCAGAGCCTGCCAGGGTGGTCTACTGTTGCTGTGGGAGAAAACCATCCACAGTGAGAGAAAACCTGCCCCAGTTACTTCTCCAATGGTGGTGGAAGACTATACATATCAACATAAACAGAGATTAAAGAATATTAACCATCTATAAACACTGGGATCCTTTAAACCCTTTTCTGTCTTTGAGATAAAAATGATGGCTGAAGGCCAGTGTGATGGCTCAGTGGGGAAAGGGGCTTGTTATCAGGACTGACCACCTGATTTCTACCCCTGGAACCCAGGTAGCAGGAGGAGGGGACCACTTCTGCAAGTTGTCATTTGGCTTCTCCATGTGTACCATGGCGCTTGTATATACACACCCCAGACACACAAATAAATGTAATTTTTAAAATGATGGTAAGCCAGGCGCAGTGGCACATGCCTTTAATCTTAGCACTTGGTGGGCAGAAGCAGGGGGACCTCTGTGAGTTCAAGGCCAGCCTGGTCTACATATTGAGTTCCAGGCCAGCTGGGGCTACAGGGAGACCATGTCTCAAAAAGACCAATAAATAAATAAATAAATAAATAAATAAATAAATAAATAAAAATGATGATAGATACCTCCTAAATAGATTTAGAAGCTAATAACAGATTAGAGTGCATAAATTTTGAGAAATATTCATTCCCTCATTCACGTAGTCATATAAGCAGAGTCCCTGGGTGCCTACTGTGCGCTGGTACACTGTGGCTGCAGCACAGGAATAAAGAGGAAAGCACATGCTTAAGGCCAGTGCATGGAGTGTGCGAGCCAAGTCTGCCAGGCAAGTGCTGGGCTGTGGTGGCCAATGTGCTTGGGGCACATGTATTTATCAGTTTGCAGTGAATGTGAATGGAGATGAATACAGGCTAGGCATCAGAATTAGCAGAAACTCAGTGACTTCTCAGAGCAGCTCCAAGGTCCTTGCAGATCTTGCTGCATTTCTAGTGGCTGTGTTTGCTAGTTGTCCTGGGCATACACTTTTCTGTTTTTAAAATATTTTATTTTTATTTTATGTGTACGAGTGTATTGCCTGAGTGCATGTGAGTGCACCCGTGTCATGCAACGCCGCAGAGGTCAGAAGAGGGCTTCAGAGTCACCTGGAACTGGAGTTAAGGATGGTTCATGGCTGCCATGTGGGTGCTGGGACTTGAACCCGGGTCTTCTCCAAGAGCAGTCAGTGCTCTTAACTGCTGAGCCATTTCTCCAGCCCCCAGTTCTCTGTTTTTAAAGTCATTTATTTTGAAATAGGTTCTGAATACTGTATTTCAATCTGGCCTTGGTGATCCTCCCAAGTGCTAGGATTACATGCTCACTGCTCTGTGCTGGGAAGTCTCAGCACATACTTTCCAGCCCCCTTTTCTAAAGTGTGGTAGTCTTAGTTGTGTTAGAAGGTGAAAATAATCTGGGCTAACCCCAGCACAGTTTGGTTATGAGAAATAAAAGATCTCAAGCATTTTGTATCTCTCAGGCACAGACACCACCTAACATCCAAGTCACTACTTCACCTGCAAATCAGAGCAAAACCTGTGGTTGGGGCTATAGTGTGCACCACTGCACCCGGTACAGATTACCTTTTTCATTTCCTTGTGGTGCTGGGGTTCAAACTTAGGGCCTCACCAGCATACTAGACAAGCATCCCACTTCTGAGCTAAGCCCCCAGCCCAGTGTTACTTTCTTAAATTCTCTAAGGCAAATTAAATTCTTGATCAACTATGTACATAAGAATTCCTTTTCTATTTTCTTTTATTATTATTGGTGTTTCATGACAGGGCCGTAATTTTTGAGACAGTGTCTCCCTGGAACTCACTGTGAAAACCATATTGGCTTTGGTCTTACAGAGATCTGCCTGCCTCTGCCTCCTGAGGGCTGGGGTTAAAGGTGTATGCCATCACACCTGGCATTATTTTTTGAGACAGAGTTTCATTCTGTAGCTCAGGCTGACCTGGAGCTCACAGCCACACTGCTTCAACCTCCTCACTGCTGGAATTACAGGGTATTTTATTGTTGTTAGTTGTCTCTCTCTCTCTCTCTCTCTCTCTCTCTCTCTCTCTATAT
>NW_008348076.1:531681-534674 GCF_000622305.1 Nannospalax galili
TTGGTCTTTTTGAGACAGGCTCTCCCTGTAGCCCCAGCTGTCCTGGAACTCACTATGTAGACCAGGCTGGCCTCCAACTCACAAAGATCAGCCTACCTCTGCCTCCTGAGTGCTGGGACTATAGGCATGCGCCACCACGCTCGGCTACTTTTTGTATCAATCTTGAAAAGCTATGATCAGCAAGATGAGGTGGCACACACCTTTAATTCCAACACTGGGAAGGCAGAGGCAGGCGGATGGATCTCTGTGAGATGGAGGTCAGCCTGGTCTACACAGCAAATTCCAGGCCAGTTGGGGCTATGGCAAGACTGTCTCAATCCCCCCCCCACAATTATTATTTATTTACATTTATTTATTGGAGGGAGGAGTCATAAGAGTGGTGATCAGAAGACTTTTGGGAGTCTGTCTTCTCCTTCCACCACGTGGATCACAGGGATGAAACTCAGGTTGCCAAGCTTGGCAGCAAGTGCCTTTATCTGCTGAGCCATCTCAATGCCAGTCCAAGACATCCCCAGACAAGGAAACTGGACAGATCCTGCTTGTTTTGATAAACTAAGCAAGACTTAAATGGACATTTAGGGGTTCCTCTAGGGAGCCACTCCTTTACAGAAAGTTGGAATCTGTATGTTATGATCCATGGAATCTCTAAGATTGCTCTTGGACATACAGTTGTGAGAGGGGTTGTATTAGTTACTTTTCTGTTGCTGTGACAGAAACATCATGACCAAGGGAACTTATAAAAGGAAGAGTTTATTTAGCTTATGGTTCCAAAGGGGCAAGAATCCATCATGGTGGGGAGGCATGGGAGCAGAGGTGGCTGGAGGAGGAGTGGAAGCAGAGAGTGACTGGTGATTTGGCAAGGCTTAAGAACTCTCTAAGTCTGCCTCCAGTGACTTGCTTCCTCCAACATGGCCATACCTTCTAAGACCTCCCAAAACACCATCAACTGGGCACAAAATGCTCAAATATTTGCAGCCTATGGGGGACATTCTCATTCAAACCACCACAGAGGTGTTGGCAGTTTTTATTACCTGCTTGACATAAACAGGTAAACAAAATTTAATGATATAAATTATTGACCTGCATGCTTTCCCTTACCCCATTTCTTACCTGTAGGCTCAGTCTTTTCAGTATTCGGGTTACTGGTTTGGCAGAAGCCAGGAAAATTGTAGTATCAGAAGGTCATCCAATTGTGTATTGTTTACTATAAATAATGGTGAGCAGTGATCAACAAATAGTTTTATGCTCCTTAAATGTAAATAATTTCTTTAAAAATACAGGACCCAGCCTAATAGTAGATTTTTTTTTTTTAATTGGCAATAAGCCAGAGGGTGATAGTGAAAAGACAGGGGATGTTCTACTCCAGTCTCTGCGTGTGGGTGCATACATACAACACACACATAAACTGTCTTTACTTTCTTTTTTTTTTTTTAAACATTTTACTTATTTTTATTTTGTTTGTATGAGTGTATTACTTGCATGCGAGTGCACCTGTCCTGCAAAGCCCCCTGTCAGAAGAGGGTGTTGGATCTCCTAGAACTGGAGCCATAGACGGTTGTTAGCCATCATGTGGGTGCTTGGATTTAAACTGACTCCTCTTGCAGAAGACCTGGGTTCGATTCCCAGCACCCACAGGCGGCTGCAAACCATCCTTAACTCCAGTTCCAGGGAAATCTGACACCCTCTTTTGACCTCCACAGCATTGCACTCACATACATGCACTATACACATAAAATAAAAATAAAATATCAAAAAAATGCAAATTATTACTGGTCTTCATCCTCTGGACAAGAATGCCAGGTCAGTCTCTCTTCACAAAAGCAATTCCGGGTTGAGGATGCTTTCCACTGACTTTCCATTTCATGGACGGATCAGCCTTCCCTGTCTGGGGCCCGCTTCGCTTAGGCCCCAGACCTCTGGAAAAGCCCTAGCTTGTCAACAGCATCTCTTTTTTTTCCTTTGATTTGCTATCTTCAGATTCACTGTCAGGTAAAGATTTTTCTTTTTGCACCATCTTTTCCTTTACCAGCTTCTTGGGAATGAATACTTCAGTTAACTTTGGACAACCTGAATGTTCTTTAGGATCCAAGTATTGTGAGCACCTGCAAACACCTTCTGTCTAGGAAGGATTCCACTTTCCTGCTCACTATGCCCTTTTCCTACCACAAATTCGTCAGACTCTGACTCTAGCCTTTTTACCCTTTCTATTCTCTTTCCCGTTTTTTTGCACTGTAGTTTAAAAGAGCTTTGTTTTTTAGATCACAGACTTAGCGCTTCAGATGCTCCGGCAGTTTGCAGACTATGAGCCTCTAGTTAATCTCAGGTATTTAATAAAATTATTTCCACTGGGATCAATTCTTGTGTAACTATACATTCTTTTGGGTTCACACATTTTAGTGATTATGGTGGTTTCTGCCCTCAAGTCTTTTCTGTCAATGTTTTTCAATCAGGAATAATCCTAACCCACCCCCACCCCACAAAGTGCTTACTAATTGCCATTTCAATTCTGATACCTACTGTCAGCTGAACATGCGTCTGGTGAGACCAGGGGGCCTCACCATGCCATTCTGCTCTGGGGTCACAGCACTGCTTCAGCATTTTGCTTACATAAGGGATCCTGAAAGGCAAGCGCACGCTTGGCTCCTGCTACCCTGCTGGGCGACGGAAAGGCCTCCAAGGAGAACAGCGGAGAACCGGACTCCCGCAGCGCCGGGAGTGGGAGGCGGGGCTAAGAGGCGCGGGGCTAGGGCTAGGCTGAGCTAGGGGCGCTGGACCTGGTCGGATGCAGAGACTGAACGGATTCCGGAGCCCGCGTGGAGTCCGCAGAAGGGCGGAGCCGGAACCGGCTTCAAGGGGCCGTTTCGGGGGCGGGACGTCCCGGGCAGTGCGTTGCGGGGTGGAGGTTTCGACGTGGATCGGAGCGGACGGGACTCGGCCTCCAGGGGCTGAGGAGCTGATCCAGGGGATGGAGCTTCCAGGGGGCAGATCCAGGG
>NW_008348076.1:534865-538993 GCF_000622305.1 Nannospalax galili
GTTTCAGGGGGCGGACCTAGGGGCGGGGCGTCCACGGCCTGAGCGTAGGGTGAACTGAGCTGATGGCGGGGCGGCGAAGCGGGGTCCCGGAGAGGCGGGGCATGAGGGGCGGATTCAGGGGCGGAGTGCAGTCGCGAGCAGGGCGGGGCAGGGGCGGTGATTTCTGGCACTTTCTGGGCGCTGCGATCTCGCCAATTCTAGGCCCGCAGGCCGGAAACGCCCGAGCGGATCCGCAGCCCCAGTGGCAGGCTCTTGTAAGGGCGGAGGTCGCGCCGCCTGCCGCCCGCCGCCATGGCCAAGTGGGGCCAGGGGGACCCGCGCTGGATCGTGGAGGAGCGGGAGGACGGGACCAACGTGAACAACTGGCACTGGTGCGGCGGGCGGGCGCGGCGGTGGGCCCCGGGGCGCGGCTCTCTGGGCCGCGCGGCCGCTCGTCCCTAGCGGGGTGGGTCCTCGGGGGCCGGACTCGCGCTCCGCCCGTGGACGCCGCAGCTCGGCTGCCTTTGGTCCTCGGGCCTACCGAGCCGAGGCGGGAGAGTGTTAACTGTCCTGGCTTTCCAGCTTCAGGCTCGGCCCTGAAAGTTGACTTGTGACATGCCCATTCCGCCTGACAGCCTGTACCTCGGTCTCTCCTCTCCCGCTAGACCCTCATGCTCTGGAGGGGGTGTGTGCGGAGCGGGTTGTGTCTTAGTGTGCATTTGAAAGCACAGGGACTTAGTCCTCACTTTATCCGTTTGAACTAGTTACTCGTCTTTTTATGTCTTTGGAACATGGGATGATGTCTTCTTCCGTCTCTTCCCGAGGCTCAGCAAAGGATGCTCTCTGACCCCCAGGGCTGGGACACCTCAAGGCCATGAGTGGGGGCTGGGGAAAGCTGATGCAGCTCCCAGCCGGCAGCCTATAAGATGACTTTGCTGTCCTGAAGGAGTGAGCCCCGTGGACAGAACACTGACTTCTCAGCTACTTTCTGTCCCCTCAAATGGGAATATTAAAATTGCATGAAATAATTCAAATATGTAAATACTTGATAATTGGCATTGTGATTCGGGTTAAATTATTGCCACCTTTACATATGTCCTCAGCTTAGTCCATCCGTTTCCAATGGGTGAGATTGCTAGCCCCTTCTTCCTGAGGTCAGTGTTTTTAAGATTATTACATGATGTCTTAAGAAACTGAGCATTGAGCGTAGAAGATAGCTGGTAGAAAGCTAGTGGGAGCACATTTGCAAGTTGGAGGCTGCTGGAGAGGACCAGGGCTTATCTGTGCTGGGTCAGGATGACCTGCCTGGGCAGATGGAAACCTGCTGGGTTACTCATCCCTGTGTCTTTCTGTTCCCTGGCAGGACAGAGCGGGATGCTACCATTTGGTCTAAGGGGAAACTCCAAGAGCTTCTGGTTGGCATTGCCATGGAGAATGAGGTTGGCCGCTGTGAGATCACCGAGTTGAAGCAGGTGGAAGGCGAGGCTTCTTGTAGCAGCCGCAAAGGAAAGCTTATTTTCTTCTATGAGTGGAACATCAAGCTGGCCTGGAAAGGTAACAGGGGTTCTGGTAAAGGACAAGTTGGGGCAACCTTGGGTAGAGCCTTTCCATTCAGTTGGCATTAGTGGTTCTGGAAGCTGGAACTGTGCTCTCTCCCAACACTCTAGCTACTTAGAGCTCAGTACTCTCTCAGTTGGACCTTTGTTTTTTTGTTTTTTTTTTTTTTGCCTGCATCTATGACTTAGAGTCTCAGGGACCTGCTTCCTGGAGCATTCTTCCCTACAGCTGCCTGTTTGCTTAGATTATTTGTGTGTGTGTGTGTGTGTGTGTGTGTGTGTGTGTGTGTGTAAGACAGATGACAACTTGTGGGAGTTGGTTCTCTCCTTCCACCATGTGGCTTGGTGGCAAGCACCTTTACCCACTTTTTAAAAGACCTGACCTTCTCTCAGGTCTTTTAAAAAGTTAAAAGAAAGTATTATGTATGTGCACGTTGGTATGTGTGTTGAGGTGCATATGTAAGTTCAGAGGACAATTTTGTGGAGTTGGTCCTTTTCTTACCTTTACGGGGGTTCCAGGAATCAAACTCAGGTCACTGCTCAGCTTGTGCAGCAAGCTCCTTTACCCACTAAGCCATCTTGCTAGCACTCTCTTTAACTTGAACCCCCTCCCTATATCATGTAACTAATTAGAGATTTGACCCATGCACCATCTCCCTTTCCTGTGCGATTTTTTTTCCCCTAAGCAATGATACTTGGTATACTGTATATAGTTTTCTAAAGATTTGATTAGCATCCTCATTGATCAGAGTGGATAAAAAAATAGCATTATTGAAATCTAATTCATATACCTGATAATTCACCCATTTAATGTGTATACCTCAGTGATTTTTTTGTATGTTCATGATTGTGTAACTGTTGCTACGATCAGTTGTAGAAGATTTCATTACCTTAGAAAGAAGCCTGTAGCATGCAGTCACTGCCTGTCTCCCACTTCCCTGAATCCCTGATACACATCTTTTTGTCTCTATTAATTTGCCTTTGGATATTTCATATAGATAGAATCCTATCATATGTGAAGTTTTCTGTCTGCTTCCATTGCATGTTTTCAGAGTTCACCCATGTATCGTATTTATGCCTTTTCATGTCTGATTAGTATTCTGTTGTGTGGATATATACCACATTTTATTCACCCATTAGTTGAAGGGCATTTCTACTTGTAGCTTTTGGGACATTTGCTAAGTTCTCTTGTGGTATCTAGTGTCTGAATGGGTAGACAGTATATGCTCAATGTTTGTTGGCATCACCAAGGATGCAGAGACACAGGGAAAGGGGGAGGAGAGAGAACTGACTATGGAGGATTGTGTTGTTAAAAACTGGGTCTCAACCAGTCCTCTTCTGGAGAGTTTGTTAGAACCTACTAAGCAATCCTTGGCCATTGCTCTCCAGGGCAGGAGCCAGGGTAGCATTCAGACATTCAAAGCAGTCCTACAAAGTTGTCTGCAAGTTTTAGCCAGCCTGGACTACATAGCAAATTCAAGGCCAGCCTGAACTACAGAAGAAAAAAAGACAAAAAAAAAAAAAAAAAAAAAAAAAGGGCTCAGGATATACCTCAGAGTTAGAATACTTAGCTAGAATGCAAAAGGCCTATGGTTAGTTCCTTAGTAACACACATACACATATGCACAGTGCAGTCCCACTCCTAACCAGGAACAGGATGTCCCTCACCCCCACCCCCTCCCCCTGCTGGGAATTACTCTCAGTTCTCTAGTGGCTGCTGCTGGCTAGGTTGCAGCAGGACTAGCAGGACAGCCCTCTAGGCTTCTGAGGAACCTCATGGCCTATATCTCTTCATTGGCCCAAACCACTCCTTTCCAAGATAAGAAAGCCTGCCGTTCTGGAATGAAGAAAGAGATCCCCAGATCCAGGAGGTGAAACAATCCTTTTGGGGAACACAGAGCCCTCTGAAGTGGCTATGATGGTCAGTTAGTATTCCCATTGTCTATGAGTTGGCCAAGACTTTGACCCCTATCAGACACAGGCAGTTTCTCAGGGATGAAGAAATCAGGGCCTGCATAAAACCATGGAACGTGTGGCTGCCCAGGACAAGGCCAAGAAGTAAAGGCAAACAAGCAGGACACTGTCCCAAGGAGCCCCATTCTGCCCTCACCCATCCTTGATACCTCCCTTCATGTCCTTCATATGTGTAGGCATTTCAAGTTGTGGCAGGCTGGGGTCTGCTGGCTGCCATTTGCATTGTAGCATTTTTGACACCTGTATCTACTCTCTTTAGGGAATTTAGTCAGAATAGCACCTCTGGGGCCTGGGCTTTCAGTCCAAGGCAAGAAAGGGCCCCTTTTATCCCTCAGGGGTTTTGCTAGTGCTTGAGGAGTGTATAGGAGAGGACTAGAGCAAGATTCCCAAGTTGGAGCTTCTGTGTGTCAGGAGCTGATTCTACATTCTGTAGTCAGGTCCCTGTCTGAAGGCTCCAAATGGAAGATGTAGCCAGCATTGTGGTTTAAATCCCAAATCCCAAGCTACGCCTTTAGTCCCAGCACTTGGGAGGCAGAGGCAGGAGGATCTCTGTGAGTTCAAGGCCAGCCTGGTCTACATAATGAGTTCCAGGCCAGCTGGGGCTACAGGGAGACTTTGT
>NW_008348076.1:539312-589757 GCF_000622305.1 Nannospalax galili
TAGGCGTAGTCAGAAGGCCAGCTGCAAGGGCTCTTGCCTACTTTGTCATTCCAGACATTCAAACTTTAGTCCTGTTAGAAATCTGACTGCACGAAGTCCACAGACTTCCCATAGCTTGCCTCCCTACAGCTTTCCATGACCAGAGCACATTGTCCCTTTGTCCTCCCAGCCTTCTCTCAATAGCCTTTCATCTGTCTTTAACCTGGCATATAGCACTGGTGGATAAAAAGGGAAACAGGTGGTAAACTTCCTTTTACCAGGGCTGCCAGCCTGATTTCCTGTGTATCATGTTGGTAATCCCATCTGTCTTGGCTGTTCTCTGACCATGAAGTCAGCAAGAGTAGTTTTGTGTAAAACCAATTAATTGGACCCATTTTACTCATTTTAGGTACAGTTAAAGAATCTGGTGCGAAGCACAAGGGACTGATTGAAATACCCAGCCTTTCTGAAGAAAATGAAGTAGATCATACTGAGGTATCTGAGTTTTCCTTTTCTCTAGTCAAGCTTCTGCTGTAGATGTTGGGCATTTGCAAACTGCTCATCAGGCCATCTGGTTTTAGCGTGGTAGTTGTGAACTGTGGGGTTATCTGCCAAGGATCACTGTAGTGTGGGAATGTGGTACATGGTATAGCAAGGCGTGGGGAAAGGAGGAAGCCCTAAAAAGCTCAAGATTCCCCAAGACCAGGTGTGCCTAGGCAGGTAACTGCATCTGCAATAGCTTCCTCATCTGTGGAGTTAATTTATCCTTCAGGGATGTCACCAGGTAAAACGTGACAAGGTATGTGTTATGAAGTGCTCAGGCATGGCTTGCCTAATCTATTTCTAGAGCTCTGTTTTCCTTTAACAGGGCTAGTTCTCAGACTTTTAACTGCACTCTCCTTTGGATATACCTGTGTTTTTTGAAATAGTTTATGTGTATGAGTGTATTGCCTGCATGTATGTAAATGTACCTGTGTCCTGCAATGCCCACAGAGGGCATCAGATCCCATGGAACTGGAGTTACAGATGTTAGCCAACATGTGGCTGCTGGGAACCAATCGGAAGTCTTCTGGAAGAGCAGTCAGTGCTCCTAACTGCTGAACTCTCTCTCCAGCTGTCACTGATTTTTTTTATAAGCTAGTTAGGACTTGTTGCTTTTGACTGGTCCTCTCCTAGGACAGGCTTTCCTAGTCCTCTTGGGAGACAGAAACTGCTTACTCCCCTGCCACTGCCCCTAGAGGCAAGACCATTTGTATAGCCAGTTTGTTTTCCAAATCAAGACAAGTCTTGTGAAGGTTTTTTTTTGTCTGTGTTTAACATGAACTCAATCCTAGTGAGTGGCATGTCTCAAGACTCGCCTTTACTGAAGGTTAGCGAGGTGCCATAGAAATGGGGCTGTTTAGACTTGGGTTGCTATTTCACTGTATATAGATCACCAGCAAAGCAGCTTTCCAGTGGCATATTAACCTGATCTTTTAAAGATTTATCCTTTGCATTATGATGCAAACTCCAGAATCCAATGAAGCCCAGCTTGGCAATAAGCATTGGGACCTCAAGTGCTTTCAGACCAAGATCTCTTTTGGGATGAGACTATCAGACGCCTCTGGGTGCTTCCCTGTCCCCGACTCTTCCTTCCATTCTTTCTCTCAGCTGATTTTTCTGTCTGCCAGGAGTATAGCTCAAGGCCAGGCTATAAAGGAGCTTGACTTTCCTGAAGAGTGACTTTGAGGTTGTAGATGAGGACTGTTCAACGTATGTACAAGCAGCATATACAATTAAAATTTTTCTAGTAACCATATTAAAAACTAGATAATTAAATTTTTTTGTTAATCCAGTATAGCAAAATATGACTTTAACCCATAATTAATAAATTATTAGTCTTTTTTTGTAGTAAGTCTTTGGAATCTGGTGTATTAATATTTATAGCACAGTTCAGACCAACCTAGTTTTCACATGCTCAGCCACAGGTGGCTAGTGGCTGTCATACTGGACCACTTCTAGATAAAGCCAGCAGCAGTATAACTCCTATGCTTCCATGTACAATTTCAAGTGCAAATTAAGTGGTTTATATTTTATGATGTCCATTCAGTGTTTGGCTGCCAGTTGTATCTTTAAAAACTCTGCGACTCTGAAGACTAATCACATCTCTTGCCCACTTTTCTGTCACTTACTTTCATTTGTCCATAGGGTCCAGTTTTATAAGGATACATTCAACCAGATTTTTCTTAGGTTTTTATTTCTCTGATTTGTAGGTGAACGTGAATAAAAAGAAAGGAGATGGGGATATACTGAAGGATCTTATGAAAACTACAGGCACCGCCAAGGTCAGAGAGGCCCTTGGAGAGTACCTGAAGGCACTTAAGACGGGTAAAGAAGGCATCCCTTGTGAACCAGAGGGTTCCCTTTCTATTTACCCAAGTTACACTCTACACTGTGGTCTGGATTCCCAGGTCAGGCTCCTAAAACATTATTTTCAACAGCAGTGTAAGTTGTAGCATGGATATTGGAAGCTAGTTGTGGGTACGACCATAATAATTGTCAGTACCATACCCTGCATGATTCAGTTTGCCAAATTGTCAGTCAAGTTTTCTGAGCTTGGCATGGTTGTACTTGCTTGCAATCCCAGCACTCAGGAGGCAGAAGCAGAAATTGATAGTTTGGGGCGCGTTTAGGCTAAAGAATAAGACCCTGACCCTGTCTCAAAAAAGTTTTCTGGAATGAAAATAGTTTTTTGAGTAATTACTTGTTTAATGTCTGTCTTCCTTGCTAGACCATAAGCTCCATGAGGGCATTGAAGGTGTCTGTCTTGTTCACTGCTGTATCTCCAGCACATAGTAGGTGCTTAATAAATCTTTGTTGAGTGAATGAATGTCTGAATGAAAGTGAGCACAGGTGTTACAGGTATAGTTGAGATACTCTTAAGATAATCCCTCTACTGCATGGAATGAGGCTGTTGTCATTTCCCTGAATTAAGAGGTGACAGCAAGGCAGAATGGCCCAAAGGGTTTTCTCTGCTGCTCATCCTTGGTGCCTGTTCATGGAGTGTCCAGGTGTTGGCATAGTTTTGGGTTCACAGTTCTTCTCATGGGACCCTCACAGGCATGAAGACTGAGACTAGGTTTTGTGAGGGGTGGTGAAGAGAGACAGGTCTGGTTTTGACAGTAGCTGAGAACCACAGAGCTATTACTAATTAGTCATGTACAATAGTCATTTATTTAGAAAAGACCTTTGAAAACTTTGGATTATTGACAGAACAAAGTGAGGCATTTGAAAAAAGAATGAAAGTCTTTGCTATTAATCATTTTATATGTAAAAACATGTAGTAGTCTTGAAATCCTCAAAATGCTCTTAGAATTCTTTTTGTAAATTCCAGTTTAAAAAAAAAATTTGGGTTTTCTGTTTAAAAGGAAATAATTTTTAATAAAATAATTTTTGTTTCTTTGTAGAATTTACTACAGGAATGATTTTACCAACAAAAGCTGTGGCAACCCAGGAGTTGACTATTGAAAGGAAACTGGGTGAAAATACTTTGCAAGTATGACCTTTTGACCAAAGTGTAGTGAGGGGGGAAAAAGGAAGTGCTTAAGTTTCCATCCAACCTTTTGATGTCAGCATTGCTGAGTTCATGAGTAACTGACCAATGATGAACTGTGGATATAGTTGAGAAAAGGGTGTTAATTCATAGTGTTTATTCCCGTCATTTTGTGGAAATGACAAAATATTTTTGTAGTGTTGAGTGAAGCACACTCTACCTTCCACTCTTTTTTTTTTCTTTTTGTCTTTTTGAGACACGGTCTCCCTGTAGCCCCAGCTGTCCTGGAACTCACTATGTAGACCAGGCTGGCCTTGAACTCACAGAGATCCACCTGCTTCTGCCTCCCAAGTGCTGGGACTACAGGTGTGCGCCACCATGCCCAGTGGTTCTACCTTCCACTCTTTAAAAAAATATTTTGTGTATGAGTATTGCTTGCATACATGTAAATTCACCTGTGTCGTGCAATGCCCATGGAGGCCAGAAGAGGGCACTGGATACCCTGGAACTGCAGTTATGGATGGACAGTTATTAGTTGCCATGTGGATGCTGGGATTTGAACCCAGGTCCTCTGTAAGAGTAGTCAGTGCTCTTAACTGCTGAGCCATCTCTCCAGCTCCTTACCTTCCATTCTGAATGGAAGAGAACATGTGAACAGGCCTTTGTGTTTGAAAATACACTGTTCTAAATCATTGGTTGGTAGGCAAGAATACAAAACAGGTAGTTTTTTTCTTTTTGAGGCAGGATCTCACTTTAGCCCTGGCTGACCTTAGGCTCATGATGATCCTCTTGCGTCAGCCTCCTGGGTGCTGGGATTAAAGGTGTGAACCATCATACCTGGCAAAACCAGGTAACTTTGAGGCTCACATAAACACAGTAGAAGAATGGTCTCTCAACTTGGGGAAGATTTTAAAACCTGACTTTAGAACTGGGGAACAGGAATATGTACATGGAGTTGACATTCTAAGTATAGTCATCTTTTGTCCTAGCATGATGTTCTCGGGCCCTGTATGCATGTTCAACTAGGACTAAGATGCTTAGCCATAGCCTGGGAATGGAATGGAGGTGAAGAGCTCATAGAAGACTGACCTCTGTTTTGAAAGTAAAGGCCAGGCACTGACGAAACAAAGACATCAAAATACTTTTCATGCTGTTTTCATCTGAGTGTAGAGGAGGTAGTATGAAACTTGGGAAACTTTTCTACTGAGGTTGACCTCTGAATTCCAGTATCTTTTTTTTTTTTTTTGTATGCTTACCATCCTCTTGAACCTCTCAGGCTTCATCTCCAGTGGCATTGGGTGTAAGGATTCCCACTGTGGCTCTGCACTTAACAGAACTATTTGACACAACAGTAGATCAGCTATACAGTATTTTCACTGTGAAAGATGTAAGTAAATTCGTAAGCTAGTATCCCACCCAAGTGATAACATTCGGAGATGCCATGAAGAACAAGAGGCTGTTTTGATTAAAGTGCTTGGGGGATACTGGTGATAAGCAAAAGATGACTTCTGAGTGATGAGATAACTATGGACACTTCTGGGGGACTGTGCCAGCAGTTGGGGGGCGGGGGGGATACATGAATTTTCTTCCTCTATAAAGTGAAAACTTTTGTACCCAAATGATAGGGCTGGTGAAATTTTTACCTGGCCATGCTCAAGGCAAGGCCTTAGGTATGATCAACACACACACAAATACATGCGCTGGAGTAAAATGTCTGTTTTGTTTGGCTAGTTGGTGCAAAAGTTTTCCAAATCTCCTGCTGTATTAGAAGCTGAAAAGGGAGGGAAATTCCAGATGTTTGATGGGAACATCACTGGAGAGTATGTAGAACTGGTAAGTAACCACACGGCCCGGGCAGTGACCTAACTCTAGGAACTAACTCTCCCTTGGCTAATGTTACTTTTTTTTTTGCTCATGTTATTTTTAAGTTGCTTTAGATCTTTGAGTTTAGATTCAAATCCTTTATAAAGTTCATTGTAGAACAAATGAAAAATGTTATTTTATGTTCCTACAAGTGACGTAAATGCTTATAATTTTAGAAGAACAGACTTAACCCCCTCACCCTCCCATTTGTTTGTGCTAGAACGTGCAGTTGAATACTGAAAGCTCTTCTAGATCTGCTACTTGAAGTCATTAGGGTTCATGTTGTCAGAATTCAGTTGCCTCTCCTGGAGATCAGCTCTATAACTGTACAGATGATTGTTAATGTTAACATGTAAATCAGAAGACAGGCCCGTATAATCACTGATTCTAGTAAACTGAAATTAGTTTCTTTTATTGTATTGTACAAGTTTAAAAAAATGTTTAAGAGGAATTTCCCTCTTGTTTTCAGTTAACAAACAGAAAGATCATCATGAAATGGAGATGTAGGAACTGGCCGGAAGGTATGTCATATGATATTTTATATATATATGTGTATGTATGAGAAACTAAAGTTGGTATGGATAAATTTTCTTCCTCCTGATGCAATAATAAGGCTCCTATGTTTTTCCAGAACATTATGCAACAGTTGCACTGAATTTTGTGCCTACTCCAGGGCAAACTGAATTACAATTGGACTGTAAAGGAGTTCCTGTCTGTAAAGAAGAGAATACAAAATTCTGTTGGCAGAAGCAGCATTTTGAAGAGATAAAAGGTTTACTTCAGCTCACCACCCTAAATGCTTGAATTAGTTAGGTTTTATAAGGGTATTATTACCTTTTGTAAGCAGAGAAGTGTCATTTTTATCTCTTCTTAAAAACGTTCTTTTCCCCCCATCACTGTAATTTATTTTATATTGGATGACGTGAAAGTACAGAATCTAAAAGCACTGTTTGATGTATTACAGACTTTGCATTGGAATTAGTTATTATTCTTACCTTCATATAAGTTCGTTCCTCCAGAAAGTAGATGAAGTCGTGTACAGAGTTGAAGTTTCCCATGCTGTCTTAGTAAGTTTACTTTCATAGCTGTAGTTGACCTAAGTTTGAGAAGACAAATAGCATGTTATACTATTCCTTTATTTTACTTCAGAGTTTCAAAGGTGTAGTTCAAGTATGTAGCTCAGACAGTGGCATGCTGCACTCCAAAGCATGTGGAAGTGAGGGCTGTATTCTGTTCACGCTTCTTCTGGCTCTTCTTGGTTGGCCCTGCAAGCAGTTACACTTTGGGATGGAGATGCTTGAGACATCTACGTGGTAAGTTACTTTTGAACTGCCACTAGGATGCCTTCTGAAACAGAATAAAATGGATAAATGCTTCCTCCATGCAGTTCCGCACTACTTTCTCTGAGAAGACTGAAGCAACAAATGAAAGGTCATCACAATCAGTTTAATTAAGTGCACAGAATAGCAGTCAGTCATGTCAATAAAAATAAAACAATTATTTTTACATCAAGTGTGCTTTATTTCCTCCACAGGTATTCTGTTAAATAAAGCACCATTTATATACTGCCAGGCCACAGCTAAAGAGGATTCTTTACAGAATCAAATTTCTTGTGGTTGTTCCGTATACAAGTAAACTTAATTTTGATAATAAGAACCACAGCGATTGGAGGCAATCTGCCTCTTATTTTAAGGTACAAAACTGGCACAGAGGACACCATATTATACACAGTAAAAATGCTGTAAGTTTAAATTACATTGTACAGGGCCAGAGAACCCTGTTTTTTCCAGAAAGCCATATTAAATGAAAGCCACTACAGTGAACTCTTAATTACATAAAACATATCCATTATCTGATTGCCCTTTAGAAAGTATACAGAAGATGCAAGGGTTTTTTTTTTTTTTTTTTCCAATCTGGAGTTCTGCCTGACCAAGAATTTAGCCTATAAATCTATCTTGCCATTCAAGCAGAGAGCACTGGACAAACTGAAGCACAAAAACAAATAAGCAAAACTTATACAAACGGCATTGGGGAGGGGCACTTAAAAGTAGACATGCTCCATCTAATGTCAAGAAGCAGCCTGGTTTCCTTTGCCAGATATCCTTGTGACCACATGGATTGTAGACTCAATGGTCCTACAGAGGGTATCTAAAATGTCATGTTGCTGCATGTGACTAAAGAGGCCTCTGGAATGGCCACAACTGAGTGACAAAGCAGCCTCAGGGTCCTGGGAGGTCAAAGCTTGACCATCACAGCTTCTCAAATCTGCTAGGTCAGACAGAACTGCAGAGATGGAAGTAGAAGGAAATTCAGATTCTTCAGCCAGGGTAGAATCCTTGGCGCAGTGGAGGTCTTTACAGTCATCCAATCTGCCACTGTTGGACTGTTCTTCTGCTTGCTGTGACCTGGCATTTGATATGTCTTCTGAAAACGAAGATGGAACTTCCATTCGATATTCTTTAACACAACTATTTTCAGGGGAAGGAAGATCTTGCTCGGTCCCTGGATCAATAATCGAGGAGTCTCTTGTCTCATTGTCTGAAGTGCTAGTGGGGGTCAGGACCTCCCTGTTATCTGCTTTTATGTCGCTGATGCAGCTATCTACAGTGTGCTCCTCATCACTGCTCACGCGCCGCCTTTTAACAGGAGTTGCCCCTTCATCATCTGTGAAAAAGAGAAAAACATTAAAACAAACTCCGAAGGGGAGGGGCACTAAAATCACACTGAGGGTGGTTGTGGGGAGGCCAATTTTGTTTAAAAAAAAATTATTAGTTTTATGTGTATGAGTATTTTGTCTTCATATATGTTAAGTGCACCTGTGTTGTGCAATGTCTGTGGAGGACAGAAAGGGTGTCGGATCCCCTGGAGCTGGAGTTACAGATGGTCTGTTGTTAGCTGCTACGTGGATACTGGGGGAATCAAAGCAGGGTCCTCAGCAAGAGCAGCCAATGTTCTTAAAAAAAAAAAAAATTAAAGAGAGATGGCTCAGCAGTTTTTGTTTTTTTTTTAAGTCCTGGAGATCAAACCCAAGGCCTTGCACATGTGAGAGTGCTGTATTATCTCCAGCTCTTCTTAGCATTTATATTTAAGAAGCTCAACAGAGTATAAAAGCACACAAGTATATCCCTCCTTCCATCCCAACCCAAGGCATTGATTAAGTCAGTTGACAAAAGCTAACCTTTAGTTTTTCTTTCTTTGGCTTCTTGCTCTTGGAGTGAGTTTCTCTGTTGCAGACAAGTCCTACACTTGCTTAAAAGCTCTTGCAGAGTTGGGATCAGAGCTGGGTTTAATTGTTTGGGAGTGTGTACTGACAGGAGCAAAGCAAGTGCCCTCAGATCCTATAAAAACCCAGACAGGAAGAGTTTAATTCCTACAGAAAAATTTGGACACAGCTATCCACATTTAAAAGATCTTTCCTTTCCTGGGACTCCATTCTGGTTTCTCTGGCAATGTGGAAAAAATGCTAAAACCAGAATTTGGATGTCACAGTATTCCATCAGTTGAGTTATTAGTACCATTACTTTATGCTTATGCCAAAGTAGGCCAGACTATTTTCATTTGGAAAACGAAAATAAAACAAAAAAACAAGTAATGTAACTGAGGCAGACTTATATAGTAATTTGAAAACCAAAGCTTCATTGATTCATTATAAGTTTAGGTTTTATTTTACAGAAGTCAGTTTCTCAAGCTAAATTCTGGTGAATGTCATGGTCTTCCTTAGCTTGGAAATGTGTTGTGGCTTGTAAACATCTTTTTCCTTAGGAGGCTATTGCTGATGCTGAATGATATCTGGCATGTTTTTATGGCTGTCACAGAATCTACATAAATCAACCAGTTCCTAGTTTAAACTGCCTTCATATAGTTTTAACTGTCTTTATAAATCAGTAGAGCATTAGTTTGTTCTGGTTATTTAGGAACCACAATTATACACATATCACAATACTTATAAGTGCTGAAATTGCAGGTATATGCCACCATACCCAGCTCTTAATAGTCCTATTGCCCTCAACATATTTAATGCTGCTAGATCATGTGTTCTAAATAATAGAAGTGTGTGTTGTATGATTACATAGCACAGCAAACACTTACTTGAAAATATTTTTCCCCCATCATATTTTAAGAATTTAATTTAAAGTCATGATAGTTCTACAGAGGCCAATAAAGAGTTGATTTAGGGTAAATTTTGAAACCTTGGCGCAGTTCTTACCCCATTTAAAGATGCACTGGCTTTGGAAATTTCAACTCGGTTGGTGAAATCAGATTGTAAGTTTTGATACTGATTTATCAAGTTTGTAATAAGGGTGCTAATCAAATTGGCACAGTTTGCTTCTGAAAACACTTGACTTTGAACCTGGAAAAGAAGAACACACACACACACACACACACACACACACACACACACACACACAAAATCTGAAGACATCAGACATCCAAGACCAACATAATGAAAAAATGCATTTATTAACCAGAAATGGCATGTTTCAGAAGTACTACATACATACCTTTAGAAGGAAATGTGTCATGAATGTGTAGACAATATTGTTATTGAGAAAAGTTCTTTCATCCATTAGGATACATTTAATATATTCTGCGAAAACGGGATCTTCACACAAAAGTTTGATGCAGTTTTTGGACATAGCCGACTAAAGTAGGGAAAGAAGCACAAATGGTTAAGCACTCAAGTAACTGGGGACTTCCACAACTTTTAGTTACAATTGAAATATTAGTGATTTAGATTGTACAGGTTTGTGCTAGAGGAAGACAACACTCCACAAATATGCTTTAAAATTAACAGCTTTATCATCTTTACCATCTACCACTGAGAGCTAACAAAGATTAAACAAACCTTACAGAACAAGATGGGAATAATTGCCAGGGGACAATTACTGGATAAACTAATAGATAACCAAACTACATGTTGAGCTTAGAGGTCAAGAGCATTTGCTACTCTTCCAGAAGACCTGAGTTTGGTTTTCAGCACCCACACCAAGTGACTCACAACTCCAGTTCCATGGAACTCAATGCTCTCCTCTGGCTTCCACAGGCACACAAAACACAAATTTACTTTTTTTTTTTTTTTTTGTCTTTTTGAGACAGGGTTTCCCTGTAGCCCCAGCTGTTCTGGAATTCTCTATGTAGACCAGGCTGGCCTCAAACTCACAAAGATCCACATGCCTCTGCCTCCCAAGTGCTGGGATTAAAGGCATGTGCCACCATGCCTGACAAATTTACTAATTTTAAAGTTTTGACAGTCTCCCTATAGCCCAAGCTGGCCTAGAACTTTTGATGTAGACCAAGCTGGCCTTAAATCTCAAGGGATCTACCTGCCTCTGCCTCCTGAGTGCTGGAATTAAAGGCATGTGCCACCATGCATGGCTAGAAAAAGACAAATTTTAAGAATTAAAATTCATTCCTAAAAAGGGTTAAGCTTTACTGTATAATCTGGCCGGTAACTGTAATGTGGTTGGTAAGCAATTCCTAAGTATTGCAAAGATGAATATTTATTTCGCATACAATTAGTGGGTCCCAATGTATGGAAACTGCTAAAATTTGTTTTCTTATTTTGTGTGATTCTGGCTCTTAAACAGAAGTTTTGTCTTTAAACAGATACACCACCGAGATTACTTACATGTGTGTCTTATTAAATCATAGATTGTATAATAGAGATAGGAAATAAGTTTTAAAAAAAGAGTAAATTTTAGATGACATGCATTTGTTTACATTAAAAGTTTTTATTTTATGTGTGAGTGTTTTGTCTCCATGTATATAGGTGCAACACATACACATACACAGAGGCCTTTGGGATTATGGACTGTTGTTTGCTGCCATGTGGGTGCTGGGAACTGAACCTGGGGTCCTCTGGAATAGCATTAAGTGCTGAGTCATCTCTCCAGCTCTTATTTGCATTTTTTTTTTTTTTAAAGAGTAAGCATCTGTTTTAAGTCAGTTGCTCAAGGTTACCCAAGAATTTAGGAATAAATTAGGACCAAGAGCTTTAGATCCTTAGTGCTGTTATTATGAAAAGAGCAACAGCAATAGCAGAGAGGGAGAAGCTGAGCTCTGCTCCAAATGAATGGACTATTCAGTTCAAAAGTCAACCAGCAAATCATGTAAGCTGAATGGGATCAATGCCTTTCAAAGATTCCTATTACAGAAAACTAACATTCTTCAGGGAATGGAGACATTATATACAGTCTTTTATAATTTGAAGAAGGATACATGCAACAAATACGGTACAGTGTGACAGACTGCTAACCAATGGCTGGTAGGCCACAGATCAAAGTCACAAGGACTTTACATGGGTCAAGACTTGTACCCAAGGAAGCTTCACAAACTCATCTTTCCTCTAGCAAAGAGAAAATGCAACTAGGAAAAAGGATAGTTTTTTCAGGTTTGTTGGGGTCCTTTGGTCCAGATCCAAGTACTGAAACAAACAAGACTAATCTGGCTTCTCTTTTCCCAATTCTCCAGCAGTTTAAAAAGGTTATTTCTGGCGGGGGGGTGGTGGCGCACACCTTTAATCCCAGCACTTGGGAGGCATAGGCAGGTGAATCTTTGTGAGTTCAAGGCCAGCCTGGTCTACATAGTGAGTTCCAGGACAGCTGGGGCTATAGGGAGACCCTGTCTCAAAAAGACCAAACAAAAACATTTCTGTGCCGACTTTTGCGAGGTGGCACTTTGATTTTTTTTAAAAGATAGGTTCTAGCTGAGAAATGATTTTCCTGTTTTCATTGAGGCTGGTGATAAGAAAACAAAGGCATTAAGACCCCTGAAAAACTACAACTAGGAGGACTTAAAGGCCGGCTAACATGGTTTGTGCTAGATACTTGAGGGTAATGGAGAAGAAAGAGCTGGGAGTGGTATGTTTTGCTTTCTCCAGTATCTCTGGAGTTTGGACTTTCCCTACCACTGCTGATACTGACTTATGGATGAGAAATCCAACATTAAGTAGCTTATTTGAAATATCCCCTGTGGTATAAAGCTTAAGTTAAAAAAAAAAAATTCCAAAGAAGATTAGATGTCCAATATCTGGTATTTCCATTGATTCTAAAACATACTCAATATCATCAGTTTTCAACCAACTGTTCTGAAAGTCCATGACTACTTAGTTGGAGAAGAGACACCAATCATCTTAAACTCATTTGCTTTACCTGAGTCTGGCATAGCTCAGTCCAGAGTTTGGGGAACAGTGCAAGATGAAGTGGCAAGCCTTCATAGGCAACTAGGACACCTAATATTTGGAAAAAAACAAATCAGAATAGGTTATAATTATAAATTATACTGCTGAGTTACTGAATTGCAGGTATAATTTTCTGGTTATAACTATATACTGCCTATATTAGAAATATGTACAGGACTTACAGAAGAATTCACTGCAGTGTTTTAAGTAGTTAAATAATTTAGAATGGAGTATTTTGAATTTACTTACAAATCCTATACCTCATTCCCAGAAGGATCTTAAAGGTAACTTCAGCTAATTCTTTTTGAGTACTGGAAATTTAACTGGGAGGATGAGAAGTTACTTTGAGTGGCTTCCAAAGCTTTCTTGGATTAAGATCCCACTCTATACATTAGAACAATTTGACAGAATTACTGGATCTTGAAGGGTGGAAGGTAAGGTGTGGAGAATTAGAATGTCAAACACCATTTCCTTCCTCTTTTCTTTGAGGTGCACCGAAGCAAAGATTGCTCTGAGACCACGACTAGCTTCTTGCCTGTCCTTCGGGGTTTACGGGTAGACCAAATTTGACACTGTCAATGAGTGCTATTTGGAACCTGAATTTTTTTTTTTTTTTTTTTTAAGGTGGGGTCTCCTTGTAGCCCCAGCTGTCCTGGAACTCACTATGTAGACCAGGCTATCCTTCATCTCACTGAGATCTGTGTGCCTCTATTTAATTAATTTGGTGCTGGGGTTTGCACCCAGAAGCATAGCCACACAGTCTATGCAAGTACTTTATCACTGACTGAACTACAGCCTAAGCCCTGGAACCTCTGATTTTAACTTTTCTAGACATCAAGTGAGTTTTTAATGTTCCCTCTACCCACTCTGCCTTCTATAAAAGTTGTAGCGCCATGCCCCTCAGTAAACAGTAAAGAACTTATCTTCCACATCTTCTCTCCACCTTTAGATAAAATAGAATCACAGAGGAGAAACAATACAAGCTATCCTCCTCCAGTTAAAACAAAACAAAACAAAACAAGGATGGATCAGGAGTTGCAAAGGTCAAACAATAGATATGTTTTATAGGTTTTGTGGTCATAGGATGCCTGCTGAAGCTACTCAGTTCTACCTAGGCAGTGCAGATGTGACAATGCCAAACGATCATGTGTGGCTATCTCCAAGTAAAACTTCATGAATGCCAAAATTTGTATCCTGATTTTCATGTGTCATAAAGCTTTTTATTCTAGTTTTCTTATAAGTACTAATATGAAACCTTTTTTAACAAGAACAGGCTGTAGTTTGCCAGTTCCTGGGTTAGAACAAGGATTTGCGGTCTTAAAAAAACAAATCAGATACTTGGGGATCTCTTTTGGAGTTAAGCCTATTTATTAGTGCTTTATAAAGACTCAGAAAATCCTCATCCTTTATTTTAATATGAATAAGGCTGCAGGCATTCACCTATTTATCACACATATGAACAAAAACATACCACAGAGCATGCATGGTTTCTGCACTCCCATTATAAGCGTGCATAAAGTAGGAAGAGATAGCCAAATATGGCCCTTGGGCCAAGTTTGACTCAGACTGTTTTTATATGGCCAGGTGAGCTAAGAATATCTTTGATTTTTAAAATTTGACACAAGGCCACAATCCCCCTGCCTCAGCCTCTCTAGTGCTAGGATTACAAATGTTGACTCTACACCTGGCAGCTTTTACATTTTACAAAAGATTGGTAAAAACAAAATCAGTCCAAAGAACAGTAGAAGTCAAACAAAAAACGTGTGACATAGATGATGTAACCTGCAGAGCCTATTAGTGTTCAGCTTCTTAGAGTCTGCCAGTCCCTGGACCAGAGGCTGCTTAGATATTAAACTCTCTAATGGGAAGTCTATATATTATCAGAGAAATTTTTCTGATCTTTTTGTTTTTACTTTGTGTCTGTGTGTGCACATGTACATGTGCCATGGTGCATACATGAAGGTCAGAGGACAACTTTCAGGAGTTCTTTCCTACCCTGTAAATCATCAGTCTGACAGCATGTGCCTTTACCTACTGAGCCATCTTGTTAGCCTGATCTCTCCACCTGACAACCACTGATTATTCCTCAAAGCAAAATAATCCTTATTTTTCAACAGCCACTGAAACACAACATTGTCCTAACGAAAACCAAACCCTATAGATAGATGTCTTTTGTGATATAAAAACACTTTCTTGCCAGGTGTGGTAGCACACGCCTTTAATCCCAGCACTCGGGAGGCAGATCTCTGTGAGTTCAAGGCCAACCTGGCCTACATAGTGAGTTCCAGGACAGCTTGGCCTATGGGGAGACCCTGTCTCAAAAAGACCCAAAAAAAAAAAAAAAAAAAAATTAACACTTTCTAACAAAAACAATATAAATATTTATTAGCATCCACTGTATTAGGTATGTTAATCACATTAAAATTTCTCATCAGCTTTGAGGATATACTATTTTATCTACTATTTATTTAATTTTATTGACCTCTTTTTTTGGAGGGGGGTATTTTTTTTGTTTGTTTTTTTTCCCCTGAGACAAAGTCTCATGCAGCTCACGTTGGCCTCTGAACAACCTCCATTGCCTTCAAAAATGCTTGCTTTGTTTCTTTTTCTTGAATGAAGGTATTAGGTTCAGAGAACCTACACATTTAATAAGAACCACACATTTAATAATATGAGATTTTCCCTGGACCAGCTCATACAGTATACTCTGGACAACACTATGGCATCAGGGAAATCTAAAGACCTTCCATAGTCCCTCACATTCCTCCTCAAGCTGTGATTCCTCTGGAAGAAAGGCTATCCCTTCAGAACAACAGAATTTCTAAAATCTTCACAAAGCACTGGGGATGAGAATCCCCTCAGCTGGACTCAAGAGTCCTACACATTCCTCTTCAATACTGTCTGACTCATTTAGTGGGTACAAAGCACAGGGAGATACAATCACTACGATTTTAGATGCATTAAAAAACATTGTGGGGTATGTGTATGTATGTGTAGGTGCTTGTGAGCCACCATGTGGGTGCTGGAACTTGGGTCCTCTGCAAGAACAGTATGTGCTCTTCACTGCTGAGCCAATCTCTCTAGCCCTCAGGTGCACTTCTAGGCTTTCCCTCAGTGAATGTCCATCCCTCAGGATGGACACAGCTAAAACACACTGGATTCTGTAATACTTGTCTGCCTTTATCCTATGACTTCAGACATCCAAGAAAGTCAATACTCTACCTGTTCTAGTTTGCTCTCTGATGCTGTAATAAACACTATGACCAAAAGTAACTAGGGAAGGAACAGGTTTATTTTATCTCACATTTTCAGTTCCTCCCTGAGGGAAGTAAGGGCAGGAACCTAGATGCAGCAATTAAAGCAGACCATTGGAGGAAGGCTACTTACTAGCTTGCTTCCCTTGGCTTGCTCATCTATCTTTTGTTTGTTATGACAGGATCTCACTACATAGCCTTGGCTGACCTAACTCACAGAGATCTCCCTTGCCCTGGCTAGAGTGCTAGGATTAAAGGCACATGCTACTATACCTGGCTTCACTATGCCTGGCTACTATTCCACCTGCTTATGGATGGTAACAGACCATAGTAGGTTGGACCCTCACCTACATCAATTAGTAATTAATAAAATGCCTTCTAGATGTGGCCACAGGCCAGATCTGATCTGGGAAATTCTTCAGTTGAGGTTCCCTCTTCCCAGGTGACTCTAGGTTTGTTAGGTTGACAGCTGAAGCTAACTCTGACACTGCCCTATCCCCATTCAAAAACTGTTCTAAATATACCTTTTCCTCACTAATAACACCAGACTATAGAAGCTGCTAGGTGTTCTATTAGTAAAAGGAACATTTTTCAAAAGCTGCCTTTGTAGAGGAAAAGATATTTCACATTATTTGATACATCCATACTTGCTGTGAGGATGGAATTTTTTTTTTTTTTTTTTGGTTTTTTTGAGACAGGGTCTCCCTGTAGCCTCAGCTGTCCTAAAACTCACAATGTAGACCAGGCTGGCCTTGAACTCACAGAGATCCGTCTGCCTCTGCCTCCCGAGTGCTGGGATTAAAGGCATGCACCACCATGCCTGGCTAAGGATGGAACATATTTTTAAAAAATATTTTAATTTTATGTGTATGTGTGTATTGCTTGCTTGTAGGTAAGTGCACCCGTGTTGTGCAATGCCCACAGAGGACAGAAGACGTTGGATCTCCTGGAACTGGAATTACGGACAGTTGTTAGCTGCCACGTGGGTGCTGGGATTAGAACCCAGGTCTTCTGCAAGAATAGCCAGTGTTCTTAACTGCTGACCCATCTTTCCAGCCCCAGGATGGAGTATTTCATATGCATATTTACAGTTTCTCCTGAGTTATTACAATTCTCTGACTGATTTTTATCTCATCCCTCTTCTGATTTCATACCTGCTAAGTAACCTACTGTTGCTTTCTTTCCAAGTTACTGAAAAAGGATGTGATGGCCCCACTCTGGAATAATCAGTTCCCTATGCAATTCTTCCTCTGTAGATGAACGAATTGGCAAAAAATTTTGGGATTTTAAGTATGTCTCTTAAATGTGACTACAATGTATTAGCCTAGCATACATGAATTTGCTCCTAGTGGATAATAAACCTGGCTTTTGATTTACACTAGATGCCAGGAGTGGTCTAAAGTATAATCACCCTTTCAAGTCTTTTGGGAAACCAGTCATTCCCTAGTCAATAACACTGATACCATGAAGAGAAACAAGAATCACAATTGTACTTTCTATACTGTGAATTTTATTTTCTTGGCTTTTTTTTTTTTTTTTTTTTTTTTTTTTGAGACAGGGTCTCTCTGTAGCCCCAGAAGGCCTGCACTTGCTATGTAGAACAGGCTTGCCTGGATCTCACAGAGATTAACTTGCCTCTGTCTTTTGAATGTGTTGTACGTGTGTGTGTGGGGGGGGGCAGTTAAAGGCCTGTGCCAACACATCTGGAAATACTGTTAATTTTTATGTTTAAGGTTTTAGTGAGGTGGGTAGCCCCACATGCATGTAATCCAAGCATATGGGAGGCAGAGGAGCTCTGAGTTCAAGGCCTCCATGATCTACATAACGAATGAGTTCAGGCCAGCCAGAACTACATAGTGAAATCCTGTCTTTTTTTTTCCTTCTAAGCATCCTAAAGTTTTGAATTTTCTAGGTTACTTGCAAAAAGATCAATTCTATTTAACACATTCAGAAAAATTTCAAAAACAATGTTAAAAACTAGACCCTTGTTTTATCATTGAAAATTAAGTTTAATTAAATGATGAAATGTAACAATTTTTTTTTTAGTTTTAATTAGAAAACTTTAAAATTTACTTTTAAGCCGGGCGTGGTGGCGCAAACCTTTAATCCCAGCATTCAGGAGGCAGAGGCAGGAGGATCTCTGTGAGTTCAAGGCCAGCCTGGTCTACATAGTGAGTTCCAAGACAGCTGGGGCTACAGAGAGACCGTCTCAAAAAGACCAAAAAAAAAAAAAAAATTTCGTATGTATGAATATTTTGTCTGCATGTACATGTATTTGCCCCTTCTTTAGTTTAATTTGAACCTTGGGGACCTAAAAAAAATACATAGTATCATTTTTTATCATTTATAGTGTATAGTATCATTTTTCTACATTATATATAAAAATTCTAATAATCAGTGCATGATTATTACAAAGAATGTAATACTTACATATAATAAAAGCACCCCACGATTTTATCCTTATGAGATTATAGTATTATATTCTTTGTTTATCTGTGCATGCTATTAAAGGTGATTTTTTTTTTTTTTTTTTTTTTTTTTTTTTTAGACGAGACAGGGTCTCCCTGTAGCTCCAGATGTCCTGGAACTCACTATGTAGACCAGGGTGGCCTGAACTCACAGAGATCCACCTGCCTCTGCCTTCCGTGAGTGCTGGGATTAAAGGCCTGTGCCACCACGCCTTATAGTATTCCTTCACCTTTTGAGTGCTGGGAACTGAACGCAGGACCCTGCTCTATTACTGAGTTATACCCTCAGTCTGTTTTCCAGTATGCTCTTGGTGGACATTTTGATTTTTTCCAATTTTATATAATGCAGATCAAGTGAAAATAAACATCCTCTTTATGTTTCCATATGTTTTTTATGAGTACAGTAGGGTGGACTCCTAGATCTGGTACTGATAAGGTCGAAGGAAAGAATACTGTAAATTCTACGTTTTAGTTGACAATGCCTCTGAAAATTGCTAATAGTATTCCATAATCTCTTCTTTCCTCAAAATCTTAATGGGCATGGCCTAAACTTTTTTTTTTTTTCTTAAAAAAGGTAAGTCTGCTGAGTGTCAAGATGCACACCTTTAGTCTCAGCACTCGGGAGACAGAAGCAGGCGGATCTCTGTGAGCCCGAGGCCTGCCTGGTCTACATGGTGAGTTCAAGGCCAGGGAGACCTTTCTCAAAAAGACGCCCCCCCCCCCAAGAAAACAAGCCGGGCGTGGTGGCGCACGCCTGTAGTCCCAGCACTTGGGAGGCAAAGGCAGGCAGATCTCTGGGAGTTCAAGGCCAGCCTGGTCTACATAGTGAGTTCCAGGACAGCTGAAGCTACAGGGAGACCCTGTCTCAAAAAGACCAAAAAAAAAAAAACAAAACAACAGATAACTGAATGATATCTACCCAAAATTAATCTTGACACTTATTTTTAAGTCTCTCTGAGTATTTTGTCTGCATCTATGTAACTGCACTTGAGTTATGCAATGCCTGGGGAGGCCAGAGGAAGGTGTCAGATCTAAGGAACTTAAGTTACAGACAGCTGTTAGCTGCTAAGAGCTAAACTCAGGTTCTCTGGAAAAAGTCAGTGCTCTTAACTGCTGAGGCATCTCTCCAGGCCCCTACAAACACTATTTGTGTGTGGATGAAATACCTATCCATGCCCTGATTTTGCTTATTGTTCATGTTACCAAAGCTTAAAAACTCTGTGTATTGGCAATGTTAGCCATTTATCTGATAAGTATGCCAACACTTTCTCATTAGTTTGTGTTTTATGTTTTTTTTTTACCATTTATTAATTTCAATTTCTATGTAAAAAAAAATTTCAATTTCTTCCCTTATTGTTTCTGGGTCGATGTCCTGCTTGATATGGTCTTTGTGTGTTGTGTATTTATTTGTATACATATGTGGTGCAGGTGTATGCCTGTGTGGTGGCCTGAGGATGGCTGTCTTCTTCTATTATTCTTCACTTCATCCCCTTGAAAGTGTCTCTTACTGAACCTTACTGTTTTTTAACTATGCTGGTGGCCAACAAGCCCCAGTGATCCTGATTCCTCAATCCAGCCTCTGCCCTCAGTGCTGGGGGTTATAGGTATGCATAGCCACATCAGACTTTCTTTATGAGTGCTGGGATCTGAGCTTAGGTCCTCATGCTTGTGCAACAATCACCCTCACCCACTCTGGGTCATCTCCCCAGTCCCTTAATATGAGCTTTAAAATCTCAAGGTGTTATTCAATAATCATGTTTTTAATTTTCAAAGATTAAAAAAATTTTAAATCCTTAATCATCCTGGAACTGGTTTTGGATCAAGGAGTATATGAAGTAAAATTTGCTTCCCTCCTTAGAGAATTAACCAATTATTTCAACAGCACCTAACACCTGTTATTTTTTCCTTCCCTCTGATCCATCCACCCACCTCCCTTCCACCCTCTCTCCCTTTCCTGGGGTGAGGGTAGGGGTGAGAGGACATGGATATAGGCAGTCTGGGTTGACTTCAAACTCACTACGTAGTCAAGAATGTTTACCCCCTAAGTGCTGGGATTACAGGTATGGGTCACACCATGCTAGGGCTAATACCATGTATTCTCCATGAATGTGGTATTATCTTCACTATCTACTAAATCTGTAATTTTGATCAGCCTCTTTTTTCCATTCTTCTGCTTAGGGTATTTCTGTACCTATACCACATGGTTTGAATCATTAGAGTTTTGTGAAAGGGGAGAAAGTATATATTTACAAAACGGAAGATAAACAAGAAGTGAATGAAACTGTGGTGGAGTACAGGAGTTTGAGTGATACTTTTGGTTTTTGTCAGACAGGGTATCTATGAAACCCAAGATGGCCAGAAACTCCGAATCCTCCTACCTTGGCAAGAAAGCTGGAATTATAGGAATGAGCAACCATGTTTTGTGAATGATGGCTTAATGTGTATCTTTTTGCTATTCTTTTAAGTTGTGAATTGTGTAAACACCACAAAAAACCCATACCATACCTTTAATAAACATCTTGGCAATCAGTGTTGGTTCCTCCTATTGCTAATTTACACTATTTTTAAATACAGCGTTAAAAGCTTAACACAACCTGCTTTCTGGCAGTAGTTAGCAGCTTTCTTCACTCTCCATTATTATCTCCCCACTCTGTCTCCTCAAACTATCTTCACTTTCAAGTATTCTAACCTTCCTTTTAGTTTACTCCTTAATACCTGCAGTTCTATTGCCCCGTGTCTCTTGATCTATAATCATTAAATAATTCTCTTTTATACTTAATAAGTCTTAAAATCTGTTAAACTGCTCGTTTAAAAATCACAGACTTGGGGCTGGAGAGATGGCTCAGCGTTTGAGGGCACTCTTGCAGAGGACCCGGGTTCAATTCCCAGCACCCACATGGAGGCTAACAATTGTTCATAGCTCCAGTTGCTGAAGATCTGATGCCCTCTTCTGACCTTGCAGGCATTGCATGACATGGGTGCACTTATATACATGCAGGCGATACACTCATACACAAAAAATAAAAATAAATAATAAAATAAAAATCATAGACTTTTTCCTCAAAAAATGAATTGGCAATTACTTGCAGTCCTAAAGAGATTTTGAGACAACCTTTTTATAGTCATAATTTTTAATATTCTGACCTTTGGCATGTCTAACTTCAAAGTGCAAATGAACAGAGAGTTTATAACCAACTTAAACATGCCCCTTTCTACTTCTTCCTGAAAGAATTACACAAATCAAAACTCTGTCAATTCTCCCCTTACCACTGCTGTCATTAATGTGAGTTTTTTTCCCCTCAAGCCCTTTCCTAGGTGCCTTTTCATGCAATCAGTCATTTTAGCTAGAGAAGAATTAATATCAAACTCTGGGGCATAATTTTTCCATGTATGGTAGGACAGCATTGCTTTTAAGCATTTAACTTCTGATATCCAATTTTCTGTACTAACTAGCTAAGAACGAACCAAGAAAAATTTAGTTTCTTTCTCAATTTGTGGTTTGGGTTGTATCTAGTGACATCCTACCAGCCACACCTGGATATTTAGTTTGCCTAGAAGTAAATACTTAGTTCCTTTAGTCACATTTCAAGCTGTCCACACTTTCCACATAGCTAGTGACTATCATACTGTGAATGATAGCATAGTTACAGAAGATGGGCAGCCTTGTACAAAGTTCCCTAAGATGGGTACTGAAACTAAACATTAAGGCAGAATCAATAGTGTTTCATAGTTACAAATGTGACGTAAGTATAAAATATCATGAAAGTTTATTTGACATATGATTGCCAAGAGTGCCATTCCTTTCCCTTTTATTTATTTAGGTATGTTTGTTGTTTGTTTGTTTAGACAATTTTACTCTGTAGTCCAGGTGGATCTTAAATTTATGGCAATCTTCCTGCCACGGCCTCCTCAGTGCTGGAATACAAGCACAAGATAACATTCCAGTTACCTCTCTACTTTCTGTTTTTTTGGTCTTTTTTGAGACAGGGTCTCTCTGTAGCCCCAGCTGGCCTTGAACTCACAGAGATCCGCCTGCCTCTGCTTCTGGAGTGCTGCGATTAAAGGAATGTGCAGCTACCTCTCCACTTTTAATTTCCATGAAAGTATGTGTTTGTGTTGTCCACAAAATGGTACAACATTCATTACGTGGTCAAAGCTGTTCAAACAGCAAGAACAGCTCCTCACATAGTTATAATTTATTATTATTATTATTTCGTCTTCTTGAGACAAGGTCTCCCTGTAGCCCCAGCTGGCCTGGAACTATTAGACCAGGCTGGCCTTGAACTCACAGAGATCATCTGAGTCTGCCTCAGATTGTCTGAGCGCTGGGACTAAAGGCGTGCACTGCCACACCAGGCCTACCTAAGCAGTTACAAATTAAATAAACACAATTACCATAAACCTAAGGGCTGTACTATCGAAACTCCTGAATATTTTCTCACACTTGTTCATTGCTACTGCTAAAGTTTCAACCTTTGACTAAGTGCCACAACCCAGATGTATAATTTTGAAACAGCCAATCTGAGGATCTGTTCCTCCCTTACATTTTGGCATTTTAGTCATAGGTATGTTTGTTTGTATGATTAGCTAATGGTATTAGGTACAAGGAACAGCCCTTCAAATCTGAAGATGCTCTAATCACTTACCAACAAGATGATTTTTCTGAAGAGGAGTTATCCCTGACAGCTGTTACCACTTTCTTCTCCTTGGATAATGAAATCTAGTATAACATCTTTTGCCCTACATGGAATGGGCCAAAATCTTTTCCATAGGAAGGAAGGAGTTGTGACTGAGATGGAGCACATGGAGGATTTCTGGGCCATGAAAATTCTATTTCTTGATCTAGGTAGTACTTCCATAAATATCACTTCCCACCCTCTGAAACAAAACTATAGAAATTGGAGAAGATCCTGGCCCATCCTAGATAAAATGAGAAGGTAGGACATACAAAGCCTGAGAGCTCCTGGGTCCTGACCTTGGAGAGATAGGAGTACTTGGAATGTTTTTCTCCCCATACATATTCACTGAAGATTTCATTCTCTATTTCTCATATTTCTTCTTTGAAATTTCTCTTCTCATTTTAAGACTTACCTCCTAGTTACTCATATATGCACCTCTGCTTCACGCTGCCAAGCCCACTCAGCTTGTTCCTGGCACTGCCAGTTCTAAAACACAGCTGGCACTATAGATCTCATCTTACCCTCCAGATAAGGGCTGGGAAAGTCCGTCTCTAAGCTTTTCTCCCTAAGTAGAACAGTTTTGTTTTTAATTATGCTGGGTAGATGGTGGACCTGGGCTTCTATGTACAAAGTGATTAGCCCTACTCCATACTCCTTTATAGGCCAGCTGAAACTTTGGGCAGAACTATTCAATGGAAACCAGTAAGTTGGTGTTTTCTTAATAAAAATTAAAATATTCCCAAGAATACTAATTAATAATTTTAAACATTCACTTTAAAAAAGAAAAAAAGGGGATTATCTCATATTTTTTTTTTTTCTCCCCTTCCTGAATGGCTAGGGGGCTTAAAGTAATTCAGTGGAATTTACTGCTCATCTTTTATACTTACTCAGCTTAACTAATGTTTCAGTAAATTTTTCACAGTTGATTGCAACTCGGCATAATAGATGGATGAATTGATGATAAGAAAAGAAGTAGTCTAGCAGCATACGATCATAAACGTCATCTTTGCCCTGAAGGTTAAAGATGATAAAATGGTTGCACTTAAATTGTATAATAAAGAGCATATTTTGTGCAAATGTAATAAGATTAAGTAAAAAGCTAATTAAATCTTTAAATTCTATAAGAATCTAGTTTTAAATTCCAAATTTCTAGTGTTAAGATCATAATTATCCTAAGTTTATTTTCAGTGTGCAAATGCTACCAATTAAAATTACCCATCATTTCTACATACTTTAGTAGAGCAAAAGTACTGCAGATTTTAGCATGTGACACTTTAGCTCAATAGACATGTCAAGGAGTTAAATTTGATTTTTGAAAGATTTGAAGTTATTTCTAGAAAAGTAACTATAGTGTTAATTATTTTAAGTATTTTATCTTATGAGAATTGCTCAAATATACTTAACATCCAAAGATGGTAGGCAAGAGAAGAGTGTAGTGAAGGTGTGGGCGAAGAAAACTAAAGGGGGAAAAACTTTTTTTTTTAAATGTTACAACTAAGATAAATTATCCTGTGTTAATATACTTTGTCTCTATATTTAGAATTGGTACTATTTTAGAAAAAGCATTAAAGAACAGGAACCAGATGATAAATCTATCGATCAATGACATTATGGGTAGGTTAAGAATATAATTGCAGGAATAGTAAACAGGTCTTGATTATATGGCCAAATTTAAAAAAAATCTCAGGTACCTAACCTAACTTTTCAGATTTAGATGTATGACCCAGTTACAATTTAGCCTAGTGATAAAATACTAATGTTTACTATTATGCTATTTTTTAAAAAGAGAGGAAAAAAACAAAACAAAACAAAAAACACGAAAAGAAACCTAAACCCTTAACTACTTGTGCTTACTGTTGATTTTGCAAATATCCAATCAACATTTCATCAGAGTCCAAATGACTCTACCCTTAGGATCCATAAAAGGTTTACATCAATCTACGGGACTCAACTGCCAGGGGGAGATCTCAGATTATTTTGTACTACAGAAATATGATTTTCCTGGCATCCCAACATACCTTACTGGTTTCCACCATTGTGGGCAAGAGGCACATATTGAGTTCAGGGCGCGGAGGCCGAATATTGCTTTTCCCTCCTATTAGCTTGATATTTTCTCGACAAGGGAAATAAGGTCCAAGAGACACTAAGACATTAAAAGTGTACAATAAGATAAATGGAAAAAAATAAATCTCCAAGCTTCAGTGTGCAGAATGATTAAATGCCAACCATATTCAAGTACTGTGCTAGATGAATACGTACTTGGTATATTACTGTGGTGGTAAGTACAATGGTTGTGTTGTAGGAAGGGAACCAGGGTATGAAGAAAATCATGGGGACTCAAAAGCACGAGCTCCTTGAGGACATCTGAAAATTAAAATATTCTGAGTATTAAAACACTGGAGTTTTAGCAGTATGTTTTACTCTCCAACACTGGGAGAAACTGATGCTCAATCAAATCTGGATCAGCAGTTTGATAACCACAGTAGAGGGCTTTTATTTAGCAACAGCAGTTTAAAACACTATTTTACTATTCTTCCTGCCCCACCCCTGTTCCTTGTAAATACTGTCTAGTTGCATAGCAATGTACCTTGATCATTTATCTTTACAAAATCAACCACAACAGTTTAGGAAGAACATGAGGTTTAAAGATTTGGAAGTCTAAGCAATTGCTAAAGTTTTGTGATGTTGGCTGAACTGATTCTCACTCTTTAATGACAAAAAAAGTAAAGCTCATGATGGCTATTTTGAGAAATTATAAACAATTACAATTTATAAAGATCACTATTTCAAGAGGTTTCTATGGTAGTAAAAAATTCACTTCACATTTAAAATGACTCTTTTAACAGCCACAAATTATTCTATAAAAAGGTAATCGAGTGAAGGTGTAATACTTAAGAGCCTATGAACAGTAACTGAGAAATACCTTGGAGGCCCAAGAACCAACAGTGAAATAACCAACCCAATCCTTTACAATACCAGTTTTATCTAAGCAAACATCCATGTGATTCTGCCTCGTTTCTAAAGATCAGAAAATTTTAGAGCTGCAAGAAGCCAACAGATAACCTACAGTCAAAGAACCCATATATTCTGAGTGGCCTGCTATAACTACATGTTAACACTAGCATATTAAGAAAACAGAACTCGCTTTTCTTTAGACCTGCTAGTCTGTGTAAATTACACACACAAACATAAATGTCTTCTAAACACTACAGACCTACATCTTGCAAACAAAAAAACCCCACAGAAACTGACAAAAATATTGTTCTACCAGATTTTTACAAATACGTATATTTCAAGTACCTTACCTATACAAGCATTTCTTAGTTCTGGGGGGCTATAAGAATTAAGTAGAGTTAAAAGTTTATGGGCAAATTCAATTCTCTCCTGCCACTGGATTAATGCTTGTTTCACATCTGTTAAAAGAAAAAAAAAAAAATCATTAAACCTGCCCCTTCTCCTTTTTCCCTCCTATCTCCAGAGAGGGATTTTTGCTCAGGCTGGTTTGGAACTCTTAAACATGTTAGCTTTATTTCATTTTGAAACCCGCATGTTATTATTATTGTGCTTATGATGGTGGGAGTGGGTGTGCGCTATAGCACACACATGGAAATCAGAGGGTGATTTGTGGAGTCAGTTCCTTCCTTCTACATTTCTGTGGGTTCCAGGAATCAAAATCAGTTCACCAGAATTGGGCAACAAACACATTTACCTACTAAGCCATCTCACTGAGCTTAAACATGGTAGATTTCTTAAAAGTACATGGTTCAGTGATGATTATGTCCTCCCTTTCTTTACCTTTTTTTTCAGATGGGGTCGTGTGATGTTGCTATCTAGTTTTAAATTATGAGGCTCAAATAATTCTGTCTCCTTCAGTCCCCCAAGTAGCAGACTATAGGTGGCATACCAGATACAATCTATTCCATTTTCTAGAAACATAAAGTGCAGCGTTCATAATAATGGATAAGGACATTAAGAATGACATTTTATATTTACTTCTTTTGAAATTAAAAATGATTTAATCTGAGCCATGAAGGTTGCCAGTTGGGAGGGGAGATGCTTCAAAAAATAACCAACTTATTACTGTGCTTGTTGTTTTCCAATCTCCTAAATCTTGACTCTTATACTATGCTTGCCTATTTTTTCAAGTAGCCATAAAGAAAATATACAAGAGCATTCCACCTTTATGAGGTCATGACATACATTTCCTGATACTACCTAGCTTTGGAACCATATTCTGTGCAAAAAGTAGAGTTAAGACAATTCTTCTAGGGCCTCTTATTTAAAAATCTCTCTTTAATGGCAGCAATAACAAAAATAAGTAGAAACAACCAAACCTTTTCTCTGAAGATATGGGCGTGTAGACTTCAAAACTGAAAGAAATATTGACAGAAGTTCTACTAAGTCTCCAGTCACGTGGCAAGCGGTAGCTTCATGATACATCATGTGCAGTGTGTTGAAGGACTACAAGTGATTTAGAAAGATAAAACAGAACCTTAAATTCATTCTTACTCTATTGAGCAACAAAATGAAAGATGTTTTCAGACTCAGACTGTATGTATGTGCATGTATACAAAGCAAATCTTGTTTTCTATCCATGTCAAATTCTTCCATTTAGCACCTTTGTATGCATGTGTATGGTGTATGTATGTGTAGGTGCATGTGTGTGCATGAGTGAAGGCTAGAGGTTGATGTCTTCCTCAATCATTCTCTGCCTTATTTTTTTAAAAACGTAAAAAATTCATTTATTTATCTATTTGTGTGTGTGTGTGTATATATGGGCATATATATGCCCCAGTACACTGAGCCATCTCACTGGCTTGCCACCTTATTTTTTTGACACAGGGTCTCTCACTGAACCTGGAGCTCACAGGCTTAGCTACACTGGCTAGCTAGGAAGCTCCCAGGATCCTCCTGTCTCTGTCCCTCCTGCCTCACTACCCCCCTGTTGCAGTGCCTGGCTTATGTGGGTGCTAGAAATCCAAATTCAGGTGAAGCCCTCATGACTACATGGCAAGCACTTTACCAAATGAGCCTTCGGCTCTTTAAAAATATATGAATAGCCGTGTATCTTCAGAGCTATATTTTATGTAAACACTTTAGTCTGAAGAAAAAGAATAAAAATCCTGATTTGTTCTAAGACTGCGAGCCACAGAAATTAAAAACGCACATGATGACTGCAAGGCTAGCTAACTTTCCAGGGACGATGTAGAAAGACAATGGTGAAATAAATAGCTGTCAGCCGTTACTCAAAGTAGCAGGCCTGAAAAGACTGGAGCTCCAAAAGTTAGGAATTAACTAGAGTAGTTTAATTGAATCTTAGTTCTTTTTTCTATTTCATTTCATAACAAAGCATTCCTTTAAAAAAATCTTCTTGACTCGGGAGGCAGAGGCAGGTGGATCTCTGTGAGTTCAAGGCCAGCCTGGTCTACAAAGTGGAACTCAGGACAGCTGGGGCTACAGGCAGACCGTCTCAAAAAACAAACAAACAAACAAACAAAAAAACAAAAAAACCCCTAAACTTCTTGAGTCAGTTTACTGTAGTTTATATATCGTAACATTCCAGAGCCTAGTGCAGTATCTACAGAGCAGACATTTAAACATCTGTTGAATAAAATAATGAAATTTTCATCATTTTTTCCCTGTATCTTTTAGACAAACAGAAACATTTGGCAATTTTGGAGCAGAAAGTCCCCTGTCTTTGGCTCAGGAACGGATGTATTTGAATGCTCTTCCATTCACCATTGCCAAGTCCAACATTTCCAAAGTACAGTTTCTTATTCTGATCCTACCTTTGTAATATCATTAACTAAAAAAAAAAAAACAAAAACAAAAACACACAACAAACTGGCACATCTTAATTCACTTTGGGCATGCATGATTTTATCCTATTTCCAATAGGAAGTAAACAGCACAATGTACTTTAAAACCTTCTCACATGGGGCTGGAGAGATGGCTCAGCAGTTAAGAGCACTGGTTGCTCTTGCAGAGGCCCAGGTTTGATTACCAGCACCTACATAGTGGCTAATGACTGTCTATAACTCCAGTTCCAGGGGATCTGATGCCCTCTTCTCACCTTCATGGACACTGCACGTCACGGGTGCACCTACCCATATACACATACATAAAATAAAAATAGTACAAAAGAACCTAAACCAAACAAAAAAAACCCCCTCACATTTGTGGATGTTAGAACTATGCAGAGAATGCCAATGTATTTCAGTCACCTGTAACAGTTTCAGTGACTTCTCTGATGATGAAAATCTTAAATTTCTTCATTCTGTCAAGTAAGCTTTGGGGAAATGTGTGCCCTTGATTATAACGCCCATGAATTTTATTTTTATTTTATAAATGAAATGAATAAAACTAGTCTATTAAAAAATCCCTAAATATAAAATGAGGAATAATCTATGTAATTAAAGTCTTGCAACCTGTGAAAAAGTCTAGTATGAACTCTTTATACTCATGAAATACAAAGTCTTGGCAAGAGTATTTGAAAGACGATAAAATATTTACCTCGGTCATCAGGATTAACCCTCGATTAAATACCACAAGAAGTCTGTCTTCATCAGATTCTAACAGTATTCTGAAGGCACTATAAGAATAGAAATGTCCAATTTGAGAACTCTTAAATCAAAACAGAAAAATCTAGCAATGAAAAAGAAACAGGCAACAACTGGGTTTTGTTTACTTTTTAATTTTAAGAGGTCTTGTTAAATAGCCCTGGTTGACCTGGACTCAATCAGTACTGAAGACTAGCAGCAAATTTGTGGCTGTCTTCCCTGCCTCAGTTTTGACTGTTGGGACTGCAGGTATGCACACTGTTTCTTAGTCATACAGGACAATATGAGCATCTTAAATTTGAAATGTAAAACATAAATCTCAACAGTTTTAGTCATCACAGTGGCACTCGGTTGTAGATCATTAGATTTCCAGGGTATGGATGCCTAATTTATAAACTATGCAAATCTGATGCCCTTTTCTGATCCCTGTAGGCATTGCATGGCATAGGTGCACTTACATACATGCAGGTAATACACTCATACACATAAAATAAAAATAACAATTTTTTTTAAAGTTATAGAATAAAAACATCTGAATTAGTGTTGTGAATATAACTAATTTCATAGGACACAGAAGTACTGTTACAGAGGGCAACTCGAGCATCACGGGATGCTTCCTGTTTTCAAGAAACAAGCTTTAAAACTTAAAAAGCTGCAAGCAATAAACCTTGAGAAAACAATGCATTCAAAATGAATGCTAAGCTTTTAAAAGAATTCCTTTAAAGAGATCTGGCAAGAATGTTTATTTCATTTTATAGAGCAATCAGATTTAAAATTAAAAGCTTTCAAATGAAGATAATCTGAAGAATTTTTTCTTGGGTTGATTAGCTTAATATGACAGCAAAGTCTTCATGATAGTGAGTAAAAACCTGTGTACCCACTGAGAACCCTCATCCCCAAGCCTCCATTCCTCCAGCTCCACTCCCTCTCTCAGCATTTTAACAAATTAGCCGGCACTGTTTCTATAGGAAAAGAAAGCAATTTGTGGCTTGTAACAGTTCTTTTATAGTCATTCAATAATTTCTATAGCTCTGAACAATTAATTATATAGATTGTTATATTAATGAAAGAGATATTAACAATCAGATACAACTTAAGATGCAAAAGTTGTTTCCAGAGGCTTCTAGAACTGAACCCCCTAGTATAAGTCAGGATGAACTGTCACAAACAGGACCTTCAAACCTTAGAAGATTATATATTAAGGTCCTGTAATCTCCATGGGATGTGGACACAGGAGGATCACAAGTTCAAGGTCATCAGCAACACAGAGAGTTCGAGCCCTACTTATGCTATAAGAGACTGTGTATCTCAAATAATAATAATAATAGTATTAGAATAAGCTTTTAGTTATAAAATATTTCTCTTTTAGTGTCAAAAAAGTTCCCATCGTCTCATTTGAAAAAATATCCAAAAGAACATCACAAAATATCTCTTTTACCTTATTAAAGTAGTCCAGCAAGAGCGGCCATCTAAGCAACGTAAGTAACAACTTATGGTTGTTTTCTTAAACTGCTTAATGTCTTCTAATTCTTCTTCTCTCAAGTCTGGCCTCTGAGCTATAAACAGCTGCATTAGGTTAAACAGTTCTTCCACGGCCTAAAAGAGGTAAATAGGAAAAATGATGTTTAATCCTGTTAACATTTTAAAATATCTGCTTCTCATTTCTGAATGTACACTCATTAGCAAACTACTAAAAATCACACAAGGTAATTATACTACTGCTGAGGAACAGGTATCATAAAGTTACTAACAAAATCTATTTTAAAAACTGAATACATAATACTACCATGTGTGCTCAACTTTTTGATATTGTAACATGATGTCATCTATAAAGCTCAGGTTTGAGAACTGTAATCAAGTTACAAAAACTACCACACACACACACACACACACACACACACATACACAAAAACCCCAAAGTCATGCTTTAACTGTTTACGACTTTGTGTTGGGCTGTATTCACAGCTACCCTCAAGTGAATGCAGCTACGTGTATCTCTTCAGCCTTAGTTGGACACACCTGTATTAGCCTTAAAATCACAGTTCACAAAGATTAAAAAAAATTACAAATAAAATCTAAAACAGCTAATACTGTTGAAAGTACTAGCCTTTAAAATTCAAAAATATATTTAGTGATAGGCTATAACCAATCCTTTTGGTTCCCTTTTCTTTACTAAATGAGAAATCATTACTTTGTCTTAAAGATTGTTTTAGTATATTTATTTTATTTTGTGTATGTGTGCATGCATGTTCACTTGTTTATAGATCAGAGGACAGTTTTCAGGAGTTGGTTCTATTCTTCCACCAGGTGCATACCAGGGATAAAGCCCTGGTGGCCACGCTTGGTGCTAAGTGCCTTTCCCCACTGAGCCATTGTACTGACTCCATTTTAAAGATTTTAAACACCTGAATTACACTTGAATCAATACTGTTTCTTATATACCTTTATATCAACATTTAGAATATTTTAGTATAATGACTAGTTGTGATTTTATAAACTAATATACTAATATAAATGTTAAGTAATGGTTAAGTTTCTAACATACTGATCAATGAACTGAATCAGCTTTATACTTTTCTTGGCAAAACTTTAAACACAATTTTCATGAAAATTTCCATTAGCTAAGTTCTACAAAATAGAGAATACATTTCACTGTTGTCAAAAGCAAGAAACAACATAGGAAGATGGACATTTTTAACTCACCTAGCTCTCTTCACAGGTACATCTAAACCATGGCTATCATATTTAGTAAATAAATGTTATTTATGTGAACTGTGATGGAGACACAGTTCTACTGAACTACTGAAACAATTTTGTTCATGACATCTTCAACCTAAGATAGACTCTCTCATCCTTTTCCTTCTGCATTCTACAGCCTTAGCTTTAAATATCCAGTGCTGAAAAAAGTAATTTTCTTTCTTCTATTACAAGCATTCTAATTTCTGAACAGGAAATGATGCTATTCTTTCTGTGCGAGAGAGTCTAAACAACCTACTATACCATCTACAAAGAACAGTTTCATTGGTAAAAAAACAATTTACAAAAGGAAGAAACAAAAGTGAAAATAATCAGGAATAATAATAATCTTACATACAGGGAAAAATTTAATATCAGACTGGAACTGTATGTACATCTAAGCTAATAATCTCTTCCTCATTTCATTCACTTGGGATATAGAGAAACAACATTATGGAGTCTGCAGTGGACGTCATACCTTAGCAAAATATGTGGTCCTCGATAATCAATTATCTACTTTAAAAATAACACTCCTTAAAGCTTTCTTGGTCTTTTTAGTGGGCATAAATCAGAGGTACAGCTGGGAATGCAGCTGAATGGTAGAGTACTTGCAAAGCTTGCCCAAGGCCCTAGGTTTGCTCCCTAGCACTGTCAAACAAAAATTAAAAACAAAACCCAACAATATAAAAACACAAAATTAAAAATGTAAGCTCCATTGGAGACAAAATTTTTACATCAATCTAAGAAAATATAACCACGTATTTATCAATTTTATGACAATATAACACTATATAAGGGTATTCAAGAAAGCAAACATGTTAAGTCCTTAAGAATGGTTGGTAAGGATGTAGCTCAAGGGCAGAGCAGGTACCTAGGCCAAAGCAAGGTCCGGGGTTGAATTCCTAGCTTTGAAAAATAAAAGGGGGATGAATGATTATAAAGTTAAGACTATTCTATATTTTGTCATTTCTTAAATGGGAAAGTTATATTGCTAATCAATCTTAGGGCAGAGATATTACGAGTATTAATTTTACTCACTCCAGGGTATTGGCTGGCATGTGGTGTAAGATTCTTAAAGGCCCACTGGATGTTCTGATGAGAAGCCAGTTGTCGTGTGAATGCAGGAGATTGCTCACAGCAGAGCCTCAGAATGCCGTAGTAGGCAGGCAGCATCCCACGGTTAAAAAGCACCACATCCTGATCATCATGGTCAGCAAGGATGTAATTGAAGGCAATGTTCTTGGTTACCACTGGGTTTTGAACAATAAGGCGGATATTCTCTGGACAGTCAGCACATACATTGTACCAAAATGAAAGCAAAGCCTGTTTATTGTGATTTGTAGCTATTGCTGGCTCAGAAAGTTTAGGCTGGAAAAGGTTCCACAAATCCATGAAATATGTGGAAAACATCAGCTTCTCAGTTTTGGAAATTAAACAATAAGTCATAAAGCTAAAATAGGGCACTAGCTTTGTAGTGCCATGAACAGCAGCATCAACATAAAGTTTGGCTCTTGAGAGCAAACCAAGGAGCACGTTGTAGACCTGATGTAGGACTACTGTTGTGTCTGGACTGAGTGGAAGGTCACGGGTTGGGATGTGCAAAGACCTTGTTGACCGGAACATCTGGCGGAATGAATTGCTTGGTATAAGGGACACCAGAAGATAAGCTGCAGCTATAAAATGTAAAACAAAACTGTCAGATCCTTATAAGATTTAAATAGACTGAAGAGCAGTCATTAAACACAAAGCCACTCTTCCCTTCAATAATAAAAATGAATAAAAAATGAAAGGGCATGACATTTCTTAAACATCTTTCTGCTTCACCCTTGGCCCCAAAGATTCCTGAAGGATAATAAACACCTTCCATTCTGCCACTCTTATATTTAAGTGGTTACAATAATCACCGTTAGCAGAAGTTACCCTTTTTTTTTTAAATTTTTGAGCAGGTTTTCAGAACATCCTTCAAGCTAGACTGAACTCCTGATACTCCTCTTCTACCTAAGTGATGGCTAGTAGAACTAGTTTTCAAATCTATTTTGTTCAGCTTTTCCAAGATGCAGAATTTTCCCACTTTGCAATTTATTTCTTCTGAAGAAATAGTATGATTTAATAAAGAGAACAAATATCATTTGGAAGAAGAAGCCCTACCAAAAGGTGCTTGATACTGCGAAATCATTTACTATTTTATGGTCTTAGTTTCTGGTCACTTAAAAAACAACCAGTATTCTGTAATAATTGAGAGATAATTGCACAAATTTATATGGTTATAAAGAGAGAATGAGATCTATAATAAAGGTTTTTTTTGTAGCATGTAAAATTATGTATGCCACTGATAAATATTAACTTGAATTCCTCCTTTAGCATACTTGAAAACTATCATTAAACATATTATAATTCTAAAGTTAATGTCTTTTGGGGCGGTAGGGACTCCCTAGGCTCAGTCTACCTGGAAGTCATTATGTAAACCATGGTGGCCTCGATCTCCCAGAGATCCATCTGCCTTTGCCTCCCAAGGGCTGGGATTAAAAGGAATGCACCACTATGCTGGGCACTGAAATAAATGTCTTGTTAGACATTAACTATATGCACTTATATGAGTAAAAAATTAATCTAGGTACTGGGTCTTGTTTTATACATCAAAGTTGAAAGAAACTGACTTCTACTCTACAACTATTTTAAAGATAAAATAGGTATATATATATGTACCCAGAGACTCAACTTTTTTAAGATTCACAGATATTTCTTAAAGCTATTTTATGACATTTGGAAGCATTTCTCTTTAGTTTTTCATGTAAATGCTACCTGAATTGTTATTCTAAAAATATATTCCTTCTATTCAAACATTTGGTTCTGTGCATCAAAAGGATTTTTTTCTTCCTTTGCAGTTTTCATTGATGTAATTTTACACGATGGTACCCAGGTTTTTTTTTTTTGTTGTTGTTGGTCTTTTTGAGACAGGGTCTCCCTGTAGCCCCAGCTGTCCTGGAACTCACTATGTAGAGCAGGCTGGCCTTGAACTCACAGAGATCCGCCTGCCTCTGCTTCCCAAGTGCTGGGACTACAGGTGTGACCACCACGCCTGGCTAATTTTTCAATTTTAAGTAATGCCACTGGACATCTACATTTTGGATGATTTACTTACACTAGAACTCCTGAAATGGTATTAAGCAGCTAGAAGGGACAAAACTTTTTAAAAGATCTTGGCATAAACTACAAAATGGACTTTTGTGAAGGGGTTATTACAATATTAACAGTATGCTCAAGAATTCATTTCCACAGCACTAACATGAAAATTAACCTAACATCTAACGAAAAACCTTTATTTCAATTTCAGTTGTTCTTACTGTTTTGTGCATTTAGGAGTCAGAACACAAATGACAATCAGTAGACGTGTTAGCTATTATAAACATCCCACCATTACGGGATTATGGGGTTAACAAAAGTAGCTGAAAAAGCAAGATCATGGGCAGAGTGCCAATCCATGGGTGCCCTCTACTGAAATGTCTTTCTCAAATAAATCTTTGATTTCAAAACAGATGGAACATACAGTTCTCATACAACCCTCATTCAATTCCCACTACCATTAACATCTATTACTATTATGCTAAAGGTACTGTGATTAAGGAACTAACAATGGCAAATTGATATTTGTTCCACACTATAGATTTCACTAGTTTTGAACCAGGGTCTGTCTGTTTGCTTCTAGAATCCTACTTGGCAAATTATAGTTAACTGTAACATCTCCTCTTGGTTCTGACACTTTCTTACACACCTTGTTTTTGATGACTTGGATAGTTTTGAGCAATACTAGGTAGGCAGTTCACAGAATGTAACTCAAACTGAGTTTATCTGATGTTTATCATGATTTGGCTCAGAATAAGGATTTTGGGGAAGATCATAACGATGATCTTTTATATTATACCATGTCAGGGAATACTCTACCAACTGGATTTGGTGATAATAACCATTTTAATCACTTGGCTGAGTTGGTATCTGTCAGTTTCTATACTGTCAAGTTAATTCTGACATTCCCTATATTCTCCTCTTTAAATTAATAAGCTCATATCAAGGAGGAATTAAGTTCCACCTTTTTGCGAGTATGCAGAAATTATTCATTATTCTCCTATACAGATTTCTTTTATTTTTTCAATTACTTATTTCTATTAGTATGGACTCATGGCTGTGAGTTAGTAAACAGTATTATCTTGTTACTGAAATTGTTCAAGCTTTAGCAACTGGAGTTCTTTGAGGAGCTTTGTGTCCCTTTAAGGACACAGCCACATGTCTGTTGAATATTTCTTTACATTAAGGCATTATACAAATGTGCTAACTCATCTTAATTACTGCTTGCCCTAATATCATTATTTCTCCGAAGAGTTATGAAACTTTTTATTTATTTTTTGGTCTTTTTGAGACAGGGTCTCCCTGTATAGCCCCAGCTGTCCTGGAACTCACTATGTAGACCAGGCTGGCCTTGAACTCACAGAGATCCGCCTGCTTCTGCCTCCGCCTCCCGAGGGCTGGGATTAAAGGCGTGCGCCACCACGCCCCCGCATGAATCTTTTTTTTCCAACAGACAGCTGGGAAAACAGGGCTTCAATGACTAAAGAAATTTCAAAGTAATTATCTGGATTTTTTCTTTGAACTATCAAAAGTGGATATATTATGTTTATTAACAAGCAATTTCTTGCCCAGTGAAATGTCTATTTTTGCTATTTGTACATTTGTCTTTCAAAATTTCTTATTTATTCTCTAATGGCTTGGGTGCAAAAGATCGGTATTCTCATGATTACGCTCAGTATTTTTCCGTCTTAATTCTTTTATTCTTAGATTTATGAAAAGTTACTTTTAAGGCAGGGTTTTCTCATCTTTTACATCCTTTACCAATACTGATCATGCCTTAAAACTCTATCAAGCAAGGAAATAAAGACAGGAGTAATGATGTCATCCAAGAAAGAAAATGGTTTCTTCATCTTTAAAAAACCCCACAAAATACTATAAATACTTTTAAAACACTGTCACACGTTTTCAAATACTAATACAAAATCAAAAAACCCAAAACAAAAACCCAGAACAAAAACTCAACAACTGGCCTTTTAGGACAACTTTAAGAATTTTATATTATACAACGGGCATTATCACTGGTACCCCAAAAAACTCTAAAAAGCAAACCAACAGTTAAAACAAACCTAAAATGTGGAAGAACAACAAATAGTTGACTCAGTTTTGAACATTTGACTTACAAGTCCTGACTCTAGGATAATTGTGAGCCAAAAGAAACCGTTCGACCCAGTTTTCCATATTCTGAAGGACCCAGCTGTGTGCAAGTTTATTTCGGGGTGTCTGTACTGCCAACCAGTCCAGACACTGAGAAGGATTGTACTCAATAACCTACAAATGAAATGACAAAAAAGAATATAAGGTCAACTAAATGAACAATTACTTTTTTAACTTCTTTAGGTATATGCCATCAAATATTTACCCTAAGTGGTTTTTGTTGTTGTTAAACTAGAATTTTCAAGGAAAGTTCACTCCTTTTTCCCTGCTATGCTTAAAGCTACTTAGGTCTAGTAGCAAAAATGCTGAAGCTACAAAATTTAAAGTAACGCAGGACTAAAATAAAAGGCTAAACATAAGAATCCAATGACTTTTAGGTCTTACTAAGTTTATTTACTTAAAAATATTTTTGGCTAGAAGTATGGCTCAGTGGTAGAACATTTTCCTAGCGTAAAGTCCTGGATTCCATCCTAAGCATCAACAGGGAAAGAAGTCCTTTTAATTCTCATATTTCCTTTTCCAGTTGCATGCCCAAACTATTACTACGACACGAGACTACAAAAGAGCTTACTGAATTGATGTGAAGATTTTTTTCAAGGGTAAAGGGAATCTCAGAAATCTGGAGCAGTGATTGGCAAACACCCTGTAGGCCAAATTCTATGGCTGCTTATTTTGACATTTTATTGGAACATAGTCAAGCCCACTATTTTTTAACTCACAGTTGGCTTTTTGGTTAAAACAGCAGAGTGGAATATTTTCAACAGGTGTGTAATCTAAAAAACCTAAAATGTTTGCCATCTGACCTCTTGTCTAAAGCTTTTCTAATTCTAAGAAATTTTGTTACACAGCACTAACTCTGGAAGAAAAGAAGTGGGTGGTATTTCTCCTACTATTTCTGTCAACTGCTAAAAACACTTGGTTTATATTTCTAGGGCTTATAGTTGCTTTAAGGGATTTTTCTTGAGGATAGAGGAACAGCAACTTCACACTGGCTTAAGCCATTCAAGCCAAAGAAAAAGAAACTTGGAAACTTAAGAGGGCAATGGTGGTATATAAACGCATGAGGGCAGGGGAGAATATTGGAAATGTCTGCACCTTCCACTCAATTTTGCTGTGTAAAGCTGCTCTAAAAATAAAGAAAGTAGCTGGGCGTGGTGGCACATGCCTTTAATCCCAGGCTGAGGCAGGCAGATCTCTGTGAGTTCAAGGCCAGCCTGGTCTAGTAGTGAGTTCCAAGACAGCTGGAGCTACAAGGAGACCCTGTCTCAAAAAGACGGAAAAAAAAGAAAAAAAGAAAAAAAGAATGTAAATGGGAATGGGGTCAGATGTAAAATCCTTGGGAAGACAGAAAACACTTGCTCCAAGACTTACCTCCCATATCCTCTGCAGAATGTAAGATGCAAAAGGAGGCATTCCGGGAGGCCCACCAGCAAATTCCATTAGCATAGTCAACAATTTAAAGAAAGGATTGGCTGCCTAGAAGACAAATATCTTTGTTTAGATTAATTTCAACTATGTTATTCAGCAGAAAAGAAACACACTCTTCTTTATTATTTTTATTTTATGTGTATGGGTGTATTGCCTACATATAGGTAAGTGCGCCTGTGTCGTGCAATGCGTGTGGAGGTCAGAAGAGGCTGTCAGATCCCCTGGGACTGGAGTTACAGACAGCTGTTAGCTGCCATGTGGGTGCTGGGATTAGAACCTGGGTCTTCTGCAAGAACAACCAGTGTTCTTAACTGCCAAGCCATCTCTCCAGCCCCAAAGAAACACTCTTCTAAACTCATTCAAATCTGCTGTTAGGTTGAGCGTATTCAGTAAACATTCTTGCATATGAACTTGAACTACTTGCTATCAAATCAAGATCAGCTAGGAGATACAATCAATTATGTGGAAGGCACATTGAACAGATTTTTCTGGATGTCAAATGTATTTGGAAAAAAAGTAATTTAAACAATTTGGGCTGGAGAGATGGTTCAGTGGTTAAGGGCATTGGCTGCTCTTGCAGAGGATCCATGTTTAGTTCCCAGCACCCACATGGCGGGTAACAACTGTCCGAAACTCTAGTTCCAGGGGATCTAATACCCTCTTCTGACCTCTATGGGCACTGCATGACATGGGTGTACTCACATGCATGCAGGCAATACACTCATCACATTAAAAAAATTATTATAAATCGGCAACTAAACATTCTATATATCGATGGTATATGTAATGTTCTGAAATATATACACGGTGTGTGAAATGGTGAAATTCAGCAAATTAACATGTGTTACCTCACATAATTATTTTTATGGTTAAAAAAAAATTAAAGTCCATTCCCTTAGCAATTTTCAATTACATTATTCACTATAGATACAATGCTGTACATGAGAAATCTGCAACTCATTCCTCCTGTCTAATAAAAAATTTTCATCCCCCAAGAATGTCTCATTGATTATTTCCATTAAATGTTTTCTGTAGCAATTTCTGATCACTGAGAAATCATTTGCAATAATTTCTGACAGGAACTGAAATAGGCAATGCTTCTATTATTAAAAAAACTATTATGGCCAGGTGTGGTGGTGCATGCCTTTAATCCCAGCACTTGGGAGGCAGAGATCTCTGTGAGTTCAAGGCCAGCCTGGTCTACATAGTGAGTTCCAGGACAGATGGGGCTACAGGGTCTCAAAAAGACCAAAAAAACCGCACAAAAAACCAACCAACCAACCAACCAACCAACCAACCAACCAACCAACCAACCAACCAACCAAACCAACCAAACAACCAAAACTATTGTTTCTATTCTATGATACTATATTGTATTGTCCATATATTTCCCCATATATGCAGGTCTTAAGGTTCAAGCAAAACAACTTTGAAGACTACATCTAAGTAGTAATCTGATATATACTGACTATATTCATATTTAGTTGAAAAATTGTATTTGTAATAAAACATGAAGGAATAACTCAGTTTACTAAAACTGCATGCTTACTAGTGACCACTTACATACCTCAGGAGTCAACTTTGCTATTGAAGTGAAAAGCATAGAAATAATCTGAAACACAAAAAAGCAGGATTTTAGAACAGCCTCTTTAAAATTATAAAAAAATTTAAAGCTGCTTTTAGCACTTACATGTTCTGCAAGTCGATTGTTGTACCGACACAGGCTGAAAATTAGATTACAAGTTTGTCTTATGTTGATGCCATCACGAATATGTTGAAATAAGAAGGGAAATCCCTGTTTTTTAAAAAAAAAAAAAAAGTTTATTTAAGAACTGTTAAATTACTTTTAGGGTGATTAAACTGTTTAATATTAGTCAAGGTATTACCTTTCCTCCTGTTAATGCTGCCATGTCAGTCTGTGACAATGTCAAATGCCTAAAAGAAAATATTAGTGGAAATAAATCTTTTCCATGTGCACTACTGTGTAGTTACTTACATCATGACATGCATGAAAATTGTCAATACTATCATAGCCACACCAACCTGCCATTGTAAAATTTGGGGGAAGGGAGTGTTTGATGGCAGGATTTGCTTGCTAAGCATCTTTTAGGCAATTTTCCATTACTGGTAATATGGGAACCCAATTTACTTTATTTCTATTTCATTAAATCAATAAAATTTGTATATTAAATTGCTAGAATGGATCTAATTTTACTTTGACAGCTGTTTTTTCTGACATCAGATTCTTTAAAACAAACGTAATAAATATTGTCACCTAATTTAAAATTAATACATTTAACTTTTACAAAAATTCAGATAAATTAAAAATTAGAATAGTGTCAAGTATCTCAATACACAAGTTCAAATTTACCCAAATAATAGCCAATCTTGTTTCACTTTTATCACCAGTCACCCAATATGCATTATTCTGAGGCAAATTCCAGATATTTTATCATTTAATCCATAAATCTCAATACATAGCTCAGATATTTCAATAACATAACCACAGTACCGTTATCCATGCCTACAGTAAAGCAACAATTCCTTACTATCTTACAATAGCCATTGTACAAATTTCCTCAAGTTTCTAAAAAATATTTTATACTTTATTTGTTTCGATCTGGATCTGAATGAAAGCTGTTACAATTGGTTTAAATGTCTTTAAATTTTTTAATCTATTGGTTTCCCTTAGAACTTTGATTATTGCAATTTATCCATTGAAGAAAGCAGTTTGTCCTGTAGCACTTCCAATATTTATGTTTTGCTAATTGTATCCTGGTGGTGGTGTTTTAGCACATTCAACTGTTCCTGTAAAGCGGTAGGTAGATCTAAAGACTTGATTAGATCTAGGTTTGACTTTTTAATCAAGGGCATTTTGTAGGTGGTAGTGTGGACTTTCCTCAGGGAGACACATAACGAAGGGTTAGTCCTTTTATAACATTTTCCACCAGTGATGACCATGGATGCATTTGGGGTTACAAAACAATGACTTTCTAATTCCAACATTCCTTGCTCATTTATTAGTTCAAACATTTCTGTATTGATGAACTTTCCCTTATCCATCATTTGGTTGCCATGACCTTTTACTTCTTGCAGGTAAGATAAACATATCTTTCATACCATTTCCTTTATCAGTATTCAAAATAAAGATGTGAATTTCCAGTATGCTTCAAACGTTGCCAGGTTTTTCAAATTTTCTTTTTAGTTTATCATTCTGAGCTTATCAATTTAAACATCTTGATGTGTTTCACACTCCATCATAGTTATTAATATTTTTGATGTGCAACTTGTCCAACATATGAGCAACAGAAACTCCTAAAGTAAGTTGAGTCCTTTGAACATGACCTCAGTAGTCTATTTAAGTCACCATACTTTTCAAAATGAGAAAACATTCCAAGATTCTCACTCACTTCATGCCCAGAACCTGGTCACATAATACTTTTTTATATTAGTAACAATATAACTACTGAAACAGTTCAGGATAATTTTGCAATTCTTGTTTTCCTTCATGTACATCCTATTAGAAAATGTACATCCTATTAGAAAATAACAGTTAAAGTATTCTGAATATACTTTAATTCCTCTCCACTGGCTATATCACCTCCTTAAAATAGAGTAAGGTTCATTTATTTCATTATTTCTTTGATTTTTAGATATCGCTTCTTATATATTTATTTATAATCATACACAACATTTACAGGATTCCAATGTTAAGTCTACAAAATAAACATTTTGTTTTGCCAATCTTCCATTTCTGTCCCCTCCACCTTGTTTTCTCTCACCTCCACTGGAAACCATATTACTTAAAGATTATTTGATATATAGCTGATTCTTGATATTTGAGTAGTCACATCCTATGAAATGCTACAAACACTGAATTACCAAAAATCAAATCATTGCTCCTATGGAAAATACAGAAGTAAGTCCCTGCAAGCCTGTTGTAACATTTTCATCAAGTAATTAATACATTACCATATTTTACAGGTATTTTGTTAAATGACGCCTTATTTAATATGTATTATTCAGTAACATTGAACTTATAGCCAACAGCATTGTAACTCATGTCTAAATAAAACTTAAGTGATATATTTATTTTCACTCTAAGGCACATCACAGCTTCCCTTAAGCTTAGGACCACAAAATGGCACTTCATGAAGTGTTATGCTTGGGAGCCATTTTAAACAGTGACATCGCCAAGGAGAAGCATAAATATTTGAAAAATGTGGCATACATTATGAGAAGTACATTTGTTTACAACACGAAAATCTAAACAAGACAGCTGACCACTGCTTTGTCTGACCTCAGCTGGGAAAGCACGTGCCAGGAACTCCAATCTCTCGCCACCCTGAATACACATGTGTCTGTGGATGACTATGAAAGCTCCTTAAGTATTGATGTCAGCATTACAAATAAATTTTATAAGTATGTGACTTTGTAAACAGTAATGCATGAATGAAGATCAGCTATACACATATACATTCTTTCTCTTAGTGTTTCTTTTCCTAAAAAGTATTATAAAATATACAATCTTCCCTACCTGGTCTTTTGAAGGGAGAAGAAGAAGGAAGGGGAGGAAGGATATGTGTGTATCATAAAGATTTCTCCATGGTATTAGCACAGATGAAGTCCATACTTCCTTTTTTTTTTTGACTAGTTCCTTTCTGATGAACACTGAGCTACCTCCAGTCTTTTGCTACCAGAAATGCTACTTATAAATACCTCTGCACATATATCTCTCTGTATTTTGGGGCAGAACCCTGGAAGTATAGTTGCTAGGGTAAGAACAGAACATCCATCGAATTTTGCTATATTTTTATATAGAATTCTTCAATGACTATTTCTAACATGACTCAGAGACGAGTTTAGTAGAAAGGACTGGAATTCTTAAGCCACAAAAGTTGAAGTGATGTTTGTTATTATTTAAAAAAGACTTGTAATAAAAACTGAATAGAGATAGAACAATTATGTATAAAGAATAAAACCAAACACGCTGTAAGCATTTTTGAATGTTGAAACATTTCACCTTTCTGAGCGAGACTGTTCAACCAAAAGAGCAACTAAAGCTATCATCTTTTCAAGGGCAGCAGGCCTGTATTTTTCTTCTGCCAGAGAGAGGATATCTTCTTCTTCTTCTTCTTCTTCCCCTTCTTCCTCTGACAATACTTCAACTTGAGGCTAATTGGAACAAAATTCAATTTTAATATGGTATTAGTTTCAACTTCATCCTTGTTTCAATAGGTAAATGGTGGAAGGAACAGGTATTATGGGGAAAAAAAAACCCCAGCATTTAAAGGTTAAACCCCACTTAATATAGTGTGAACCACATTCAGGACAATTTTAGACTAAGTTGGCAAAATATACTGAAGAAAGGTAAGCAAACTCTTTGGATGATTAATCAAGATAAAATATTAGGAGCATGATAAAACAGTATTTTCTATTGAATAAAGATGCCAGTCACACACACAAAAGACATCTTTTGTAGTTTCTAGATAATCTAAGTAGAAGGTATTTCTTTTATTGTTACTATTTTTATTTTATGTGTATGAGTGTATGGCCTGCATGTGTGTAAGTGCACCTGTATTGTGCAATGCCTGCAGAGGTCAGAAGAGGGTGATGATCTCCTGGAACTGGAGTTATGGATGGTTGTTAGCCACCATGTGGGTGCTGGGAACCCAAACCCAGGTTCTCTACAAGAGTAGCCAGTGCTCTTAACCTCTGAGCCATCTCTCCAGCCCCAAGTAGTAAGTATTTCAAAGAGATATTCACTTGGGCTCTGAGATGCAAGCAACTGCCAGGTATGATAGTACAAGCTAGCAGTCACAGAATTTGGGTGGATGAGGCAGGAGATCATTAAGTTTGAGGCTAGCCTAGGCTACATAGTAAGATCTTTTCTTAATTTAAAAGAAGAAATGAAAACCAGTAAAGAACAGGTAGCCACATAGGCTGGAATTAGATAAAACTAGTTCATATATTTTAAGAGACAGTATATTAATGATTGAAGAGAGTTCAAGCCCAGCAGCTGGACCGTGGATCAAAGCCTCACTTATTATAATCTATAAACAAGTGAAATTCTCTAAGCCTAAAGTCTGTGTATGTCATTAAATCTAATGGAGTTGTCACAGACAATGCAAAATTCGTATCATGCTTTAATATTATTACTGGATCAGCTAATTAAATTTTTGGAAGACTCTTGAGAAATTTAATAGTGAAAAGCCTAAAAAAAAAAAGACCACTCAAAAGAAGAAACAGACAGTACATTGCATCAAAGACCCCAAAGTAAGTTTTGCTTAAATAGACAAAGTTTATTTGCTTTGTTTCAAGGACTTACCAATGAAATTCAACAGTCAATTTTTTTTGTGTGTTATAAACACACTAAAATTAACAGGAACAAGATAAACAAACTTGGAGCCAAGCCAGGAGTTGTGGCACATGCCTTTAATACCAGCACTCAGGAGGCAGAGACAGGCAGATCTCTGTGAGTTCAAGGCCAGCCTGGTCTACATAGTGAGTTCTAGGCTAGCTGGGGCTAGAGGGAGACCCTGTCTTAAAAAGACTTAAAGCGCACGCCTTTAATACCAGCACTCGGGAGGCAGAGACAGGCGGATCTCTGTGAGTTCAAGGCCAGCCTGGTCTACATAGTGAGTTCTAGGCTAGCTGGGGTTAGAAGGAGACCCTGTCTTAAAAAGACTTAAAATGCACGCCTTTAATCCCAGCACTTGGGAGGCAGAGGTAGGCGGATCTCTGTGAGTTCAAGGCCAGCCTGGTCTATAAAGTGAGTTCCAGGACAGTTAGGGCTACAAGGAGACCCTGTCTCCAAAAGACCAAAAGAAAAAAAACAAAAAACAAAAAAACCACAACAAATCTTGAAGCCTTAATAGTGCCTAAAAATAAATAAAGCGGAGTTTAAAGGTTTGTAGTATGTGATGACTGCATGTGTACTACTGGTAACATGGCCTCTGATATATGATAGAACAGTACTTACATTCTCAGGTCCTTTGGTTCCCATGTAAAAATGTACCATTGTAGATATGGCTTGCAATGAAAGCAAAAACTGGCTCTAAAAACAAGCAATTTAGAAATTTTTAATTAATAAATGAATTGGAAATGCTAAGAAAAGGTACATAATCCATATAACAAACAAGATTTAGCCCTACCTCTTCTTCACCCATTTTGGCAAATTCATAAAGGAAGGCGAAATACTCTGTAAGATGTTTGCTGTGAGGTTTTACACCATGTTCCATAATTAATAACAGAGTTCTAACAAATCGAGTGACACAGGAACGACCACCAATGTCTTCTACTGAGGCATCCACATCATCTGACCTAAAAAAAAAAAAAAGAAAGAAATAAAAAATATATACATATCTTAAGGAACATGGTTGAGTCTGGAGACTGGTATTGTCTGGGAGGAAAACTATTTTTAAAACCCCGATCTTACACCCTTAGTTTTGTGACAGGAATACCAACTGCCACTGTGTAAGTAATTATACTCCAATTACTATGACTAAATCAATTCTTAAAAAAGATTAAGTTAGCCAGGCATGGTGGAGCATGTCTTTAGTCCCAGCACTCAGGAAGCAGAGGCAGGTGAATCTCTATGAGTTTGAAGCCACCCTGGTTTACATAGTGAGTTCCAGGCCAACTGGGCGACAGGGAGACCCTGTCTCAAAAAGACCAAAAAAAAAAAAAAAAAAAAAAAAAAAAAAAAGACTAAGCTATGAAGTTAGTTGTAGAAGAAACTGAAGATGTATTTAATTAAAAACCTTCTTTATGGATAATTTTCCAATGGAACAAAATAAATATCTCCATACACATATTTAAAGATGTCTTTGTTTTAACGGCATGGTAGCACACACCTTTAATACTAACTCAGGAGACAGAGGCAGGCAGATGCCAGCCTAGTAATCAGAGTGAGTTTTAAGCTAGCTAGGGCTACCTAGTAAGACTGCCCATCTCCTCCCACCCCATCTAGAAGTACTTCTTACCCATCTTCCATTCCTGGTTGTAGATAGAGATGAGCATGTACAGGCCTCAGTCTCTGAATCACATGGATACACAAACGCTGAAACATCTATAAGGAAAAACTTGTATCAGGTAACAAAGATGTAACATAACTTCCAGGTATTCACCATTTGGCCTGCAAGATGTGGAAGTATGATGATCGGTCACCAATTGGAAACTATCCTGGGTTACACAGTGAGGCTGTACTTGAAAAATATTGTTCAGGGGCTGGAGGTATACTTCAATGGTGGAGTGCATGCTTAGCATGAACCAAGGCCCTGGGATACAAACCTCAGTACCAGAAGAAAATTTAGCTTTATGATGGCTATGGTGGTACGCACCTTTAATCCCACCACTTGACAGGCAGAGGCAGATGAGTATTGGTGAAATCGAGGTCAGCCCAGTCTATGTAGTTGTTCCAGGCCAGCCAGGGCAACACAGTGAGACCTTGTCTCAAAATAAAACAAAAAACCAACCAGCCAACCAAACAAATCAACTTTATGATAGGGAGAAAATGCCAACAAACTAGGGTTTCAGTAACATAGATTATCAAAATCACAGCTTTACAAAACCTCAGCTCATCAATATGTACTGGAGAAAATACAGTAAAAGTGAAGCCCACAGATATCATTGAGACAAATGGAAAATTCCACTTTAAGTACACCCCCCAAAATTAAAATGTATGTTCAAACAAAATCTTGTATGCAAATGATCATATCAGTATATAAAACAGACAGAAAGGAGAAATAAAGCTGGCACATGCCTGTAATCCCAGCATGCTATAGGCAGAGAAAAGGGGATTTCAGCAAGTTCAACACCAGTCTGCCTGGTGTGTTCTAGGCCAGCTAGATATAAAGTCAGACTCTTGTCTCAAAAAAACAGAAAGCAGAAGCCTCAAATGCTCAATAAATAAACAAAATGTGTTGTATCTACTCAATGGAACAGTGGATGGCAGGAAAAAAGAGAGATGTTTGTTTTGTTTTTGATTTTAAGAAAACGTCTCATTGAAGACCAGGATGATGTCAAACTCATGGTGATCCTCATGCCTCAGCCTCCTGAATGCTAGCATTACAGGCATGAGCCACCATATCCAGTTCAGATATATATTTTAACATGGACAAATCTTTAAAAGATAAAGTCAAAGCAGAACATCACAAAAGAGAACACAATGTATATGATTATTTACATAAAATGCTGAAAACAGGCAAATCTATAAAGACAGAAAGGAGAATGGTAGTATCCAGGAGGTTGAAGGAAAGAGAATAAAATTGGGAAAAATCGCTAATGTGAAGGCAGATACTTTTGGAGGTGATGGATATTTTAAGATTAGATAGTGGTTACGGTTGGAAAACTTCAGGAACAAACTAAAAAACACCAAGTTTCACAATCTGAAAGGTTTGGGCAAATTTTTCAGGGTAAGAATTCTCTTTCAGTGACAACTGGGAAGTGGCATTATTGAGTTTTTGATACTGCATTACACATGACCATAAAAACAATGTCTCATTTTCATTGTCAAAAATTTCCAATGATTTAATAAATTGGAAAATTTGACAATTCAGACTTTGTCACAGAAATTACTTACGTCCCATTCATTTAACTTTTTTGGTCATTACGGTAAGACTTAGCAGTAACAGTTTATTTTACTATATAAAGAATTGTTCACAACTGTCATTTTATAGTGAAAATTGATGTTAAGAGGCTGATAAAAATGAGAGGAAGTGACTTTTATGATAGGAGATAGATCTTTCAAACTATTTTCAATCCTATTTATAGACCAATTTAGAATAAATTGAAAGCCATTTCTTTTCAAATATATTTCTCCTTACCTGTCTCACAATTTGATTAGGACACTTAATCAGTATCTGCATTGGCCACCAGTCATCATCAGCCATGCGGTCTAAAAACCACTGTGAGAAAATAGAACATGATATAAAATTTAATCAGTAGGGCTTGTAAAAGAGAAAAGTCGCATAAAGATTACTTGTACTTTGTGTTTTGATTATTTTAGCTTCTTACTAAAATGGTTGTTATAAAATCTTAAATGGACTACAATAGCAAGTGCCAGAAGAGCCAGGGTTGCAGAGTGAGACCCTATCCCCAAAATAAAATCACATAGGCCAGGAATGGGAGGTAGAGGGAGGTGGATCTCTGTGAGAGAAAGGTCAGTTCATTATACATAGCAAGTGCCAGGCCATAACGAGTTATGTCTCAATAAATAAATAAAAATAACACTAAGGACCACTTCATCACACAACTCCACAGACGCCATTTACATTATTATATATGACCGGCATGAAAGCAACCTGAGATACTTCTAATAAAGTGGATATAAAATGGCACGGAGACAAAAAGAAATAAAGTGTGATAAGAGTTAAGAGACAAATGTGAAGTGCAGACCTTGTCTGAACATGAATAAGCAGAATTGTGGTTATACTTGAGGAAGAGAAGAGGAATGAAAGATTATTAAACGTTGAAGTAGTAAGCAAAGGAACATTCATTTTGACTATTTTCTTGTATGTTTCAAAAAATCTAAAGCTAATTTAATATTTGTGCACTATGTTACTATCTCCCGTGTCCAGAAAATCTTAAAACTTGCATTAATAGGAAGGTTTATATTCTTTGGATATTAATAAAAAAAATAATCATATTAAGACAGTAATATCATTGTCATTATCTGAGAAAATTATCTTTAGGGATGAATTTTTCTTATGATTAGAGGGAAATAAAATTGGGCATAAACTAACCTACCAGGACATATGTGGGATTTTTATAAGGGAGAAGGAAGAGAGTATTTTCAAAAATTATTATTATTCTGGGGTGTGCATATGTATGGACATCAAGGTATGCATGTGGCAGTCAGGGGACAATTTGAGGGAGATGGTTCTCTCCTCTCACCTGGATTCTAGGGATTGGACTCAAGTTGTTAGGCTTGTGTGGCAAGTGCCTCTAACCATCTTGTCAGCTTCTAAGATAGTGTTTTCAATTAACATTCCAAAGTAACGTATAAGCTGGGTGTGGTATTGCACACCTATAGAGGTCTAGTCCTCAGGAGGCTGAGACAAGATGACTGCCATTAGTTCAAGGCAATACATAGAAGCTAGTCTCAAAGAAATGAACAAACAGACTGTAAAACAACAAAACAAGTAGTTAAGTAAAAGGCAGGGAAAATGGGGAGATTTTGGCCCAAGAGTACAAAATTTGGGTTATAAGATGAATAAATTCTAGGGGCAATATATACAGTACAGTTAAATAAGATTATTAATAATTATTTACTTGAACTTGCTAAGAGAGTTGTGTGTTTAATCTTTGTAATGGATTTGAAATATAAGCTATAACATGTTTGCTAGTGAATGATATTAGGAATAACTTATACTGGAATCTTATGATTCATAACAGATAAAAAGAATTTTGCTGTAGCATTTTGGTTAAGATAAAAAAAAAAAAAAAATCAAACAAAAAAATGATAATAATAAATTTTAAATGAAAAG
>NW_008348076.1:589878-596411 GCF_000622305.1 Nannospalax galili
TTAAAACAAGAGACTGTTAAGCTATGCATTGTTTGTTTAAACCCCTTACCTCACAGGCTGCTTGACTGTTATTAAACTGTTTGGTCAATAACTCAATCCACTGAAGCATTGTAGGCTAAAAAGGAAAAAGAAAGCAGTCAGTCAAGACCCATAGACTTATATCAGTGGTAACAAAAACCAAAAGATAACTTACAAACATAACTGACACAAAAGTCCAAAAAACAAAACACATACCTTCTCTTTTGAATGAATAAATGTCTCTAAGACAAAGGAAGTACTTAACTGTTAAAAAAAAAAAAGATACAATTGAGCAAGAAAGATTCAATTATTCTAACATAACACATTTGACAAAGTCACGTAAATTTATGTGTTACCTTTGCTGTCATGAGGGACACAGCTTTAGGATCTGGCAATGTACTTGGAATACAACTACACAACTGCCACATAAACCTAGAATTAAAAAATAACTTAAATTCTTACAGAACACTTTCTGTAAAATAGTAGGAAAAAGAAGTCTACTACCTTTATCTAAACTTACCCAAAATACGTGTGCTCAAAAATGTTTTTATCTTGAAGAAATTGCATGTTATCATGCCAAATCCACTATAGAAAAACAAACACATTTATCAGAAAGCAGTTTATTTCATTATATTTTGCCAATATTTTAATTTTTTTTTAAAAAGGTATGGTCTAAAAAACTACAAAGGCAAAATAACAAAAAATGCACTTAACTCCATGTTGTATTTTTCTCTGAAGTATAAAGAATACAAACGTACTTATTAAACAATCCCTCTTTTATTATTTATCTGGCTATCTTAGTTATCTTACTTAAAACCCAGATAAATCATAGGTTTTAAGTATAATTTATAAAGATCTTGAAAGCAGTTGTTCTGAAATCCTGACTGAAGAACAAATACATAAAAATATAAGACATGGTACATTCTGATAAGGCTACATTTTGAAGAAATAAAAAATAATCAGGTTGGGAGCTGAGGTATAGGAAACTCAGTTCCAGGGGATCTGACACCCTCTTCTGGACTCCAGGGGCATTGCATGACACAGGAGTATTTACATACATGCAGGCAAAGCACATAAAAAATTCAAGTCAGTTTGGCAGATTTAAATCTGCCAAATGAGGTGTTTTCATGTTCTAAAAGCTCAAAAAAATCGACTACTTCTGACATTAAGCCAGTATATCCTACTGTTGTTACTTATGTTACTCATGTTCCGCCTCAGGAGATTCTAAAAATGGTTCCTGATAGTTCTATCAAAATACTACTTTTTGGTACTGAAGGCCTGGTGTATCCCAACCATGTACTCTACCACTGAACTTACAGCACAGCCTCATAAAATTTTTAATTTTTATCTGAAACAAAGTTATTTTGAAATATTGATATTTAAGTGTATAGCCTGCCTGTGTGTAAGTATACTTGTGTTGTGCAACGCAAGTGGTAGTCAGAAGAGGGTGTCAGATTCCCCTGGAATGGGAGCTACAGCCACCATTGGTGCTGGGAATCAAACCTGGGTCCTCTGCAAGAACAGCCACTGCTCTTAACCTCTAAGCCATGTTTCCAGCCCCTGGCAACTATTTTCTATTATATATTTTATCTATTTTTCTTTCTTTTTTTGTCTTTTTGAGATAGGGTCTCCCTGTAGCCCCAACTGTCCTGGAACTCATTATGTAGACCAGGCTGGCCTTGAACTCTCGGAGATCCACCTGCCTCTGCCTCCCAAGTGCTGGGATTAAAGGCGCGCGCCATCACGCCTGACTATTTTTCTTTTTTAAAAAAAAATTTTATTTTATTGGAAAAATGTGTATAAGTGTGTGTGGTTGGTGAGTGGGAGTTATGTGAGTATACATGCCTGGAGTCAACAAGGGGCTGTTGGAGCTGGAGCCTGTAGGTGGTTGTGAGCCACCCAACAGAGGTGCTAGAAATGAAACTCAGGTACTCTCCAGGAAAATCAAGTGATCTTAACTGCTGAACTATTTCTCCAGCCCTGCAACTATTTTTCATTCATCTATGTTGCAGGAATTACCATAACTTTCTAATACTCTTAAGATCCATCTGAGAGTACAGATATTAATGCTGTACTACCTGCTCTAATATTGGAGAATTCCTTGCACCAATACCTAACATATTTACACTGTTGCTAAAATCAAATTAACTTATACCTCTAGTAACTCTGATGAAACATCAAACTTGTATTCTCTGCCATTTTCTTCTTCTGGTTCCATGCGTTTGTAAAACAGCATATATGCACTATGTGTCTTTAAGAAACAAGGGGGAAAAGTATATTTTCATTCTTGATAATGAAGAATTTAAAAATTAGACGCTATAGAAGAAAGCATTGTAAAACTATTAAATAGGTGAAAAACTGATTACCTTTTCAAAGGAGAAATCCATAAATTTATCTGTAACTGAATCATAGGTTTTCGTCTGTTTAAAAACAAAATTTTTTCTTTAAAAGATGCATTTACACAGCAAGATTTGTATATAGTTTCATAAACAGCCATGTATTACTTCAAAGTAACCTTGTAAATAACTTTAAAAGAGTGCATTTATATAACGTCTATGTACATGGGCTAGGAATATAGTGCAGTGGTAGAGTCTAATGTGTACAAGGCCCTAGGTCTGATCCTCAGCACCATATAAAGTAAAAAATTAATAAATTACTTATTGTTGGGAATTGAAAAATGTAACACAGTTGTAGAGTATTTGTCTAGCATGTATAAGGCCATGGTTTGATCCCCAGCACTTCCTATATACTTTATAAATTTGGACAGTATAACCTAACATCGTCCATCTTTTTAGATGTTCAACACCAAAAACTTGTGATGGAAAAAGTTACTATAACAAAAGAAATCAAACGAGGGCATTGAAAGGAAATAGTTGGTATGGACCTGTATTTTGTGAATATGGTTAAGTGGAAATAAATGCTTAATTCAAACTGTACATTTTCAGCAACAATTCAGGCAGAAACTGATAGCTGAAATAATTGGTAAGCATAGAGTTATACTTGATTTTATGATTTCTAAGTACCTTTTCCTCTTTGTACCACTTCTTTGGATGTCAACCAAAGTCATGCGTGCCCTGACACTGAGCTTTCCCACTCTTTTCCCTGGATACCTCTCCCTGTACTGCCCACTTCTGCAGCTGCTTGCAGACCTCCATTACTGACCCTAATGCAAAAGGCATGACTTTCAATCTTTTTCTTCCTCCTCTCTACAGCTGCCAAGACTTATAGCTTGCCTGCCCTGTGGTTTCTCTCTCAAACTCTTAATAAAATGATTCTCAAGTTTAAAAAATATGTATCTTAAAATATTATTCCTATATCATAATTTTAAAATTTTATTTTTTATTTTCTTTATGTGTATGAGTGTATTGCCTACATGTATATAAGTGCACCCATATCATGGAGTGCCCATGGAGGTCAGAAGAGGGCATCAGATTCCCTGGAACTGGAGTTATGGGTTGTTAGCTGCCATGTGGGTGCTGGGAACTGAACCCAGGTCCTCTGAGAGAGCAGCCAGTTCTCTTAAATACTGAGTCATCTTCAGTATTTGAAAACAGGTCATCTTGTTTTTCGAGAATTATAGTATAGTCATACTATAATTCTTGAAAAACAAAATTTAGAGCCTCTAAGCTATAAACGACATTTTGTAGATGAAATGGATTTATCAGTACACACACACACACACACACACACACACACACACACACACGCATGCACACATTTTAAATATCTATCTATCTATCTATCTATCTATCTATCTAATCTATCTATAAATAAATGCAATTCATAGATGACAGAAACAGAGCATTAGAAAAATATATCTGTCAATCTAAGATAACAAAAGAAACAATGGGGGGAAAAGGCAATTGAAAAGAGAAGACAGGGATGTCCTCAAAAAAAAGTGAAAAAAGATGAGATTTGAGTGATACAAGACAGATCATGAGACAAAGGGTTGCTGTCCCTTTTACATAAAGTAACTACATATGAAGACTATGAAGAGTTCACTGTATACTTCGCAGAACTTAAGAGCTATCATTTAATTAGTACATGAATGAAGAGTCTGTTAGTAATGCTAGGCAACACTAGGCGTATGCTGTGAAGAAGAGATGTATTTTTGAAAATGGAAGTAATCATAATGCATTATGGATAAGTTAAGGGTGATAAGAAACAAAAGCAGAAAATATTTGAAAACAAAGACTCAAAATATTCTTCAAGGTACTCTTCCAAAACTATGTAAAAGAGTAACATAAGCAATTTGCAAAAGTATCATTTACAAGAAGAGATTTGAAATTAACTTGTGTTTTCTTTACTGTAGAATTTAAAGAAATGTCCTATGAATAACATTTAGAGATACATTTGGTATTTAGGCATAGAATACTATTTAACTGTTTATGTCCATTTAACTCATTTCCAAATTAAAAGCCATTTGATTACTTTTCCATTCACACTGTAGACACGAGTACTAAGAAGTAATGAAAAAGTCTTGTTAAAGTATAGAATTTTTATATTAAAATTATTTCATAATAAAAATTTAAATTTCAAAAAATCATATGGATTTAAGCCGGGCATGGTGGCGCACGCGTTTAATCCCAGCACTCGGGAGGCAGAGGCAGGCAGATCTCTGTGAGTTCAAGGCCAGCCTGGTCTACATAGTGAGTTCCAGGACAGCTGGGGCTACAGGGAGACTCTGTCTCAAAAAAACAAAAACAAACAAATAAAAAAAAATCATATGGGTTTAATTACAGAATGGAAAATTATTTCCAATACTTCACTTATGAAAATGATGAACATATTAAGAAAGTTTGTATGTGGATGTTATTTCTTTCTTTTGGAATACTTAGGATCAAATCCCAGAGAAAGTACACAAACACTGAGCTACACTCTGAGACCAAAACAACGGCATTCTTTTTCTACCATATAGCTATGTTACCCATGTGGCTGATATGTTACAAAAAGCATTAAAAAACAGTTATTTCAAGTTAGCTCAAGTTAACTTCTTTGTGCAAGATTTTTTCAGATTATGTCATTAAAGGGTAAATTATTTTTGCTCTGATTCTATGGACTTTTAAAATAACCAGTGTGGCGATTTGAATGAGACTGTCCCCGAAAGGCTCCTAGTGTTTGGCTATTGGTCTCCAGTTTGTGGTGCTGTTTGGGGAGGGTCATGGAACATTTAGGAGGTGTGGCCATGCTGGAGGAAGGAAGTCCCTGGGGGCGGGCTTTGAGAGTTCAAAGCCATGCCCACTGCCTATTTGTCTGTCTCTGCTTCTTGTGCCTGTTTGAAGATGTGAGTGCCCAGCTTTCTGCTCTGGCCACCTCCTGCTGTCATCCCTTTAGAACTTTAAAACAAATTAACTCCTTCTTCTATTAGTTTCCTTGGTCATAGTGTTTTATCAGAGCAACAGAAAGTAACTAACACAATTGGTACGTTCAAGTATACTTCTTAGGGTACTATAATGCAATTTGTTCATTATTTATCATTTTATTTGTCTTACCTTTTTTAAAAATCAAACCAGAGTTAAAGGTAGAAAAATGTTTTTAAACATTTCTTACTTGTATACTGTGACTATATTAAACTTCCTATACATAAAAAAATTTTAATTGAGTAAAAGCAAAAGTAAGAATATGAAATAAGTCTGCTATTAAAATTTATATTAACTGGAAAGTCATAATCTATTTAGAATTACTAAATCAAACTTACCGTCATCTCACCACCAAAGCATTCAGAGGCAAGCTGTGCAGAATCGAAAGGTTTTACTTCAGCATCATTAAAAAGATACCTAAAATAAAGCAGATAGTACTGATCAGATGAGTATGAACTGGATATTTCTGTGTTATGCTTACTAGTTTAAAAAGATGTAGATGTATGTTATAAATATTGATCAAATGATTTTATGAGGTATATTGTATTAAATTCTTTTCTTTAACAACTTCAACTACTAGAAACTGGGAATATAATTTTCCAATAGCTATAACCACCTTAAAATCTGACGTATCTCTGCTGTGGATTGCAGCTCAGTGATAGCACCTTTGCATACACAGTGAGCCCCTGGGTTTTATCTTTAGGAGAAGAAAAGTAGAGAAGAAAAAATAAAAGGAAAAAAAATCAGGTAGTTCTAGTAAGAACTAGATAACAACAAAATAAAGAACAGAAGATGTGTATAAATACAACACATAAAAGCCCTTGTGATGGCAGAGGCAGCAGAATCTCTGTTGAGTTCCAGGCCAGCATGATCTACATAGTGAGACCTTGTTTTGTCTCAAAAGGAGAAAGGACTTAAAAGAGGAAGGGAGGGAGGGTAAGGGAAAAAGGAAAGAAGAGAGGGAATGGAGAGAAGGAAACATGAAAAGCTATCAGATAGGATAAATTAATGGATCTGATAATATTCCAAGATATAGATATCATTTCTAAATATAGGAACAAAAACATTTAATATATTTATGGAAATATAACCAAATGGATAAAAAAAAGTTAGATACCTTTGTCCATAATGGTTCAAGGTATCAGAAATAAGAGC
>NW_008348076.1:598044-603053 GCF_000622305.1 Nannospalax galili
TCAGAAATAAGAGCTGAATGAAACTATTCTGTTAATTGTAGATCAACAAATAACTGTGTATTTTTTTGGTCAAGCAAAAAGTCTTTATTAAAATTTAATACAAACATCATTATACTTTGCGACAGAGAATAAAAATTTCTTAATTAATTAATTAATTAATTCACTCACTCACTCACTTATTTACTTACTTATTTATTGTCTTTTTGAGACAGTGGTCTCCCTGTAGCCACTGCTGCCTTGGATTCACTATGTAGACCAGGCTAGCCTAGGACTCACAGAGATTCACTTGCCTCTGCCTCCCAAGTGCTGGGATTAAAGGCTTGTGCCACCCACCATGCCCGGCAGTTCTTTTCTTTTTAAAATATAAATACCACATTTCCAGAATTCAGAACTCTACAATAACTTTATTTTGTTCAAAGCAGTATTTCTAACAGGAGTTTAAAGCACACATACAGTCTCTATACATGAGATGTCCTAAAGATATCTGAAGACTAAAAAACAGCCACTATTTTCTAACTTGAGAAACGATAATAAAAATAAAATGTGTGTGGAAGAAAAGAGGTAAGGTTAACAGTGTACAGCTGGGATGAAAGTAACTTCTAAATTGTATGTACAAGACTGTAACCAGCTGGGTGTGGTGGCACGTGCCTTTAGTCCCAGCACTCGGGAGGCAGAGGCAGGCAGATCTCTGTGAGTTCAAGGCCAGCCTGGTCTACATAGTGAGTTCCAGGATAGCTGGGGCTACAGGGAGACCCTGTCTCAAAAAGACCCCCCCCCCAAAAAAAAGACTGTAACCACTGAACTGAGGGCATTCAGTAAATAGGTCCTGAATGAATCAAGGAAGGAGTATGGTAAGATTTGACAGGTGCAATGTAGTCTATGAATTTCCTCAGAATGTTAATAAAAAGTCATTTGCTTGGTGGTTAAGAACTGGTTGTTCTTGCAGAAGAACCGGGTTTGAATCCCAGCACCCACATGGCAGCTAACAACTGTCTGTAACTCCAGTCCCAGGGGATCCGACAGCCTCTTCTGACCTCTGCGGGCATGGCATGACACAGGTGCACTTACCTACATGCAGGCAATACACGCATACACATAAAATAAAAACAACAACAAAAGAGTCATTTGTTCATTCTCAGGAAAGCATTCATCAAATTCTCAAGAACTTAGAGACTCATACATAAAATTAAGAACAACTGATTCACATACAGACACTTTTTAAAGAGACACGGTGTCCCTGTAAGCCCCAGCTGCCCTCAAACTTGACAAGGTTGGCCTTGATCTCACAGAGATTGGGCTGCCTCTGCCTCCCAAGTGCTGGGATTAAAGGCTACCTTTGTCTGCCCATATCCCTTTGAAAGCTGCCTTTTTATAATTTCTTTTCCTGGGCCTGTAAGATAGCCCATGGGATGAAAGGTGCTTGTGCCCAAGTTGGATGACTTCAGTTGGATCCACAGGAGCCATAAGATGGAAGGAGAATGTGTGCTGGCATATACGTACTCACAGACAGACAAGCACATACAAAGATAATGTAAAAAAAATTTAATTTTTCTTTTTTTTGGGAAACAGGGTCTCCCTGTAACCCCAGCTGGCCTGGAACTCACTATGTAGACCACGTTGGCCTTGAACTCACAGAGATCCGCCTGCCTCTGTCTCCCAAGTGCTGGGATCAAAGGCTTGCACCATCACGCCCTGCTCTTAAATTTTTCTTAATTTCATTGGAAGTTTTTCAAAAACAAAAAACTAAAAATATACCAGGAAAAAGAAAAAAAAAAATCATCATAACTATATACTTAAAAACAGGAAGAAAATGTTTTTAAAACCCAAAGGAAAAACATTTAAAACTTACCACTTATTATTTTTATAAGCATGTGGATTGACTATATCTCTGATGAAGCTGTAATAGTGCCCACCATCTGCTGTTCCTGTATGAACAGTCACTCCTATTAAGTCATACTCATAGCTCTCTGTGTCTTTTGAATGATCATTGACTTCTTTAAATCCTGAAATAGTTCACATAAAGATAAAGGTAATAATTTTGAAAATGCTTAGCAATGACATTTTAGGATTACTTTTAACAACATATTTTATATAAAGAAATGAGCATGAATACTTTCCTATAATGAATAGGCCTAAAATATTTGCCAAACCATAGTCTACTGCTTTTTTTTTTTTTTTTTCCGTTTTGGAGCCACAGTCTCACTACGTAGCCCAGGCTGCCTAGAATTCAGAGATCCAACTGCTTCTGCCCCATGTGAGATTACAGGCAGTGCCACCACACCTGGCTTATACCTTACTGATTTAAGGAACATATTATATACAATCAAGAAAATAACCATGTGTTCATATATAAATAACTGTAGCATATTAAATATTGGATAATCTAATTAGCTCTTTGAAATACTATTACCTGATTTATTCAATTTTATCTTGAACTCATCAACAAACAAATACAAGATCTAAAAACATCATATTTTGTCTTAGTCTTGTGCTAGGGAAAATGGAGCAGTGTATTGATAGTACACTGCCAAACGTAAATCAGGTAATACCACGATATATTAGGAGTTTTGTGGCTATAGAAACAAGACACTATTCTAATAAAAAATTTAAAATTAAAAGGTAATAAAAGACACTAAATAAAAAATTATAGTTGGTCTAATAAGTCCAAAGATGATATATGATTTATAATCGATATTCCTACCACTACAAAGAAAAGGAAAAATAAATGGAGGAGTAAATTTGAAAAGATTTGCTTCAGTGCAGTCTAAACTGGAAAGTGAAATTTAATACGTTAAAAAGAGAAAATGGTCCCCAATATTAAAGCAGTGGGTGAGGAGCCTGCATGCTTATGTAGGCAGTGCCATGATCTGAATACACCAATTAAGGCCTAACTAATTCCTTTGTAAACTGTTGTTCTCTCCATGCTGGAAAGAGCCATGAAAATCACAACAAACATGTAAGAGGTCTAAAATGCAGGATGCACATGAGCAATGCCTGCTTTTTTATTTGCACTTTTAAATTAATGACTGAGACCATTTACTGCAACTTACAGTATAAATTGAATACATGAATTTTAGTTCAGTTATCTCCCTTAACTTTTACTTCTTCACATCTGTGAATACACTCTTTCTTCTTTGAACAGTATATTCTTTTAAAAGAATAAAGTACATTTCCTGTTTATAATACTTATTTCTCATTCTGTGAAACCAAAACATTTTCTGTATATTCATCAAATGTTAGGCACTGAAGTCAAAGATGAAAACTTGGTTCTCTTTCCTAGTTAGAGTAGTATAATGATTTCTTGAAATCGTTAAAATTTAAATAAAACACTGCCACAACCCTCATTATGTAATAAGGAACTTTTTAGTAAAGAAAAATAGTTTTTCTACTTTTTTGTTAGGATTTCCCCCTTTTCTAATCTCTGTGGTCCTCGAGACATGTATCTATAGCTTAAAATCTATATGACATATAATTAACAATTTCGTGGTTTTCTACTTTTGAACCCAAGTACTATTTCTAACTCACTAGAATCTGAGATCCCACTTCAACACTCAAATGATATTGCTTTGATAATCAGACCTTCTACCTGTTATTATTTGAAGCGTTCCTTTGTGAAAACCTTGAAATGCTAATCCCAATTCCCCTCCACTAGTGCTCAAGTTAAAAAATAGTTTCTCAATGGGCATGATGGTACACACCTTTAGTCCCAGCACTTGGGAGACAGAGTCAGGTGGATCTCTGTGAGTTAAGGCCAGCCTGGTCTACATAGTGAGTTCCAGGACAGCTGGGGCTACAGGGAGACCCTGTCTCAAAAAGACTTCAAAAAACCAAACAAAACCAAATCAGTTTCTCCTGGCTCCTCTTCCCCTCTCTAACAGCAGACTAAGCAAAATGTAAGCATAGGGGAGCAAAGGCTTTGAGGTTTTACCATTATTGTAGTCTGACATAATAGCCTAACTCACACCAGGCAGGGCGTGGTAGCCCTCGCCTTTAATCCCAGCACACACACACACACACACACACACACACACACACACACAACCAATCACAAAAAAAAAAAAAAAAAAAAGACTGGCCTAACTCAGTGGATAATTCAGTAATTTTTAAATTTTTTGGTCTTTTTGAGACAGAGTGCCCCTTTAGCCAGGGTGACCTGGAACTCACTATGTCATCTAGTCTGGCCTGGAACTCACAAAGATCCACCTGACTATGCCTCCCAAGTGCTGGGATTAAAGGTGTGCACCACTATAATTCAATAATTTTTATTAGGTTCATTTATTCATCTAATTATAAAGTCTTAGAATGCTAGCATGTACAAGGCACTGTGTTCAGTTCCCTGAACCAGGAATAATCAAGTTAATTCATTCCATGTATTTCTTTCCATATCTGTTGGTACTTTATCACTAAATCACTATCTTCATTATGATTTATAAGACTACTCTTCATAATACTTTTCACCATTCTTTAATCCACTTGAGAACAATCTTTTCAAATATCCTTCTATTTTAGAACCTCTCTGCTTCAAAGCCTAATAGTTACACCATAAATAAAGGTCAAAATTATTAACATGGACTAAGGCCCAAAAATATAGCTGTCTTTAGCTTGTGTCATTAACCACTCCCTACTCTCGTATTCAAGAACTCACCTCTTCATCTCAATTTCTTACTCAACTTCATATCTCTGCTTAAATGTTACCTTCTCAAACAGACTTAATTCGCTGAGACCAGTGACACATTCACTGTCCTATCTGGGGACACATCATACTTCTCATTTCAGGTTCAACATAACATACCATCTACATCTAATGTCTCCAAGGACAAAAATTATTATTTATCCAATGCTTGACAGAATGACTAGAACATGGTCCTAAGATAACTAAATATTTATTGGCTAACTGAATGAATATACTACATTGTCGCTAATATTTTCTTAACTTAGACTCCGTTTAGTTTTGAGAACCATTTAACAGATAATTTTTTTCTATTAATACAATTTCCTTATTACTGGAC
>NW_008348076.1:603119-606099 GCF_000622305.1 Nannospalax galili
ATATCCAAACGTAAAGGGAAGGAAAAGTGTGTGTTCACTTTCTCTTTCATCATTGTGACCATATTAAATGTATACCTCATAGTATTGAAACTCAGAATACGAGGTAATTTCTTAAAACATGCCCTGTGGGGTGAAAAAACAAACAATAAACAAAAAAGCCTTGTTACATATTTTATTTCAAAAATACCTTAGTTCCATTTATATACCTGCTGTATCTATTTCAATAATGAAATAAAAGTAGCAGTATTCTAAATCACATTATTTTGTGCTTGTGTGTGTGTGTGTGTGTGTGTGTGTGTGTGTGGTAGGAGGGGGAGGTGTGCATAAGAAAACCTGGAGGCCAGGGGCTGATGTTGGAAATAATCCTATTGCGCTCCACTTTCCCTTCCCTTCCCTTCCCTTCCCTTTTCCCTTTTCCCTTCCCTTTTCCCTTCCCTTTTCCCTTTTTTGAGCTTCCCTTCCCTTCTCCTTTTCTTTCTGGTCTTGTTGGAAATAATCCTCTTGCACTCCACTTTATTCCTCTCTCTCTCTCTCTCTCTCTCTCTCTCTCTCTCTCTCTCTCCCTCCCTCTCTCTCCTCTCATGATCGGTCTTTTTGAGAAAGGGTTTCCCTGTAGCCCCAGCTGGCCTGGAACTCACTATGGAGACCAGGCTGGCCTTGAACTCAGAGATCTGCCTGTCTCTGCTTCTGGAGTGCTGGGACTAAAGGCGTGTGCCACCAGACCCAGCTATTCTTTTCTTTTTTTAATTGTGTTTTGTTGTTTGCTCATGTGAGACAGTTTCCCTGCAGCTGGCTTGCAACTTGCTATGTAGACCAGACTGGCCTCAATGTCACAGATATTCCTCCTCAAAGGGAGCGTCTGCCTTCTGAGTGCTGGGATTAAAGGGATGCATAACCATACCTGGCCTTACTTTATTCTTTAATTTAAATTTTTTATTCTATTTACTGTCTGTGTGCATGTTTAGCACTTGGGATCTTCCTATCTGGATCTCTTAGTGCTGGGGTTACAGGTGTACATGCACGTACCCGTACATAAAGGTAATTTATGTATTCAATAAGGATTATGTGTAATATTGTCAGGAAATCGATGGATCACCTCAATCTTATGGTATACCATATTGGTAGTCAAGTTTAAAAGAGTAGAAATTTCATTTTAAAGAAAATATATACACAAATTTGAATTTATAAAATTTTGAATTTTAGTGAATCAGGACTAAAAGAGGATTAATTGCCAAACAAGGTGGTACTGGACCTGGAATCTCAGCACTCGGAAGATAAGGTAGGAGAATTGCTGAGAATTTGAACCCGGCCTGGGCTAAACAGCAAGACTCTTTTTCAGCAAGCAAGCAACAAGCAAAGGACTTTTTGAATTCAAGGGTCAGTCCAAAAAAAAAGTAATTTATGAACAGGGGGAATAAGAAGTTCAACAATTCAAAATTTGGGATTACTGGGAGCTGAAGAAATGGCTTCATGGTAAAGAGTACTGGCTACTCTTGCAGAGGACTAGGGTTTGGTTCCCAGTACCCACATGGTGGCTACAAACCAATCTTAACTCCAGTTCCAGAGATCTAGTGCCCTCTTCTGGCCTCCATGGGCATTGCATGCATGTGATACATTGGATGCAGGCAAAACACTCACAACAAATAAAAATAAATAAAAATTGTGATTATTTGGAAGACTAGAAAAAAATGTAGTTAACGAGACCAAGAGTCATAAAGAGACCCTAAAGATTTGTGGTAGCAGTAAAACCACAGATACATCAAAAGATCTGTATCCTATCTATATCCAGAGAAATGTATCTGGATTAATATTATATACCTATTGAGTCTGAAACACAAAAATTTGAAAAATTGATGGAACACAGCCAAGTATTCTGAACTAAGTCAAACAATCAGGGCATTAATTAGGGCATCAACTGCATGTCAGTAGAAACTGATGTTATACTGATAGATAAATCTACTCAGGGAAAATAAAACAATGAAAAGATCTGAGAAAATAGAGATTTAAAGATATAGGAGAGTATGATCTTGTTCAGGATAACCATTTTATTCACTTCTTAAACAGACCCATTTCTTTCTTTCTTTTTTTTTTTTTTTTTGGTCTTTTTTGAGAAAGGGGCTCCCCTGTAGCCCCAGCTTTCCTGGAACTCACTATGTACACCAGGCTGGCCTTGAACTCAAAGAGATCTGCCTTCCTCTGCCTCCCCAGTGCTGGGATTAAAGGCATGTGCCACCACACCTGGCTACACAGACCCATTTCTGTTGAAAACCTAATGCTGCTGGAGATAAAAGCATAAAAGATAGGGGAAAGTTTAATATTAGTTTTTACTAAATAGTTATATTAAACTGACGCCTAATGCTTATTGTTATGCCCATAGATTAATGCATCGCTCAACAATCAGCAGAGAACTTTCCTTATGTAACAGATGGTGATTAACAGAGAAACTCAAACCTGGCCAGAGAACAAATGGCTGCAGAGTGCTTAACCCTGAATAGGACACCTCTATCATACTTCTGCCTCCCAAGGCTCAGGGATCATTGCAGAAGAGGGGGTGAAGACTGTAAGAGCCAGAGGTGGTAGATGACCGACCACAAGGAAACAATTTTCTATACAGCTGGTCAGTTACTTCTGAACTCATGCACGAATTTCATGCAAGTTCAAACTAGACAAAATCCCAGCATAAACATAAGGAACCCCAATACAAGCTAAGGAAATTTTGGAAATCAATGGCTGTTTGGAGGGGGAGAGACTGTCTTGTTCAAGGATAGTAGGCTACCCAGACTCCAGTGGATGGACCCATAACTGAAGGACATTTGGGGATACAAATTAAGACTCTAGAGGCTTTTTCATACATATAATAGAGTACATTAAACTGGGCAGGGGGCACTAAGAGAAGGTACGGATAGGGGAATGGATCTAAATGTCATCAAATTATAATGTATGAAATCACAAAAATCAAAAAAAAAAAAAAAAAAAAAAC
>NW_008348076.1:606195-614201 GCF_000622305.1 Nannospalax galili
ACAACTGTCCATAACATGGGTGCACTTACCTACATGCAGGCAATACACACATACACATAAAATAAAAATATTATTTTAAAAAAAGAACAAATTATTATTTTAAAAAAAAGCACATAGGATGAACAACTACTTGGGGAAGGATGAGATGCTCCAACAAAATCTTATTAGACAAAATAAGAGAATATTTCCAAAAGTAGGAAGGTTATCAGGAAGAGCAAAGTGTGTGTGTGTGTAAACTAGAAGGGCTCTGATGGTGACACAGCCCCCAAATTATCAAATTAGACTTTAAGTATTTTTTTGTAGGAATTTTTTTTTTTTTTGGTCTTTTTTTGAGACAGTGTTCCCCAGTAGCCACAGCTGGCCTGGAACTCACTATGTAGACCAGGCTGGACTTGAACTCACAGAGGAACTTTTAACTGACTCCATTTTGCATAAGTCCCATTATAGTATTTTAGAGCAAAACAATATCATTCCTTTCAAATACATACTGGTCTGTGGAAAAAAACACCAACTTTTCTGAAGCAATTTTAATATGACTTTTCGTTCTCTGCTTTCAAACATGCTCATCTGTCTTTAGCTACAAGCCATTTGCCCCCAAAGGTCTTTTTGCTTCCATCTTCCTATTTGTACTGCCAAGTTTCTGATGCCATGTACCCTCATAATCCCACTTCTAGTCCATGAACAAAGAAAACAACACTGCTTTGATGTTGTATTGATGAGTGAATTCAGAACTAAGAGCTACACTTCCGGGCCTCTTTTTCACATTGAGACAAGGTCTCAGGTACCCAGGAAGGCCATGAACTTGTGATTGATCTCCTGCCTCAGACTGCTGAGTAGCTTGGATTACAGTACTGGGTCAGCAGGCCTGGTTTGAAACTACTTTCTTCAGAACTTTCATTCAGTTTTTGCTTTTTCTCTGTGAAAATTTTAAGTTACTATCCTATTGGAATTTTCTTACTTCTTTGCTGGTACTGGAAATGGAGCCAGTACCTAACCCTTTTAACCACTCACTGTTTCAACTCTTCTATGTAAGGGTTGGGTATACATATGAAATGGTGTGTATGTGGAGGTCAGTGACTTTTGTTTGGAACTGGGTCTTTCACTGGTCTGGCACACTGCAAAGTAAAGGCTAGGCTACCCTGCCAGTGAGTTTAGCAGGATCTGCTTATGTCAGTCTCTCATCTTGCCATCACTGAGGTTATAGGTTTTAGTTTCCACACCTGGCTTTTATGTGGATTCTGAAGATTCAGGTACCCAAGCTCTCAAGACAAGAGCTTTACTGACTGAGCCATCTCCACAGCTTCCAGGATTTAAAAAAAAAAAAAAAAATCACCTTTTTTAAATGGTACTGGAGACTGAACACATTTTCACAGATGACATGCAAATACTCATCACTGGACTCTGCCTTTTGTCTTATGTCACTGAGACAAGATCTCTTGTTAAGTTACTCAGGCTGGCTTCAAACTCATGACCCATGTGCTGCAGCATTCCAAGAGCCACTACATCTAGCCTAATTTTTTTGTGTACTTGCTTCTTTTATTTGTTACTGTTTTCTCTGTTCCTTTTATTTTCCTTGTAGTACTAGGGGTTGAACACAGGACTTTTGAGAATGCCAGGCAAATACTATACAACTGAGCTAAATCTCAGGCCCATCTCAATACTTCCGTATTGGTAAAGGTCTTAATATGCAATTTTCAATATTTACACTGTTTTTCAGAAAGATATTTTGATGGCTCCAATACATCAATAATTCAAACACATCCCAATACCAGTTAATCATTTGATGTTATATGTAACCAATCTTATCCTCTACTTCACACAGGCTACCCAACAGAAACAAGCTCATATCATGTCTCCAAGTTTGCTCTGAGAAGTAAATGCACAACATGGTCTTTTACTATAATTTCCACTTAATATTCAATGTACCTATAGACCAAAATCTTGACCAAACTAAGAACTTTCAAACCCAACTTAAGCAATTTTCACAGAACCTGGCATAATGGGAACATGACTGAAAATTTTTTTTTTAATATTTTATTATTTTTATTTTATCTGTATGAGTGTATTGCCTGCATATACATGAGTGTACCTGTGTTGTGCAATGCTGCAGAGGTCAGAAGAGGGATTCGGATTCCCCTGGAACTGGAGTTAAAGACAGTTCGAAGCCACCATGTGGGTGCCGGGAATTGAACCCGGGTCCTCTGTAAGAGTAGTCAGTGCTCTTAATTGCTGAGCCATCTCTCCAGCCTCATGACTGAAATTCTTGTACATAGAAAGGCTGTAGCAGAAGATTAAAAATTTGAGGCCAGGCCCTGTGGTGCATGCCTTTAATCCCAGCACTCAGGAGGCAGAGGCACGCAGATCTCTGAAGGTTCAAGGCCACCCTGGTTTACACAGTGAGTTCCAGGACAGCTGGGGCTACATGGAGACCCTGTCTCAAAAAGACAAAAAAACAAAACAAAACAAAACAAAACCTGAGGTCAAGCTGGCTATGATGGCACCCAACTTTAATCCCAGCACTCAGGAGGCAGAGGCAGAGGCAGATCCAGGCCAGGCTAGTCTACATAGAGAGTTCCAGGCCAGCTGGGACAACAGGGAGACCCTATCTGAAAAAGCAAATGAAACAATTTCAGGCCAGGTAGGACATACAGTAACTCCATCAGTGTGTGCGTGTGAGAATAAGGAAAGGAATTTCTGGCTAGGTGAGCAATTTGGAAAACTTTGACATATACTGGATAAATGGAAAAGGAAAACTTGAAAATGATGTAAGAGTGCTTGATAGTATACTGAAAAAAATCTTTGCATCAGCTTATCTATTGGCACTGTAGCAACTGATCTCCAATTCTTTTTTTTTCCCCCCATACCCAAGAACATTCTTCAAAGACAAAAGACATATGGAGCCTCATGCCTGTAACTGCAGCATCTGGAAGGCACAGGCAGCCTGTTTTGAGAGTCTGTCTCAAAAACAAAAAAGCAGCTTTTTTTTTAAAAGATAGCTTTGGCTGGCCTTGAACTCACAGAACTCCACCTATCTTTGCTTCCTGAGGGCTAGGATTAAAGGTGTGTGCTATTTTGCCTGGTCCAACAATAACAATTAAAAAAAAAACAAACAAACCCAAGTATTTAACAATTTTATGATTAAAATAATTTAAATATATTATTACTGTGTGCACGTGCACAGGCACTTCTGTTCCATAGCATGTGTGTGTGTGTAGGTCAGAAATTGGTTCTCTCCTTCCATCTTTTTAAAAAATAATTACAAGTGAAAAACAGACTGCAAGACTAAAAATTTGATTTTTATTGTTTTTAATTTTGTTTGTATATGTGGCTGTGTGTGGATATGTATACGTCAGTGCAAGTGCCTGTGGAGGACAGATTATCTGGAGCTGCAGTTATAGGTGGTTCTGAGTCACCTGTTGAGAAAAGAACTAGCCTAGAGGAGTATGTGCTCTTAAGTTCTAAGCCAGTTCTCCAGCTTCGGTTAAAAAAATTTTATTTGAAGATAGCAAAACTATTATTATAAAGATATACTCTAAAAAAATGTAAAACCGAGGAAGAGTATTTATGATCAAAACCCGACATAGTATAAATACACAATGTGAAAGGAAGAACTTTTGGAAAGCAGTATAAAAAATGTATACAATACTTTTTCACTGAATATTTAACTAACTCACAAATCTAACCTGGATTCAGCTATCTTTCCAAGATCCAGTCATAAGAAGGCATTTCCACCTGAAAATAATTCAAATTCATCTGGACTAAGTATTTCCCTAGAATCTGTTAATTGCATGCTTTGTCTTAAGAGACTAGCACTGGAAACTACTTTTAATTTTCCTATGACTCCGTTATCCTCAATTGTTAAATTAGAAATGACAATAACAGTATCTATTACAAGACTGTGTATTGAGTGAATTCAATCATGGAAAATTCTGAAAGAAGGAATGTCTAAATAAAATGGAGTGAATAAAGAGTTGGAGACACAGCTCAGTGATTATGGCTGGGTGATTAAGAACACTTGCTATTCTTGAAGAGGACCCAGGTTCTGTGACCAGCACTCACATGGCAGTTCACAACTGTCTGTCACTCCAGTTCCAGGGGATCTAATGTCCTTTTCTGTCCTCCACAGGTACTGCATGCACAAAGTCTATTTATATACACACAGGCATAACACTCATAAAAATAAAAGAAAAAAATTTTCAAGTACTGTATAAAACTTAACTCTATTAAAAATGATCACTGTTGGGGACGGAGAGTTGGCTCAGCAGTTAAGGGCACTGGCTGCTCTTCCAGAGGACCCGGGTTTGATTCCCAGAACCACATGGCGGCTAACAACCATCTGTAATTCCAGTTACAGGGGATCTGATGCCCTGGTTCTGGCCTCTGTGAGCACTCAAAACACTCATACACTCGAAATAAATAAATAAAAATTTATAAAACAAAAAACCACTAAAGCCCAGACTTCTTGCAAGTTTAGAGATTACCACTTTGTACCCTAATCTATATGTTAAATTATAGCTCACTGAATAACAGAAGGTGTCATGTAAGGTTGAGCTACAAATAGCTGACTTTATAGGAATCATTGTAAGACTTTATGTACATTAATAGCATCATTTTATATCTACAGATAGGTTTTCTTTTTTTGTCTTTTTGAGACAGGGTCTCCCTATATCCCTGTAGCCCCAGCTGTCCTGGAACTCACTATGTAGACCAGGCTGGCTTCAAATTCACAGAGATCCGCCTGCCTCTGCCTCCCGAGTGCTGGGATTAAAGGCGTGCGCCACCATGCCTGGCCCTACAGATAGTTTTTTAAATAGGTTAATACTGGTTCATCTTTAGTCTGTCTTTCACTTCTACTAGATGACTTAGCAAACCAATAAAAATTACATTTCAAAACGCATACCTTTTTTCAGCTCGCACTTTCTTCCCACAATGAGAACAAGTATACATGTTGTCACCTTCTAGGGTATCTTTAATAGTGACTTCATCAAGAGATTCCTGTGTACAAAACCACATTGGAAGGTTTACATTACTGACAACAGGCAATTTGGTCAGAATGCACAAAGGAAGATCAATTACATTTTATAAAAAGGTGGATTATTATTATTATTATTATTTTGGTCTTTTTGAGACAGGGTCTCCCTATAGCCCCAGCTGGTGTGGAACTCACTATGTAGACTAGGCTAGCCTCAATCTCACAGAGATCTGCCTGCCTCTGCTGGGATTAAAGGCGTGTGTCACCAAGCCAAGCTAAAAATGTGAATTTTTAATCTTAATAAAAAATGTTTTTCCTCACATAAATCTTAACTTTTGAGAGCTATTTATGTTTTGATTAGGAAATAAAGCTACATTTATCAATATTTACTTAAATATTAGGGCAAGAATAAAATGTGTGAAAACTGTTATTTCCTTTCACAACAACAGACATTATATATAAATAGCTAAGAGGGTAAGATAAATCTCAAAATTATGTACAGTATTACTCACATAAATATTCTTCATATCAGCCACCTGGCACCTCACAGTATAAAACTCTTCAGCAGTTTGACTAACATGTTCACAATCCTACATGAATCAACAGACAAAAATTAGTTATTATGATAACCTAATAAAAAAGTCCAACAACAAAATACAATGAAACAGAACAATACTTACCAATGACACAACATTGTTTGTAATTACACCTCCAAATAAACTTTTGACAGTATTTTTCTTTAATATAAAACAAATGAAAGTCAGTGATTAAAATGCAAATTTATACAAATGTCAAAGAAATTTTTCATAATTTTGGCACTAACCAGTTCTGGAGACATTTCTTCAATTTTAGTAATCAGATCTGTAAAAAACTCTGTCATATCTTTCTGTTCCCCAGTATTGAGAGGCTGCTTATCCATGGTGTATGTTTTACAGAAAGGTCTAGGGTTATATGCCTTGCATTCACTCTCCTACAAGAGAAAAGGTGAAAGGAGCATTCTATAAAATAAGAAAATGGACAGAACAAAGACACTAAATGAATGAAGAAAACAAAAAAAAACAAAAAAAAAAAAAACCCAAGAAACCAAAACAGCCATGTGAACTCGGGCACACCTGTAATCCTAGCATTAAGAAGACAGAGGCAGGAGTACCAGGAGTTAAAGACAAGCCTTGGTTACACAAGGAGTATCAGGGCCTCGTGGGTTATATTAGAACATGGCTCAAAAATTCAAGACAAAACCAATCAAACCAAACCCAAAACAACAAAGCATGTGATAAATCTATAAAGAAAGTTTTGAGCTGCCTTTTTTTTTGCTACTTGGTTTTAATATGTAGTCCGGGTTAGGTTAGGCTCAAAATAACTGGCCATCATTCTTAGCTCCCCACCCAACAAAGATTTTTTCCAATGTTCTATTTCAATTTTGATTGGGTTTGCATGGTATTTTCAGTTTAATGGTCTTGGTATTAGATCTTCATTTTTTAACCTTATGAAATTACCATTTTGAGGCATAGGAATTTCTAGGTAGGAATTTGTGACTTAAAGAACTCAGATTTGAATTGTGAAGCATGAAATAACATGTAAGTCAAGTTTCTTTTTGTGCACATTGAACTTTCTTCAAGTAAATTTCATTAAAAGCAGTTCAAACAGCAGTTTCTAATTTTGTCAGTTCAAATGAAATGTCCCATGTCTCTTAAAGGGAAAATTGAGAAACTAGACATGGTGGCAGCATGGTTATAATGCCAACATTCATAGGTAGGAGGATTCTGAGATCATGGTCAGCTTACATAGCAAGACCCTATCTCCAGAGAGAGAGAGAGGAGAAAGGGAAGAGATTAAAAAAGGGGGGGGGGTGCAGGGGTCAACATCAACATGTCTTTTAACTTTGCTTAAAAAAATTTACTCAGACTTAGAATACAGGAATTTATATGACATTATATCTGTGTTCAAGATTGTAATTGGTAAGACAGTTAACTTCAATACAAGAGAATGTAACAAAAGAGAGACATAGAGATTTGGAAACTGTTTAGTCTGAAATCTCTAGTTAGACAACAGGAAGAACACAGAGACATATACTGAAGAAGAATGGAAGGAGAGCTGTCATTAGCAAATGCACAAGTGGAAAAACAACTGGGTGATGGGTTTCAAAGGGGTTATAGTTAACAGGGGTGATACTGAGTAAGTGTCATACATCAGACCTTGAAAACCAGTGTTCATAAATAAAACTAAACAGTTTTAATCAAGGTATTAATCTCATATGAGCAATCTTTTAAAAAACAATGATCACTTTTATTGTTATAGAAGCAAGAACTGAAGAGAGACAGAGAAATCAAGCATAAAAGACAGGACCCTTTAGGAAAGCATGTTTGGAATGTTTTATCCTGGCTATGACCCTGTTATATTTGAAAGACTAGATATAAAGGACAAATTAGCAGAACATAGACAACTGAGCTATGACTGTTACAAAGTCTTTATAAGAGGGGCTGGAGAGATGGCTCAGCAGTTAAGAGCATTGGCCGCTCTTTCAGAGGACCCAGGTTTGATTACCAGCAACCACATGGCGGCTAACAACCGTATGTAACTCCAGTTCTAGGGGATCTGACACCCTCTTCTGACCTCCAAGGCCACTGCATAACATGGGTCCACTTACATACATGCAGGCAATACACTTCATATGCATAAAATAAAAGTAGATAAAATATTTTTAGAGAAAATCAAAAGATTCAATGTGAAGTAACAGAATCTAAAGGTTAACAAGAACAATGCAACAAATTTCATGTTAATTTTTTTCAGTTTTATCAAAGGATAGATCTAATTAGTTTTTCTCCATGCCTTTCAAACATACCATTAAATATGTAAACATTTTCTGAAGCTCCAGAAGAGTGGTTTTGTGCTTCATATCTTCTGAATACTAGAAATCAAGAGGAAACTTTGTTAAAACATACTGATGGTACCAAACTGGACATCCCAGTAGGCATGCAATGTACTTAACACTACATCTCGTTTTACCCTTACAGCTATAAGCAAAAAAAAAAAA
>NW_008348076.1:614308-666277 GCF_000622305.1 Nannospalax galili
CTTATATTTCATTCGTTAACATTATATCTCAGAAAAATTAAATTATTATTTTTTATTACAATAAATACAGCTATGGTCATTATGATGATAAGTTGAAGAGATATTTTTTAAAAATTGGTTTTTAGATCAATACTCACATGTTGATTTACAAGAATATGTAAATAGTTCAAGTATGCAACAAATACCTTACAGAAGTAAATCAAAGTATCACATTTTATTATTAATCATATCCTTAACTTTTCTGAAACAGTAATATACTTTAACACTAATGAGAAATATTGTTTGTGTTTCTGAAAACAATCTAAAGCATCAAAATACTAAAAACCAAGAGTAGGAAATCTGGCTAGACTTACTTACAAGCTAGTTGCCGTTACTTATTTTTAGTTTACGTATGTATGCATATGTGTGTGTGTGTGTGTGTACGCGTGCGCACGTACATGTTGTATGTAGGCCAGAGAGCAATCCTGGGTGTTGTCCTCAGGCTGTCACCTTATCTTATTTTGTTCTTGTTGAGACGTCTCCCTGTAGCTCCAGCTGGCCTGGAACTCACAGAGATCCGCCTGTCTCTGCCTCTTAAGTGCTGGGATTAAAGGCGTGTATCATCACACCCTGATTGTCATCTTATTTTTTTAAGACAGAATGGCTCAGTAACTTGGCTAGACTCAATGGCCAGCAAGCTCCAGGAATCCTCTTGGATTTGCCTTCTTGATGCTAGCATTAGAAGTGTGCACCACACCATACTTAGCATTTTACATGGGTGTTGGGGGTCAAACTATGATCCTAATGGCTTGCATGGCGAAGCACTTTGCCAACTGAGTCATACTTGCCTTACCAAACAAAATGCTGGGCATGGAGGCACATGTCCTTAATCCTAGCACTCAGAAGGCAGAGGCAAGCAGGTATCTGTGAGTTCGAGACTAGTCTGGTATACACAGTGAGTTCTAGGTTACCCAGGAAAATGGTGAGATCCTGTTTCAAAGAAAACAAAACAAAACAAAACAAAAACATCTGACAACAGGCTCTCAGGTTGTTTAGGCTTGCCTGGAACTTTCGATCCCCTGGTTTCCACCTCTCAAGTGTTGGAATTATGGTGTTTGCCTCCATTCCCAGTATTGAGAGTTAGTTCTAGATACATAGAAATTAAAGGAGCGATCCACATACATGTCAAGTGTTGAACAGATACACTAAAATTCAAGTATTGAAATAAACCTAAAAAGCAGATATTATTAATACTACAAATTATGTAATTGTGAATCTCATTGAGAGCATCATGGCATATCAATTCTCCTGTATATCAACAGTTTATTTGTGTCACTCTTATAAGGAACATGGTTTTGCTGTTTAGGAGCTTGTAATCAAGTTGTGGTTATACAATAAGGATTATAAGAGATCTGTCCAGCATATACTACCAAACTGGATTCAAGAAAATGGAAAAAATACCTCTAGTATACTCCTGATATACGGCAGGCTTACTATTTCAGATTATGAAAGCAGTCATTAAAAATGAAAATTTCAGCATCTAATAGATATAAGATAAACAAAGTGCTAACTCTGAATGTAGTGTTCATATTCTGTGTCTCTCTCTCTCAATTTAAGACAGGGGTTCAGGTAAAGCTCAGCATGCCAGCACCTATATGGTGGCTAACACACTCCTAACTCCAGTCCAGAGCATTTGATGCCCTCTTATGGCCTCCATGGGCATTGCATGACACAGGTATACTTACATACACACAGGCAAAACACTCATACACATAAAATAAAAAAGATCAAAACAGCCAGGCATGGTGACACATGCCTTTAGTCCCTGCGCTTGGTAGGCAGATGAAGGTGGATCTCTGCAAGTTCAAGGGTTCAAGGCCAACCTGGTTTACAATGTGAGTTCTAGGTCAGCTGGGGCTATAGGGAGACCCTGTCTCAAAAAAAAAAAAAAAAAGGCCAAGTGTTGATGAAATGTGGAAAAATTAGAATCTTGCACATTGCAAAGGTGTGTGTCTCCCATGGGAAAAGTATTGAGATTCCTCACAAAGGTAAATATACAATCATTTGTGACCCACTGTATACTTCTAAGAGAATATACCCACAAAAAGTCAAAGCAAACGCTCAAGCAAATACTTATATACCCATGTTCATAAAAGCAGCATTCAGAAAAGGTAAAAGGTTGGAGCAACCTATATGCTCTCAAAGAATAAATAAATATAATGTTTTATGTGTGTTTGTTAAACTGGTATTATCCAATCGTAAAGAAGGAATCTGAACTTTTCTTATAATCTAATGCTATAGCTGAAGATAACTTTGCTGCTGGAGGATTGATGGATGTAACACTGCTTTACAACAGAAGCTTGAAGACTGGCCAAGCATAGGGAATCCACAAATCTGCCAAAAGCCTTAGACAAGGTTTTGTAATGAGCCTATGTATGCCAAGTTGATGGAAGCCCTTTGTGCTGAACACCAAATCAACTTAATTAAGATTCATGACCACAATAAACCAGGGGAATGGATAGGCCTCAGCAAAACTGACAGAGAGGGAAAACCACTTAAAGTGGTTGGTTGTAGCCATGTAGTGGTTAAGAACTATGGCAGAGAATCTCAGGCCAAGGATGTCATGGAAGAGTACTTCAAAAGCAAGAAATGAACAACAAAAATTTGGTACATTTTTTATAAAAGGAAATCGGAAGAAGGAAGGAAGCAAAGGAATGACATATCCTATGACATGAGAAAAACATTATGAAATTATTATTATTTGGTCTTTCTGAGAAAGAGTCTCCTTGTAGCCCTAGCTGGCCTGGATCTTGCTATGTAGATCAGGCTGGCCTTGAATTCATAGAGACCCACTTGCCTCTGCCTCCTGAGTGCTGAAATTAAAGGCATGTGCCACCATGCTAGGCCCCCACTATGGAATTATGATAAATGAAATAAACCACTCGTATCCATTAATAAAAGTACTACTATGATCCTATAAATAGTTGAATTCAGAGATGAAAGGCAGAATAGCAATCTCAAAGGGCAGTAAGAAGGCAGAATGAGTTTAAAGGATATAGACATTCAGTTGGAAAATGTGAAAAAGTGCCCAAGATGTATGCTGCTGACAGCTATAGTTCAATGTGAATGTCCTTAATGCCACAGAACATAGCACAAGTATAAATACTTAGAATCACACATTTCATTTTTGCATATTTTAATCATTAATCAGAATACATGTAACTCTGTTTAATCTTTCTGTGAACATCAGAAAAGGGCATTAGAAAAAAACAGGAGTAGACATGTATAATCTCAGGTCTCAGTCACACTCAAGTTACTGAGAGACTGGCCTAGGGTATATGAGACTCTGTCCTCAAAAAAAGATTAAAGACATTTTGTTGAAGGACCAAGCAAATTTCTGTATCGAATTCTATCAATACTTTTTCTGGGGCTGGAGAGTTGCTTCTGTGGTTAAGAGCACTTGCTACTTTTGCAGATAACCTGGGTTTGATTCCCAGATCCCACGTGACTGCTCAACACTGTATGTAACTCCAGTACCTGGGGATCCAACTTCTGCTTTCCTAGAGGCACCATGTATACACATGGTGAACATATATATATGCAGGCAAAACACACATACCATAAAATTAAAACAAATAATATTTTTTAAAAAGGAGGTGGGGTGGGGAGGGGGCTGGGGAGATGGTTCAGTGGTTAAAAGCATGTACTGTTCTTCCAAAAGACCAAAGTTGAATTCCCAGAACCCACACAGGTCTACTCACAACTGCCTATAACTCTAGCTCTTGGGGATCCAATGTCCTTTTATCTGCACAGGCACCTCCCCCCATACGCACATAACCCCCTCATATACAAATATCTGAAAAATAAAAACTATTGTCTATGTAAGTCTGGGGATGTAGTTCAGTGGCATAGTATTTGTCTAGCATTCCCAAATTAAAATTTCAAAGTGCATCCTATATTTTCCAGATAAAGTATAAATTTTCAAAGAATTCTAAGGGCTTGGTAACCTCAATTGGTAGTTTGCCTAGCATGGGGACACTGAGTTTGATCTTCAACACTACATAAACTGGATATAGTGGCACATGTTTATGAAACCAGCACCTGAAAAATAAGGACAGGAGGATCAAAAATTCAAGGTTATTGTCACATCTCAGGCTTGCCTGGGACTCCTGAGATTGCTTCACAAAAATAAAATAAAGCAACATTTAAAAAGAAATGCAGGTCTAAGTTCAACTAAAAATCCACTTAAACTTAAAAATCATCACTTTATGTTCCTGCTCATTATTGACAATGCTAAAAGCTTAACGTGCTCATTAATATGAACACGGAGCATCAAAAGGTATTGCCATGTCAGTAGCTACAAAGAAAATCCCTGGGGCTGGAGAGATGGCTCAGCAGTTAAGAGCACTGACTGCTCTTGCAGAGGACCCAGGTTCGATTCCCAGCACCCACATGGTGGCTACGAATCATCCTTAACTCAAGTTCTAGGGGAATCCAAAGCCCTCTTCTGACCTCCGCAGCATTGCACAACATGGGTGCACTCACTTACATGCAGGCCATACTCATACACTTAAAATAATAAATAAAAGAGTTTAAAAAAAAAAAAAGAAAATCCCTAAACATGATTCTTTAGTAATACGGGCTTTACAAAAACTATACAGATGGGTCCACTAAATTTAGTAACAAGAATGTCTACAAATTAAATGAACACATTGAACTATAGAAACAAATTTCTAAAAATTTATTATTTTTATTTTATGTGTATGCGCGTATTGCCTGCATGTAGATAAGTGTACCCGTGTCATGCAATACCCACAGAGGACAGAAGAGACTGTGGGATCCCCTGGAACTGAAGTTACGGACAGTTGTTGGCTGCCATGTGGGTGCTGGGATTCAAACCTGGGTCTTTTGCAAGAACAGTCAGTGCTCTTAACCACTGTGCTATCTCTCTAGCCCCCTAAATTTTAAAGTCCAATATAACTGAAGCAAAAAACCTAAACCCATTGGCGTATAATGTAAACTGGACATCTTGAAGAGTAACTAAAATCTATTAAAGGATCCATGGAAGATACATCACATTATAAGGTTTAGTAGGGCGGGTGGGGTGGGGGGATAAAAACATAAAGTCTGTTCACCAAAAAAAATCAAAGTAACAATCTGTGGTAAAACAAGAAGCAGAGGTTATTCAAAGTAGGTTCACAAACTTACTTATTTTGAGCTAAGTCTAAAAGAAAGCAACTCAGTAACTCTCATACTACTACTTGTTCTGGGGTTTTTAAAGATTTATTCATTTTTATTTATTTTTTGTCATTTTGAGACAGGGTCTCCCTGTAGCCCCAGCTGTCCTGAAACTATGTAGACCAGGCTGGCCTTGAACTCAGAGATCCACCTGCCTCTGCCTCCCAAATGCTGGGACCACAGGCGTGCGCCACCACACCCGGCATTCCAGTTTTATTTTATTTTATTTTTTGGTCTTTGTGAAGCTGGGTCTCCCTGTGGCCCCAGCTGTCCTGGAACTCACAATGTAGACCAGGCTGGCCTTGAACTCACAGAGATCCACCTGCCTCTACCTCCCAAGTGCTGGGACTACAGGTGTGTGCCACCATGCCCGGTTCCCAGTTTTAATTTTTAAAGTGAGAAAAATGCTACCTTAGCAGTGAAGACAGCCTGTCTTGCCTCAGGTATCATATAAAGTTGCTGAATAGTGGAAGCCAAGTAGCAAGTAGCTCCAAGGTTTGTTAGGCCAACAAATCTACATTCTGCACGAACATCCTCATGAGGCCAGTAGTCCCACTTATAAGGTGCATGAGCTGCTGACAAAAAGGGAGAAAAGGGTGCCCCCAAACAAACTTCAAACATATCATGCTTTAATTAACAACTACTATCTCCACTAATTAGCTAGTTAATATGTATAGAATATTATACAAGATTTTTTTTTTGGTCTTTTTGAAGCAGGGTCTCCCTGTAGCCCCAGCTGTCCTGGAACTCACTATGTAGACCAGGCTGGCCTTCAACTCAGAGATCCGCCTGCCTCTGCCTCCCAAGTGCTGGGACTACAGGCGTGCGCCACCATGCCCGGCTACAAGATAATTTTTAAAATGAGTTAAGAACACATTTTTAAAATTAATTCTAAAAATTCATATAACAGCCAAAACTTTATTTTACTTGGTACCAAATTTCCCAAAGAAAGTAAAATATTTACATTATCTATTAAGGTTTTCTATACTTTTCTATTAAAAACCAATGTTGAATATCCTACACAAAAAAGTTGTATAATATAGTATGTAAAAAGTGGATTCTTTAAACAATACCCTTTAAAATTTTTCATTCTGCACTGAAATTGATAGATTAAAGGATAACAAGATGCTTACACTGCATGTGTTGTGCCATCACCCAGTTGTGTATTAGCCTGTAGTTCTCAACAGACCCTTTTACCATCTCTACCAACAAATCATAAGCAGCAGCTCTTGAAGAATGTGATTTGCACTTGGGCTGTAGTCGATCCTTTAGACTGGGCAACAAAAACAGAAGATTGAAGATATCTCTTAAAAACTCCTGGGGAGGGGAGGAGAGAAAAGTAGGTATGTTATCTAAACTTGGATATACAATAATATTCCAAATACAGTTACACAGAATAAAATAGATATAGAACTAAATACAATTTGCTAGAATATTAATCAAAGGTTTATAGCAGGAGCATGTATTGTCATCTCAAAGTCAGCAATAATGAATGCTCATTTCACTCACAGAAAATGGAAAGTAGGGGAACTATCTTTTACCTCCTCTCTTCATAGTTAATAGCTATTTTATAAATTATTCATGTACAATGTTATTTAACATTGTACAAGTTAACAAAACATTCTGTTAAGGCCTGTGACTCCCTACTTTGCCTATCAACAGGTCCTAAGGTGTCTCTCAGTTAACAGCAAGAGCAAAAGCAGCAGCTTATTCATACTGAGCATAGACAGTGCTAAAAGTCCCCAAAACATAGAGGAAGAGAGGTTAAGAATCTTGCTAGTAATCAGAAAGGTGGCGGGTGCAACACTTAAGATTAAAGACATCAATCTCTTATTCATTATCTGTTAATTCCAAGTTTAAATCGAAGCAACAACCAGGAGACCTAAATTGTTTTAATGGAATACATTTTTGGACCCTCATTTTCCTAAAGAAATCTGGATAACAGGTTATCTTACTTTTTGTTAATGAAGCAGAATTTTAGAGTTTATTAACATTTTTATATAGGCTTAAGCCAAAGTAGGAAAAGAGGTGCTAATATCTGATCTAAGAATTCAGAAGTGAAATTGCTGTCATGAAGACACAAAGTAACATGTTTCCTTCACTAGAAAACAAGTATTTTAACAGCAAGTCTGAACTGGGTAATAACTAGCTTAACAATGAACTATCTTTGCCAATAAGCCTAGATCTATAAATGAAATGAGCGATGTCACTCTAGTGATTTTGACAAAGTGTACTTTAAAGCCTCTGATAAAAGTACTTTACCAGAAATATTGAGCTGGTTAAAGCTTCCTCAAATGAATAGTATTTTTATTTATTCTTATTCTGAGCCTATCAAGAAAGCAGATGTCTCCAAAGAAAGAGAAATGCTGATGTGACTATATTCATTTAATATAATCATGGTAAAGTATATGCCACAGAAAGAAGAACCTCTTACCCTGCTGTCTGACAGAAAGTAAAAAATGGTTTTTGGTGACAGACCATAATGTAATGCAGAAGAAATTGAGAAGGCCAGCCATGGTAGCTCATGCCTATAATGTCAACACTTAGGAGGTGGAGGCAGGAGGAACCAACAAATCCAACAATAAAAAATAGTTAAAACATCTCTATTTCCATTATAAAAAGCACATAAACGTTTCTTAGAAACTACATCTATAGGGATGGCAAAATGGCTCAGAAAGCAAAGGTGCTTGCTGCCAAGCCTGACAACCAGAGTCTGAACTTGTACTCCATCCTTGAAAACCTTCACCTATGTGCACCCACACACATATACAGGCAAACAGAAAATAAGCATATGTTAAAAATAAAAGAATTCACATCTACAATAGAGGAAAACAAGGTGCACATGACTATAAGCACTTGGGAGGTAGAGACAGAGGGAGGATCAGGATTCAAGGCCAGTCTTAGCTACATACTGAGTTCAAGGTCAGCCTGCTACTTGAGACCTTGTCTCAAAAACAAAATATCCGGGACTAGAGAGATGGCTCAGGGGTTAAGAACACTGGTTGTTTAAATCCCAGCACCCACATGGCAGCTAACAACTGTCCGTAACTCCAGTTTCAGGGGATCTGATGGCCTTTTCTGTCCTCCTCAGGCATCGCACAACATGGGTGCACTTACCTACATGCAGGCAATACACTCATACACATAAAATAAAAATAATAAATATTAAAAAAAGAGAAAATACCCTAGCCATATTTTATTCTTTCCAACATCTTTTCTTTTCTTTTTTTGCTGAACATGTTATCAAAAACATCAATTTATTGGCTTAAGTTTTCAATCTTAAGTCTGAATATCTAATTCTTCTCACTGAGCAAAACTGAGGCAGGAGTGCTTCCAATAAATTGCATAAGGTGTGACAGTTGTAGTGTCAAAGTATGCTAGGACAGCCACTAGGGAAAAACTGTGTATTTGAAAAGACTAAAAGTAAGTAGGATATGATTGCACATGCTTCACATGTCTGTAAACCAAACACGTGGAAGATAATAGTCCTACAAAAAAAAATTAAATGTTGGTAATAAAGTATAATACTGTTAATCTGTTATACATAAAAAGTATGTCAATTAAAATACTAGTGGGAAAAACATCAGTAGTGAGCCAAGAAAGTGCTGGTGGGCTTTGTGGAGTAGAAGAAATAGTTAGGTAATTGTCAGCAGAGTCATTAGATACTGCAAATATTCAATACATGTTCCATGCAGGCCTTTCAAATATGAAAAAAGGTATGAAACAATGATAGAACTATCATGATTACATAAGTCATCCACTGTGTAAGTGAAATATTAACTCACAATTTAAAGTATTACCTGAAACTATTCAATCCCTTAGCAACCATAATATTAAAGTAGAGGCTTTCTTTAGTAATAGGAATTAACATCTGCTCTTAATTCTAAAAAAAATGGACAGTCCAAGCTTTATATTTTCAGAGTTCCATTTATTCAAATTTCACCATTAAATTTCAGCAAAATTTAGATATACGTATTTTTAAATAGAACACATGCAATATAAAAACAAAAAGTTTCGATCATATTTCACATATATATTTCAGTATTTTAACACATACCTGTCCTTCCCTTGAAAACTTAAAGGGTGGCTTGTGTTTAATAACACTTGTTGCAAGCCTTAGGAGTCCAGTAAGTCCGTCATCTTCTATATTACCATCTAGATGATCAAGGATCTCCCTACTATTAAAAGGCAAAAAGAAAAAACACAGCAAACAAAATAAGAGAATTCTGACCTTTATCTTTCCTCAATAATACTTTAATTTTACATCAAATTTACCTGCGAATACAGTCAGCCAAATGTCTTGCCAAAGCATCTAAATCAAGGAGTGTTGTCTTAACAGAGAAAGAAAACACAAAATTTAAATAAATAAAAAGATTTTTATGTTTAGTGTCATACACATTAGAAAATACAAATCATTTCCTTAAAGGTAAGTTTTTTGCTTCTTGCAAATTAAGTTAGGAACGCAACAGATTGCTACATAATATCAATGAATAAAATTATATTTAAAATAAAATACTAATAAGTCTTATCCAAAAGAATCAACTGAATGTTGGTAAGGATGACAGCCAAAGTAAGCAACTGAGGTAATAGCAAGTTTGTTTTGCTTTTATTTTGTAAAATAGGTTCAGCAAGATATAATTATATACAGGAATATGAGATGGCTTTTCCTTTTGTTCACTTTTGTTGTGATGCTGGGGACAAACCTAGAGCAGTAGAGAGACTAGCAATATACTACATTACTGAATTATATTATCCTTAAACCCTAGCATTTGATTCTAGCATCATCTCTGAACTAAGTTTAACAATAAACTAAATACTGGAACTAATTTCTGACAGTTTTAATTTTTATAAGTGAGTAATCAAACATATAACTGAGTCAAAACATATAACACAGAAGTTAATTCATAACCACTCAAAGAAACTAAATGTCAAAGAAGAAAAATTAGTTTGATAAGAATAAAATGTGTTAGGCTGGAGAGGTGGCTAGGAGTTTAAATGTGCATACTGCTCTTGCAGAGGACCCAGGGTTCAGTTCCCAGCACCTACATGGTAGCTGACAACCATCTGTAACTTCAGTTCCAGGAGATCCAATGCCCTCTTTTGGCTTCTACTGGCACCAGGCATGCATGTGTTCACACACACACACACACACACACACACACACACACACACACTCATAAGATAAAAATGAGTTAAGTATTTTTGAAAAAGGGAAAGTAATTTATTCTTAAGCCTAAATAAACTCCAGATTTAAAAAAATTAATGTGCATGTGGTATTACTATTTTAAAAAGAATTAAGTTAAAAATACTTGAATATTAATTTTCCAATTATTTCTTAAATTCCAAATAAAAAGATTTAAAAACTTATAATATATAAAATAAAAACGAGATGGTATAACCACCACAGGTTTTTTTTTTTTTTGTTTTGAGATAGGGTCTCCTTATAGCTCCATCTGGCCTAGAACTCATTTTGTAGACCAGGCTGGCCTAGAACTCACAGAGCTCTACCTGCCTCTGCCTCCCAAGTGCTGGGATTAAAGCCGTGAGCCATCACAGGTTTGAATTCATTTATTTATTATTTTTATTTTATGTGTATGAGTGTATTGCCTGCATGTAGATAAGCGCACCTGTGTCATGCAATGCCTGCAGAGGTCAGAAGAGGCTGTCGGATCCCCTGGGACTGGAGTTACGGGCAGTTGTTAGCAGCCATGTGGGTGCTGGGATTCGAACCTGGTTCTTCTGCAAGAACAACCAGTGTTCTTAACTGCTGAGCCATCTCTCCAGCACCCTCCACCACAGGTTTGTAATGAGGTATATATAGTATACTTTCTTTCATAAACATGTAGGAGCTAAGAGATGTTTCCTAAATAAATAAATCCTTATCATGTTTTCCTTATTTATTCAGAATCACCATAGATACATTTTTGGCTTAACTAAAATTACATAAAGGGAATAGGGGCGTGGTGGCACACACCTTTAATCCCAGCACTTGGGAGACAGAGGCAGGTGGATCTTTGTGAGTTTGAGGCCAGCCTGGTCTACATAGCGAGTTCCAGGACAGCTGGGGTTACAGGGAGACCCTGTCTCAAAAAAGACAAAAAATAAAATAAAATAAAATTACATAAAGGGAAAAATGAAAAGTCGATGCTCAAAGTTTATCTTAGAGATTTATTTGTGTAAATATTTCTTTGTTGGAGCTGGAGAGATGGCTCAGTGGTTAACAGCATTCATTGGCTGTTCTTACAGAAGACCTGGGGTTCAAGTCCCATCACCCACATGGCGGCTAACAACTGTCAGCAACTCCAGTTCCAGGGGATCCGACAGTCTCTTCTGATCTCTGCAGCCATTGCATGACATAGGTGTATAGGCAATATACTCATACACATAAAATAAAAAATAATAGATAAAGTATTTAAAAATATTTCTTTGCGCCATGACATGGTTGTCATATGCCTTTAATTTTTTTTTTTTTAATTTGTTGTGCAATGCTGGTAGAGGTCAGAAGAGGGTGTTGGATCCTCTGGAACCAGAGTTATGGATGGTTGTTAGTAGTCATGTGGGTGCTGGGAATTAAACCTGGGCCCTCCATAAGAGGAATTAGTGCTCTTAACCCCTGAGCCATTTCTCTAGGCCCCGCACATGCCTTTAAATAGCAGTAGTTTTGCGGTAGGTGGATCTCTGTTCATTTGAGATTAGCCTGTTCTACATAGGACAGCCAGTGAGACCCAGTCTCCACAAATAAAAACAACCCCGCCCCCCAAAAAAGCTTGGGGGGCAACTATAAAATATATATATATGCATATACATGCAACTATAAAATATATATACATATGAATTTAAAATACAAATTAAAGGGCAAAAAAAGATGGCTTGGGAACCAAGAGCATTGCTGTTCTTCCAGAGATCCTGAATTCAGCACACAGCATTCACATCAAGGTGCTCACAACCACCTGTAACTTTAGTTCCAGAGGATCCAATATGCTCTTCTGGCCTCCTTTGGACATTGCACTAATGTGCACAAATCCACAAAGAACACACACATACAGACATATTTAAAAATAAAAATGAAATCTTTAAAATACCAATTTCAGGGCTGGAGAGATGGCTCAGTTGACAGCACCCACATGATGGCTGACAACTGCTTTTAACTCCAGTTCGAGGGGATCTGATGCCCTCTTCTGGCCTCTGTGGGCAAGGCATGCACGTTGTGCACTTATACACATGCAGGCAATACATTCATATACCTAAAATACATGCAGGCCAAACACTCATATACATAAAAATACATTAATTAATTAAGAACAAATTTCACTTTCTAATTAAAATTTCACAAGCACAGATTTTAGAAAGGTCAGAAGATGACTTACTAGATACTTATAAATGAAGATATACTTTAACAATAATGTCAATGTGAAAAATAAGAAAGGAATTAGAGTATAACAGCAAGAAAATTATGTAAGAAAACATATGACAGTACCAACTATTTATAGAATAAAAAAGCACCCTTAACTAAAAGGGCAAATAAAATCATAAACATCCATGTGCAAAACATATCTGCTAACAACTTGATGTGAAATTTTCTGAACATACCTGACTAGCGTCCTTTATATGTATGTTGTCAACTAATTTGCATAATAACCAAAAATATTCTTTACATCCAGGTTTTAACATTGGTTCTTCTTCATAATCATCTACCTATTAAAACAAATTTAGACCACGAGAAATATTTTTAAAAATAAAATTATAATATGTTTAAGCAAATACAGATTTCATAAAATTAAGTGCCTAAAACAAATTAAATATTTAAACTCAAAGAAAAAAATGAGAGGTACCTATATAAGCAACACCAAATTTTAGAAAAATAATCTCAACCCATTTGGAAAAGAAATGAGAAGAAAATATGCAAATACCATAATATATCATATTTCTGAGACTATTAAAAATATTTTATTGATGGCTGCTGAATTTATCATGTGGTAAAAGCTTTTTACAAGGCTAATAACACAGTGGGCAAAACAAAAGAAAACAAAAAATTGGGACTATCATGAGAAAAGAAAGAGCCAACAAATTACAAATCCAACTGTGTTGCTCAGTGAGGGGGGAGCTATACCATGATTTTCTATTGCTCAATTTATTAAAAGACCCAGAACTGTGTAGGAACAAACAGTATTTACTTTTTTTTTTTCTTTGGGGGGGGGGGGCTTTTTGAAACAGGGTGTCCCTGTAGCCCCAGCTGTCCTGGAACTGACTATGTAGACCAGGCTGGCCTTGAACTCACAGAGATCCACCTGCCTCTGCCTCCCAAGTGCTGGGACTACAGGCATGTGCCACCATGCCTGACTTCAAACTATTCCTAAACATTATTCCTATTAAAGAGAACACAAAACTGAAACCAAAACACAGATTTTATTACTAATTGCAATAATGCTGCAAGGGTTGACAACAGTTATCTATTATTAAGAACTATATGATTAAAGTAGGCATAGTGGTATACTCCTATAATCCCAGCACTCCACAGGTGGAGGCAGGAGGATCAGAAATTCAAGGTTGTCCTTGGGTACACAGCAACTTCAAAGCTAGTCTGGGTATATGAAACCCTGTCTCAAGGACTGAAAGTAATCCTCAGCTATGTATCAAGTTCAAGGCCGGCCTAGGCAACATACTGAGATTCTGTCTCAAAAAACTATATGATTATTAACAGTAGGATAAAACCATGTGAGGTAACTATAAAGACATGATACACAGTAATGAACAGTGGGGCAAGGGCAAATACCCAGTAAAATCTCACCCTTATAGGTTTCAGTGCTTGAGCATCAGGAAGAAATTTCAGCAATGTTGAAGCAGCCAAAAGAAGAAAAGATCGATGGATTGAGTCTCCTCCATCTAGGCCTGACAGTGATAATTTATAGAGACCATTACAAGATTCATGACGAACCGCAGTCTAAAGAAAAAGACAAGTTCCAGAGTCAGTCTGAGTTAGTATTAAAAAGGTATTTGCAGGCTAGGGATATAACTCCGTTGATAAGTGCTTGCCTTGAGTTTGATCCCCAGCTTCAATCCCCAGCACTGTATCAATCAGGGATGGGGGAGCATGCCTGTAAATCCCAGCACTGGAAGATCAGAACTTCAAGATCATCCTCAGCTACACAGTGAGTTGCAGGCCAGCATAAGATACCCCAGATACTGGTCAAAGAATTCAAGGCTATCCTCAGCCAAGTTATCAAGTCTGAGCCAGATTAGTCAACAAGAGACCTCTCTCCAAACATAACAAGGCAAACAAAAAAACCAGCCAAACAACAACAAACAATAAAAATCCACAAACTAATCCCTGAGAAATGTAACACAGAAGTAGAGCAGTTGCCTAGCATGTGTGAGGACTTGAATTGAGCCTCAGTAATATGAAAGAAAGAGATAAAGAAAAAGGAAAAAGGGGGGAGGGGAGAGAGTAGACAGCAAAGCGGGAGGGAGGGAGGAAGGAAATCAGAAAGGGATCTAATATTAGCAGAAATAACTTGAGATAATTTTTTTTTTTTTTTTAGTTTTTTTGAGACCGGATCTCCCTGTAGCCTGAGCTGGCCTGGAACTTATTATGTAGACCAGGCTGGCCTTGAGCTCAGAGTGCTAGGACTAAAGGTGTACACCACCATGCCTAGCCTGAGATGACTTTTTAAAAAATTAATAGTTTCCTGTTGCTCAAAGGTGGTCAAAAGACATCTATGTAGCTGAGGTTAGCCTTGAACTCCTGATCCTCTAGATTGTACTGCCCAAGTGTTGAAATTACAGATGAGCACCACCATATATAAAAACATATTTACTTTGTTGTTCTTTTTTGAGACAGGGTCTTCCCAGTAGCCTCAGCTGGCCTGGAACTTGCTATGTATATCAAGCTGGCCTTGAACTCACAGAGATCTGCCTGCCTCTGCCTCCCAAGTGCTGAGATTAAAGACCCTGCGTCACCTGCATGGCAGGTACTGACTTCTTTAGCAAAGGATTTTATTTTATATTCTACTAAGGATCAAACAGAGAGCCTTATATATATAAGACAAGCAAGAGCTGTACGACTGAGCAACAAACATACCAGATCTAACAATACATTTTAAACAAGATATTTTAAGTATATACACATGCATGTAAATAATACATAATCGTAGGCAATATATAAATATATGTTAAAAAATGTTAATAAAGGGGCTGGAGAGATGGCTCAGTGTTTAAGAGCACTGGCCACACTTGCAGAAGAACCAGGTTCAGCTCCCAGCACACACATGGTGGTAACAACCACTTGTAATTCCAGTTCCAAGGACTCCAATGCCCTCTTCTGGTCTCCGCAGGCACTGCACGACATGGGTGAACTTACATGCAGAACACTCATTCACATAAAATTAAAACTATAATAAAAATTTTTAATTGCAAAAAAGGAGAAATGTCTGATTATGACCATACAAAAAGAAAACAAAGATAAAAGACAGGTACAAGAAAGGGGGATTAAAGAGGTTTTTATAACTAAGTCATTTACAACAAAACTAATAAGATAAAATATTTTTTAGAACCACAAGCAATTAGAAAGTACTTAAGTCAGTTCACTTCATAGGTACCTTGGACAGAGCCAGAACAAGAACACACATAGATCCATAATTAATAGAGGTAGGCAAGGTTGAATTTAAATTAAAAAAAAAAAAAAAAAAAAAAAAGGCCCATGTGGTGGCACATGCCTTTTGTCCCAGCACTCGGGAGGCAGAGGCAGGTAGAACTCTCTGATTTCCAGGCCAGCCTGGTCTACATAGTGAGTTCCAGGCCAGCTGGGCTACAGGGAGACCCTGTCTCAAAAAAAAATAAATAAATAAAAAAGTAAACAAAAAAGGACAGATATGTTAGTAAAAGTCTCTACAGTTTTACCTGCTAATTAGAAATATTGTCAACATAGAAAACAAAATATAATTTGGTTTACAAAAGTTTTTGGTATTGATTTTTTTAGTCTTATTCACCCTGTTCATTTAAATGGAAAAAGCAACAAAAACTTTTCTAAAACACAGTAAATTGCTACAAATGTTAAAGCTCTTCATATCACATACCGAAGGAAAAACAGGAAAGAAAGAAAAAATTATGATGCCAAAGATGAACCCCAAGGCCTGGTACATCCTACCATCAAACTACATCCCAATTGCTGAGAAAAAGCTCTATTTTTACATTTAAAACAGTGGGGACATGTGAGAGAGCTAGAAAGAGGCTCATTAGATGAATTGCTTGTATATAAGCATGAAGACCAGAGTTCGGATCTATGTAACTCATAGAAAATGAAGGCCCATCTGTAATCTCAGTGCTTGGGAAGCAAAGAGCGAGCACCCCTGGGGCAAGCTGGCTAGGTACATGAGCCCAGCTGGTGAGCTCTAGGTTCAGAAAGACACACTGCCTTAGTAAATAAAGCAGGGTGGTCAAGGAAGACATACACATACATACACACACACACACACACACACACACACACATCATATGCAGGAAAAAAAACCCTACAAAACCCAATGAATATAAACATTGAAGAATGACAAAAATCAATCATTCAGAATGTATATTCATACTTCTTAAATGAGGAGATTCTATGCCTAAAAGGATTAAATAGGTGTGACATAGTTACAGAATCATGCACATTTGCTCACCATTCAGTCTTGTTTAATTAACAACACTAATAATACAAAAACTTATGAAAAGTAGAATCAATAATCTTTATCTTACCTCAGGAATAAGGAGGGTCAACTTCTTTAGCCAATCTTGTAAATGATCACTATCAGCAAGGCTAGATTTCACTAAAGAACAGCAATGAGCCCAGCTCACCAAGAGCCACATTGAATAATGTGAAACTTAAAAAAAAAAAAAAAAAAAGTATTATACAGACTTTGCTACAAAGATGACACAATGTTCATGATTGAAGATAAAAATATATCACCATATCTATTATTGCAACCTTTACTTACTAAAAAAGTTAACTTTGATGAATTCTTACCTTCATGTCTGGATCTGTGGTCAGACTGCGCTTTCAAAACTCTGTAAAGTAAAAACATACCATCCTCAGTAATTAAATACTGAAGTGAATTAAAAATAATTATCATATGTACGTTAAAGTTTAAACTTTACCCGAACAGATTAATTTCAAGAAAAGTACATATTTAAACTATGGTAAATCATTTATTTTTAAAATCACTGGTAAATGAAATTCTTAGAAGTGTAACATGATGGTTTTCAGAGGATGGGTTAGAGGAGGATGGCAGGATAGGGAGTTGTTGTCAAGGGTAAGAAGCTTCAGATAGACAGGAAGTTTTTCTTTTTTCTTTGTCTTTTTGAGACAGGGTCTCCCTATGGCCCCAGCTGTCCTGGAACTCCCTGTGTAGACCAGGCTGTAGAAGAATAAGTTTTAAGATCTATTGTACAATAGTGTAATAGTCAATAAAATTGTACTGATCTGAGGTATAGAGAGCTTAGTAGGCCTTTTTACAAACTGCATCAAAGGCCTTTTATTTAACTAGGGAAATGCCCTACCACTGAGTTATATCCCTAGCACAAAGTAGCAAACTCTTACCCAGCATGTGAAATGCCTTACGTTTGATCCTTGGTACCACACACACAAAAAGAATGGCACTATTACAAAAACAAAGGATGGCTGGTGTTGAAGGCCTATAATCCCAGTTAATCAGGAGGCTAAGGCAGAAGACTCTTGGCGTAACTAGGCTACAGAGTGTGTTGAAGATCAGGTGAAGCAACTTAGTGAGACTTTATCTTAAAACGACAAGCTAAAAGAAGGCTGTGAAAATAACTCAGTGTAGAGCATCACACTAACATGCACAGGGGACAAGGTTGGACTCCCAGTATTGCAGAAAAATAAATAATACGTAAGAATTAAAAACTATTTTTAAAATACTAGTACATATCACTTTTAACATTTATTTGTGTGTGTGTGTGCATGTATGTGTAGACACAAGTGTGCCACGGTACATGTGTAGAGATCAGAGGACAACACGTGGGAGTCAGTTCTCTCTTTGCATTATGTGGGTTCCAAGTAGTCTAACAGTCAGACTTGGCAGCAACTACTTTTACCCTCTGAGCCATCTTGCCAGTCTCAAAAAATGAGATTTTAAAGAAACAAAAAGTCCCCTATGTTATAGATTTAAAAATAACAAAAACAAGTTAATATAGCAATCATTTGACCTTTACTTCAGTAATTTTTTTTGGCATAATTTAGCACTGTGGGCAGCATGCTCCTTTACCATATTGCTGACCCTTGTTTGTTTTAGAAAAAGCAGGATCCTCAGATGTAGCTCAGGCAAGTCTTGAACCTCAGCCTCCAAAACAGCTGATATTATGGAAATATGCCAACATACCTGGCTGTCAGGTTTCATTTTTATCATATTGGCACAACATATTTGACCAAAGGGGAACCTATACAATCCATACCTAAGCATTGAAAGATTTTTTTAAAAATTTTATTATTTTTATTTTATATGTATGCGTGCATTGCCTGCATGTAGGTAAGTGCACCCATGTCGTGCAATGCCCACAGAGGACAGAAGAGGCTGTTGGATCCCCTGGGGCTGGAGTTGTGGACAGTTGTTAGCTGCCATGTGGGTACTGGGATTCAAACCCGGGTCTAGTTTGCTGAGCCATCTCTCCAGCCCCAATTGGAAAATTTTTAGTAATAGGCAAAATGTTCATTCTAGCCCCTTAAGTGAGGGCCTATGAAAACTTTACAGTAGAGGACAATAATTAAAACAGCACAAGGGATTAAGGGGAATGAACTAATATTGCTAACATGTTAATGAAAAAGCTCTACTGGAATGAACTGGCAGTGATTTGTTTGTTTGTTTGTTTGTTTTAGACAGGGTCTCCTTATAACCCCAGCTGGCCTGGAACATACTAGGTAAAACATGCCGGCCTCAATCTCACTGAGATCCACCTGCTTCTGCCTCCTGAGTGCTGGGATTGAAGGCCTGCGTCACCATGCCATTTAAAAGTGATGAAAACAACTTTTTAAATCCTCTGTGTATAACAAAATTCAGCATAATAAAATGTACTATGAATATTTGAAAATTAATTTTTCATACTCAACATAATTTATATAACTATATAAGATATATAACCAAGTTTCCATATATTAACAAACCATTTCTTCACTTGAAATTTGTTAATTTTTCTTACATTATTAAAAATCTGCAAAGTAGTACAAATGGGATGGTGTTATCTGTTTATTTATTTACATTTATGTGTATGAGTATTATGCCTGGATGTATCTAAGTGAACCACATGAATGCAATGGCCAAGAAGGCCAAAAGAGGGCATCAATTCCCTTGGAACTGGAGTTATAGAAAATTGTTAGTTATCATATGGGTCTTAGAAACTGAACCTAGGTCCTCTACAAGAGCAGTCAGTGCTCTTAACTGTGGAATCGTGTAAGTCCCTCCAATCTTATTTTTTAAGAAAACATCTCTCTCACTGAACCTGGGTCTCACCATGTTGGGTAGACTGACTGGCCAGTGAGCTCTGAGGATCCTATTGTCTCTCCCCAACGTCAACGCTGGGATTACAGTTGTGTGCCACTACACCTGGCATTTATATGGGTGCTGGGACCTGAATTTAGGTGTTTATGCTTACAAAAATACTGACCCATCTCCCAACCCCAAAATGAAGGTTGTCTTCCCCCCACACAATTTATATCTTATTTTTATTTTATGTATATTGCCAGCATGTATGTAAGTGCATCCATGTTGTGCAATACCCATGGAAGACAGAAGACGGCATCGGATCCCCTGGAGTTATAGGCAGTTGTTAGCTGCCATGTCGGTGCTGGGATATGAATCCAGGTCTTCTCCAAAAATAGTCAGTGCTCTTGAGACCTCTAAGCCATTTCTCCAGTTCAAAATGGGTTTTTAATTTAGTTTTTTGTTTTTTTTCCTTTTTAGAGACAGGGTCTACTATGTACCCCTGGTGTCTTGGAACTTGCTATGAAGACCATGCTGGCCTTGAATTCACAGGAATCTGCCTGCCTCTCCCTCTGCCTCCCCAATACTGAGATTAAAGGCAAACATAACCACACATGGCTCAAAATAAAGTTTTATAACTGCACATACATATAACACATAAAAAATGCATACCTAGGAGCCAGATTATCGTAAGTATAAGCAACAGACATAATTCGCTGAATCAAACTGGTTCCTTGGACAAGCACAAGAAACACCTTTAAAAACAAAAACATTAAGAAAATGCCACTTTGAATACATAAAATATTAAGTGTACTTTTATTCTTCCCTTCTCCCAAATTCACGCTATAGAAAGTTTTACTTCCAATGAGCTATGATGTAAAATAAAGCTATTTTGGTAAATAAGTTAATAAAAATACATTTATGCATGTGTTCTAACAGTAAAATACCCTAGTTAAAAAAAATGGCCTATTTTACTAGATACAAGGTTTATTTGTATTCTGAGTTATTTTCAATAGCCATGTAGTTATATTAATACTTGTATATACTTATAGTATTCAAATCTGACAAAGTAAATTTCTAATAAATATCAATAACCACTGAAATATTTAATAAGTTAATGCAAAGAAACACATTTTGAGTATTTATATTATCTTTATGACCTGGGAAGATTATTCTGGAAAAAACATACAAGAAACATAATAGACATGCCAGTAGTAGCTCCTACTATATAATGCTTTGGAATGCATTTAGAATTCATGGTACATCTCATGTTTAACTTTACCAGATATAAATCATCTACAACAGTGGAGAGACCAGATTTCCAATTTAATCCCTAAAGCTGCATAAGTGCCTTAGGTTTCCAGTTATATCAGTAAGTTCAAATCTTATGTTTAACATTACATTTCCTCTATAACAATTCATTACTCTAATGTATACTTGGGCAGGTATGAAATAAGATGTTCTTAAAGGGTTACAGAATTTAAAAGAAACTTCAGTAAAAACTCATTTTCATCATTTTTTACTTCCCAAATCACTGTCAGAGATGCTGGAAAGGATATATCTGATTATCTGAACTAAGAATTCAGAGTTAAAATGAGTTCTATCTTGACTGCAGGATGTGCTAGGTACATATTTTCTGGCATCTCTAAACCAACACTTTATTGTATATTTTCTATAGAATATAAACGCTACCATATCAGAAGCAGATCCTTCCCTTGACAGCTGGCTGGATACCCATCATAACCTGGGGTACTAACGACTGGGCTTTTTTGCTTTCATTCTCAGTGTTGTTCCCACAGGTGTTTACCCCAAAGAAGCAGCTGGTCTCCTGAGCAAAACCCCCTTTTAGGAGGTCTAAATTCAGTCCAAAAGGATCTCTTTGTTAAGATTCTGACTCCACACTAACTCCAACAGTGATCACCCCAAACTCACATGGGCTACTTCACCATTTCTTCTTATATTTTCCAGCACTTCAACACATACACTACAGTGTTCAAATAATACATTTAAGCTTAAGATTAGATAACAGTAAATGGCGTTCTTGTTATGATGAACTGACCAAGAATTACCAATATATCACTACTATTTTAAATCATATCATCACTAGAGCTGGGAGTTTGTAAAAAGGAATTTAGGACAGTATCTTACGTATTAGTATACTTCTTCACTTGGTGAAAACCAAAAGACATGTTTTCTCAAAACTGAAGTGGAATCATTAGCACTATTTAACGTCCATCTCTGTACCTCTGTTAATCGTGGTATATGAAGACTCTTGGCATGATCACCAGCAGCCTTTCTTGCTTTGCCAGGCCAGGTTCTTTTCCTATGGCTTTCAGCTATGCCAGACCAGGCAAAGACATCATGGTAAGCTAAATCCAAATCGGATGGATCGACTGCAAACTGACAGATTAATTTCAGCAAGCAAGCGAGGCAATCTAGCTGCCACTGTGGATAAGAAACAAGTATCAGTTTTTTAGTTTCATTAATGTGATATGACTTCTACATAACACTGAGATCAAAAAACAAAAACCACATATTTGACTAGTATTTCATAAGTGTGTAAACTTTTTGTAAATTATAAAACTTTATTTTAGGGCTGGAGAGATGGCTCAGCAGTTAACACTTGCTGTTCTTCCAGAGGAACCTGATTCAAATTCCAGCACCCAGGTGGCAGCTAAAAACCGTCTGTAATGTCAGTTCCAGGGGATTCAACACCCTCTTCTGGCCTCTGTGGGGGGTGGGGTGTTGTATAAATGTGGTGCGCTTACATGCATGCAGGCAAAACACATATACACAAAAATAAAAATAAAACAGGGGCTGGAGAGATGGTTCAGCGGTTAAGAGTACTGACTGCTCTTGCAGAGGACTCGGGTTCAATTCCCAGCACCCACATGGTGGCTATGAACTGTCCTTAACCTCAGATCCAGGGGAATCTGAAGCCCTCTTCTGATCTCCGTGGCATTGCACAACACGAGTGCACTTGTGTATACACATGCAGGCAATACACTCATACACATAAAATAAAAATAATAATAAATTTTTTTTTGTCTTTTTGAGACAGGGTCTCCCTGTAGCCCCAGCTGTCCTGGAACTCACTATGTAGACCAGGCTGGCCTTGAACTCACAGAGATCCACCTGCTTCTGCCTCCTGAGTGCTGGGACTACAGGCGTGTGCCACCACACCCGGCTCTAAAATATTTTCTTTAAAAAAAAGGAAATTAAAATAAAAATCCTTTACACTAAAAAACTGCCTTCATTACAAAAAAAATTTTTTTTGGTCTTTTGTTTTTTGAGACAGGGTCTCCCTGTAGCCCCAGCTGGCCTGGAACTCACTATGAAAACCAGGCTGGTGTTGAACTTAAGAGAGATCCCCTGCCTCTGCCTCCCCAGTGTTGGGGTTAAAGGCATGTGCCACCACTCCAGGCTACAAAATTACATTCTAAAAGAATGCCATTCTCCTTCCCACAAAAATAGTTCACAGAAGTGTATTATAAAAGTTCTTCATTTAAAATGATGATTTTTGAATGTTAAATTCCCTAGGAGTTTTTACAACTTCTAAAACGCAGTATATTCTTCAGGCAGCCATAATGTACCAGGGTTAGTAGACTTGCCTCTCTATCAAGAATTTACAGCTCAATTCCTATGCTTAACTGAGAGGCACAAAATATATGTGGGTTACTAGGGAGAAAACTGTTCCTTTGTATATAGCATGATATTGCAAGGGACCACTGGTATCTTAATTTGTTGGTTCATATGTGATTGAGCTTTCAGTGAACATACTTCATGGGTGAACTTCAATTTTGATACAAGAAGGCAAAGTGACAAATGAACTCAAATATTACAACAATCTTTCAGTATAAGGGCAGCCGGTTCCTAAACAGAGCTTACAAGACTGGAGCTGTAGATGATTCAAATAAGACCTCCACTTAATTCTGATATACAGCCAGTATTCACTGCATGTTATAACCACTTGGTATGAACTCAAGAGGAAGTACAGTGGTAGCTACAGACAATTTTCCATTCAAAAACTATGGTTAGTTTAAAATTTTAGTTAAAAAAAGCCACATAGTAAGAGGGTTTATATAACAAAATTGAAATACCATAAAATATGTTTTTAATAGATACAGATTTTGGTAAAATAGTCAACAAAGAATGTACATCTCAAAATTATAAAAAGGTAACAGGCATATAATCAAATACTAGTAAGATGAATTGACAGACAATTCATTAGTTATACATAGTTTAACGTATTTCTTAACAGTAGTGGCATACTTTTTTTTTTTTTTTTTTTTAAAGACAGAGTTTCACAGTGTAGCCTGGCTGGTTTGCAGCTCACTATGTAGATGAGGTTGGCTTCAAACTCACAGGTCTGCCTGCCTCCACCTCTTAAGAGCTAGGATGGAAGACTGGCACCACCGTGCTCGACTAAACATATTCTTAATATTCTGGGGCCATGATTCACAACTATTCAAGAAGATTCAACTGAAAAAATGTGCAGTTATCATATATATATATATATACATTTTTTTTTTTACATAAATATTTATTTCTCATTCTTATAAACTCAAGAAAGACTCTCAATTTCTCTAGCCAGACCAAGGCAGATAAGTCAAAAATGGTCTGGAGTATAGCAGTCTGAGTATTACTGCTATAGATTGATCAAAACAAAACAGCAATGAAAAATGAAGATTTCAATCACTAACTGGGGGTAAAAATCAGTGGTAGAACACTTGTTAAGCATGCACAAGGGCCTGGATTCAATTAGTAACACTATAAAACACAGACCCACAAATCATTTTTAAATATTTTATTTTTATTTTATATGTATTAATGTATTGCCTGCATGTAAGTGACTCGTGTTGTGCAATGCCCACAAAGGTCAAAAGATGTTGGAACCCAAACCCAGGACCTTTGCAAGAGCAGCCAGTGCTCTTAACTGCTGAGCCATCTCTCCAGCCCCATGAATTGGTTTTAAAAAAGCAAGAAAACCTCTACTGTGGTGGCACACACCTGTAATCCCAGGATGCAGAAGAAGGCTAAGGCAGGAAGATTTCAAGTTGGAGACTATCAGCTAGAATAAGTTCAGGGCCAGTCTGGTGACACAGAAAGACCCTGACTCAAAACAAAAAGAACTACAACCCAAAAGAAAGCAAGAAAACTTTAAGACCATATAAATAGTAGTAAGTTACTTAATCAACCTAAAAGAGAAATGTTTATTAACTAGAAATATTTCATCTTTTATTTCCTACTATACTTCTTACTCTATCTTAATCAAGAATGTAGCCGGGTATGGGGACGCATGCCTTTAATTCCAGCACTTGGGAGGCAGAGGCAGGCAGTCTTTGTGAGTTCGAGGCCAGCCTGGTCTATATAGTGAGTTTCAGGACAGCTGGAGCTACAGGGAGACCCTGTATCAAAAGAAAAAAAAAAAAAAAAAAAAAAAGAAAAAAAAGAAAAAAAAGAAGAAGAATGTAGTAAAAGTTACACTGGTGATGAAATGGAAGTGACTGTAATAAGCCAGCTACTATCATTAGTTGAAACAATGATTCTTCACTTACCACAGTCCATGATTCCTGCTCTTTCGGCTCTAGAATTGCAGAATTAAAAATTTCTAGTAACTGTTGAAGCCCGCCAGCAGCAACAAACTGTAAACAATTGTTAGGGTAATGATAAAAGAAATTCAGCTGCGTAACATGATAACCTTTTTGTTGATTTAGAAATGAACACTTACATCACATTGTCTTCTTTTTTTTAAATTACTTTCTATAAATCAGCAAAAAAATTTCTATATAAAACGATAATTTTTTAGTTATTTTAAAACAGATTCTTTCTTTGATTTTTTTTTTTTTTTTATGTGTATGAGTGTTATGCCTGCATGTGTTTAAGTGCACCCATTTCATGCAATTCCCGCAGAGGACAAAAAAGGGCATCTGAGTCCCTGAACTGCAGTCATGGACAGTTGTTAGCAACCATGTGGGTGCTGGGATTCGAACCCGGGTCTTCTGAAAAAAGGGCCAGTGTTCTTAACTGCTGAGCCACCTCCTAGCCCTTTAAAAAAGATTATTGTTAAAATCTACAAACATGGTTTTAATATTTCACTACTCATTTAAGCTTAAATACTAAGATATTCTAATAAAATATTTCAGTATGTGTTGCTGGGGGGAGACGGTAACAATGACATCTGATGGTCACCAGTGCTAAAAGGCATTAAATAATTGTACTTTACATTACTATGATTTAGACAAAAACCAATTTTCAACTACTTTAAGAATAAATTAGACTGGGCTGGAGAAAAAGCTGACAGTAAAATGTTTGCTGTATGAGCACAAGACTAATTTCAATCTCCAGAACTCACAAATAATATGATCGCATGTGCTTGTGATCCCAGCACAGGGGAGGCAAATACAGGAGGAACCCTGGGGTGGCCAGACTGCAAGCCTAGCCTAATTGTTGAGTTCCAAACCAATGAGAGACCCCGTCTCAAAGGAGGTAGACTGGATCTCTGAGGATGACACTAGTAACACCAGAGGATGTCCAATGGACTGTACATGCATTCACATGTACCCACATATACACACATACTGACTTTTTTTAAAAGTGGGGGAAGTCTTTTTTGAGATAGGGTCTCCCCATAGCCCGGAACTCATTATTTAGATCAGTCTGGCCTTGATCTTACAGATTTACCTAACTCCACAGCCAGCCTATTTATTTATTTTTTGAGACAAGGCCTCACACTATGTAGCCCTGACTGGTCTGGAACTCACAGAGATGTGTTCAGCTACATTGACTTTTTTTTTATCTTTTTGAATCAGGGTCTTCCCTGTAGTCCCAGCTAGCCTGGAACTCGCTATGTAGAACAGGCTAGCTTTGAACTGACAGAGATCTACCTGCCTCTGCCTCTGCCTCCTGAGTGCTGGGACTAAAGGTGTGCGCCACCACGCCCGGCTTACATAGACTCTTAATAAAAGTAAATAAGCTTAAAAATAATGAAGATTTATAAAAATACAAAACACTCTCCTCAATCTACTACAAAATAATGATCAAACCTTGCAACTCCAGGAGTTTTTACTGTTTTCCACTTGATCTTCACTTGAATCATCAGAATCTGGATAAAGGTCACTGTAACTTCCCTTTGGGAAAGGTAAAAACATAAAAAAGGGAGGTTATTAGGAAAAAAAACTGCTCTGGAATATAAACATTTAATAATAATGGGGCTATAATCACCGTTGACTCTCTCCTTATTCTTCTGTTAGGTTTTCCCAGTGCTTCGATAATTTCCAGAGCATATAACAGCTTATGAGCACTCTTAATTTTGAGAAGTTCTTTCCAATTAAGTCCATCGTTGCTCTTAAATTACAAAAGAAAAAAAAAAAGACTTATCAAAACAACTTCCTACAGTAATTCTTCATAGTCTTAAAACCTACAGAAATGAACACTAAAATAAAACAAATGGGCTGGAGAGATGGCTCAGTGGTTAAGAACACTGGTTGTTCTTGCAGGAGAGCTGGGTTCAAATCCCAGGACCCACATGCTGCAAACAACTGTCCGTAACTCCAGTCCCAGGGGATCCGACAACCTCTTCTGACCTCTGCGGGCATTGTGTGACTCAGGTGCACTTACCTACATGCAGGTAATACATACATACACATAAAATAAAAAAGTTTTTTTAAAAAATAAAATATTGCATATATTTTGACACATTTAAATAAAAGAAGACAACAGAATTGGTACTAACAGAATGCTTAAAGCACAAATTAGTCATTAAATTTAGTTAAAATGAAAACTTAGAAAAAACAGCATGGGAAGTTTTCTACTGAATATATGAAAAACTGCTATTCACATAATGCGCCACTTTGAAATTTTTTTACTAAAATGATCATTAATCGTAATACCAAGACAATCTTTTTCAATTCCTAGTCATTTGAGATGTAAGATGTTCATAAGACGAAGCCCCAAATCAAAGATAATAAACAGCATAGCATTAAGACATTTGTGTTTGCATTCATTACATATGATTCTTAGAAATCTCTCCAGAAAAATCCCCTTTTATGTAGTTTTTCAAAATACTCTTGGGGGTAGAGACATACTCAGTAGTTAAGAGTGCACACTATTCTTCTAGGGATCCCAAGTTTGGCTCTCATGTCAGGCAGTTCACAATCTCTTGTAACTCCAGCTTCAGGGGGATCGGATTACAATTCTGGCCTCTGTGATGCACCAGCACTCATATGCACATATCCACACTTGGACAAGCACAAGTACACATAATTAAAAATGAATCCTAATAAAAAGATAATCTTCGGGATCTGGAAAGATGGCTCAGTGGTTAAGAGCACTGTCTGCTCTTGCAGAGGATCTGGGTTCTATTCCCAGCAGCCACATGGCAGATAACTCCAGTTCCAGGGGATCTGACAACTTCTAACTTCCTTGGGACACATGTGATACACTTACATTCAGGACAAACACTCATACACATTAAAACAAATCATGTGGGGTGCAGTGGCTCACACCCTTAATCATAGCACAAGAGAGGCAGAAGGAGGCAGATCTCTGTGAGATAAAGGCCAACCTGGTCTACACAGCCAAGTTCCAGGGTCAGGTAGAGGGACACTATTGAACTGCCCCTGCCCAAAGACATTCTTGCAACAATATTTAGCACTGTATGTGAAGTGATAAGTAAGGGGTAAATACATATTAAATTTCTTTGCCTTGTCCTCCCACCCCAAATTCTTTTACTTGACTTGTAGCTCTTACAGAGGACCCAGGTTCAGTTCCCAGCACCCACATGGCAGCAACCATCTGTAACTCCAGTTCTAGGGGATCTGATGCTTTCTTCTGATTCCCACAGGCATTACATGGTATGACACTGGTACATTTACATACATGCAGGCAGTACACTCATATACATAAAAAATAATAAAAAATACTTTTAAAAAGTCAAACCCTATTTTCTAAAGACCAATTTAAAAAAATCCTTTATATTTCATTTGGAATAGGTTACATTACTTTAAAAAAAAAAAAAATTAAATGGGCGCCAGGCATGGTGGGGTGGTGCACACCTTTAATCCCAGCACTGGGGAGGCAGAAGCAGGTGGATCTCTAAATTTGAGGCCAGCCTGGTTTACATAGTGAGTCCCAGGTCAGATGGGGCTACAGGGAAACCGAGTCTCAAATGGACATTAAAAAGAACTGAGGCTTTTTACCTATTAAATGAGCAAATATTATATTCCGATCTATTATGGAATCAGTCAACATATGATCACATATACTAATAATAAGGAAATAAAGTCATATATTTTCATCCTCTTAAGAGAGAAGAAAGAGGGTCTGGGAAGATGGTTCAGACAGTAGTGTACACAAGCATCAGGAATTCAGTTTGGATCACCAGTGCCCATGTAAAAAGCCAGGCATAGTGGTATGGGTCTATAACACCAGCACTGGCAAGGCATAGAGGGGAAGATCCCTGGGACTTGCTGGCCAGCCACCCTAGTCAGTGAGTTCAGGGAAAGACTGCCGCAAAAAAATAAATAAAAGTAGAGCGCAAGTAAAGATGACATCTGACACTGACCTCCATGCAAAAATGCACACATACATGCATGCACACATGAACCTGTACACGCACACACCCTGGACAGGTGCAAAAGATTTTTTGGGCTCACCTGTTCATCTGATATATTCTGGAATGCCATCAACATGTTAGGACACGTAGGAAGAAGCATGAGCAACTCCCAGACACGTCTTGATAGATTTTCTGCATGTAGATGAAGTTCTTCACATTTTAAACTCTACATAAATAAGAACAACTATTTTAAGAAGATCAGAAGAAAAATTTAACTCACTTCAACTATTCTGCATAAAATCATTATCAAATTTCCTACCACTATTTCTGAAAAAGTCTGAAATTTAAACACACTTGTTACATGGTAAATGCACTCAAGAAAATGAATAGTATGCAATTTTTCAACTTTTTATTAACATGCTTTCTGAAACAGCATTCCACAGGCAACATTCAGATGTAAGTAAAACCATTTTGCTTCATAAATTTCAAGAATCTCCTTTTTTCTTTGCAGCTCACCAGTCTATGTAAACAAAAAATTGGTATATTTAAATTTTGACCCTGCAATTTATGAGCAGGGATTAAAGGGAAAAGCATGAAATTTTAAAAGCCTTCTTTTTACCATTATCATTTGATAAATATTAACTTGAGTAAGATTAGTAAGTAAACAGTGTTTCATAAAGCACCTAAAAAAGAAAGCTTTCACCCACCACTTAGTAAAGTAGCATCTCAAGAGGAAATTTGCATCATAAGATAAAACTTATTGGCTTTGGTATTTTCCATACAGTATAAATCTGTTTATTAATAATTATACCAATACTACTACTGTTATCATAATGAGTATCTGGTCATTATACGACATACCAAAGGGCCGGGCGTGGTGGTGCATGCCTTTAATCACAGCACTTGGGAGGCAGAGTCAGGCGGATCTTTGAGTTCAAGGCCAGCCTGGTCTACATAGTGAGTTCCAGGTCAGCTGAGGCTATAGGGAAACCCTGTCTTAAAACAAAACAGGTTAGGAAGCTGGGCATGGTGGATCTCTGTGAGTTCAAGGCCAGCCTGGTCTACATAGTGAGTTCCAGGCCAGCTGAGGCTATAGGGAGACCCTGTCTCAAAAAGACCCCCCCACCAAAATGTTTAGGGATTCAAGGCCAGCCTCAGCTATATAGTGACTCTGAGGGCAATCTGGACTACAGAAAACACAGACTCAAATATTCAAACCACGGACAAGATGGCTCTACGGGTAAAAGTGCTTGTTACAAAAGCCTGGTAACCTGAGTTCCAACTTAAAAATTTTTTAAATATTTTCATTCCACAGTTGAATTTGTTAACATGGAATACTCAGATATGGGAAAGCTGAATGTATTTTGAAGGCTGGTATTCTAAGGTAAACTTGGCTTTTCACAACCCTGCAGAAACTTAGACAAAATCCCAAATAAATCATCAAATACTCTCAAGGCACTGAGAGTTCCTTAATAAAACTGAATCCATTCCTCTGTTCACAACCATTTGATTAAAAAGGGGGTAGGGAGCAGGGGGAGGATCGCTCAGCATGTAAAGCACTTGCCATAAACTTTGGCCACCTTAGTTAGACTCCTGAGACTCATTCATACACACACAAATAAATATAATAAAAATTTTAAGAAACACACACACACACACACCATGCACCAAAACACCACTCAATTCCATGTTAAAAAATGGATTTGAATGGGGGGGGAACAACAAAACCCAAGTTTACATAACCAAGGCTCTGTTATAAATTAAAAGGACTTATAATCTGAGATATTAGTTGAGTAAGGACTAAATCAGAAGGAAAATATTTTACTGATAACAAGTATTTTATTGGATCTTGTTCATTTTAGTACACTCTGTGGTGAACGCTAGGGATTACTTGTTGAACAAGACTACTGTAGCCCTAATGAAAGTCACCAAAAAGTAAAAATACAGGTCTTTTACTGTGTATGTCTTATATAATAAAGACCTTTGGTATTTGTTTTCTCTAGTATATTCCTTATTATCACCCGAGTGTTGTTTAGTAAGAATCCAGAAAAATATCTTATACCCTTGTGTTCATAGAAACGCATTTTTGAAGAATAAAAATCACATTAAGGTCCCTGTGTAGTAAAGGTTACTAACTCCCCTTTAAACTTATAATTTGAAGCTCACATTCTTCAAAGTGGGCATTTAACTTTCTATAAATCTATAATGCTTTTCCTCATTCCTTATCAGCACTATCTGAACCCAATTTAAAATAACTTCTGCCAGCAGAAAGAAATTATCAAGAGAGAAATGGAGAAAATGGGGATGTTTTAAATGAGAAAGGCATAGAGGGAGGGTTAGCCAGGGAGAAAAAGAGGAGAGATACAGAATGAGTAATTAGTATAAAAAAAACCAGAGGGAATCATATGAACCCAAAAACCTACTGAAAAATTACACATGGAATATTTCTACATGAGTCCATGTGTATAGCTGAAGGCAACATAACAAATAGTGTCAGACAGGAGAAACTGTCCTTTGTGCTGTTGGCCAGGGTAGTACAAGAGATTTCCAAAATTACACAGGCTATTGCCATAGTCCTTGATTGCATCCCAGAACTTGAAGGTAAGACCCTATTGCTGAAGATAGGAGCTACTTTGGACACAGGATTTGGAGCAATGGAGCTGAACTGTCCTGGAAGTCACCTCCCCTGAAGGCTTTGGAGAACACTAAGCAAGCTGGTAAGAAAGAACATCAATGAATGGTTCAACCTCAGCTTCAGGGTCTAAAAACCACATCAATGACCGGTACAGCAAAAAACACTGGTACAGTAGTGGCATTTTTATCTTGAGGGTAATCAACAGCTACCTAATTGGACTTAAAGCACATTTTACGGGAGGAAACTCATGTGTGGTTTTGTAAACCTAGCCAAATATACATAGCCAGAGACGTCACAGATCTTAGAGTAAACTCTAAGGCTGTCACATCCTTAGACGAATTTAATTTCTTACTATGTGCAAAGTATGGATCCTTAAGTTTACAGACAAGTATCTCAGTTACCACCTGTCCTAGTTTGTTCTTCATTGCTGTGACAAAACGCTCTGACCAGTACCAACTTGGGGAGGAAAGGGTTTATTTGTCTTACATCTCCCAGGTCACACGCAGTTCATCAGGGAGCCCAAGGTAGGAACTCAGGGCAGGAACCTGGAGGCAGAAGCTGAAGCACAGGCTATGGAGGAACGCTGCTTACAGGCTTGGTCCCCTGGCCCCTGCTCAGCCTGCTTTCTTATGCAACACAGGCCCACCTGCCCAAGGGTGGCACCACCCAGTGGGCTGGGCCCTCCCACATCACTCATCAAGAAGATGCCCCTCAGACATGGCCACAGGCCAGTCCAATAGAGGCAATTTCCCGATTGAGGCTCCCTCAACCCAGGTGTGTCAAGTTGACACTAAAGCTACCCAGCACACCACCCATCAAAGAAGCTTCTTTTTCAACAGATAGCGATTATTACTGAGATCCACAACTGGTCACACATAGACATTCTCTGTGAATTGCCCAAGCCTAAGTGGCACATCTACGATGCAACCTCTACGTCTAAGCTCAAGGAACACAGAACAAGGGATGAAGAGTACAGTAATGCATTTTAAAATTCTCATCAATGAAGTTCCCTCATGCAACAAAGGACCAGAAACACAAAAGGTCACAAATTGCCAAAACATAGAGATTAATAATCTACAGAGTGTGGGTCCTTGGACAGGACTCCTATATTAAAATCCACCCACCCAGAGCTCAGAGACCATTTTGGAAGAGGAGATGGAAAGTTTCTAAGAGCCAGGGAGGAGGTGCATGACCATATGCAAATAGAGTCCTACAGGCTCCTGGGACCCTTCCCATATGAACCTATAGCAATGGTGTCAAAATGCACAAGAGCCATGCAAACTCAAGCAGAAAAAATACCAGTACAGAACTACGGAAATGGACAGCAGGCCCCAATCTTAGTCAAAGAATTATTGGCAGCTGATTACTGCTGGGTGAAGAAGAGCTGATCTTCTTAAAGGGAGGTACTCTAGAAAGGCTAACTAGACATCAGTGGATGAACCTGCACTGAGGGATGTCTGGGGACACTAACTTGCCGTGAGAGGCCTTAAAAAAAAAATGACAGAATGTATGAATTCCAGTGGCGGGGAGCTATGTCAATGGGGAAGGGAGTAAAAAGGTGATTAAGATATTCTGCTCAAAATACACAAAAATTCAATAAAAAAATTAAAAAAAAAAAAAAAACCTACCAGCATCTGAAAATTTCTGTTCTCGCCTCTCTGTTCTCATTACACATTGATCAGTCCTAGAAAAATGAGAACTTTCTTCTCTCTCTTTTGAAGGTTAAATATAGTAAGGCAAATAAATATATGTGGAATAAAAGAGGTGAGAAAACAGTGGCTCCTCAAATTATCAAATGATTAGTTTTCTACCTGAACAAAAAATTTCTTAATATACCCCAGGAGATACTAGGAGATACTAGGGTATACAACTGCAGGACTCAAAGGCAGCTACCATTATACTTGCAAAGAACAAAACAGGAAACAAGGGAAGAGATCAATGAACATTCTTTAAAACAAAGAAAACAAACACCACAGTAGCATATAAAAGGAAAACCATGACTATACCACGTTTGTCTGACAATCTAAAAAATATGTGACTAACCAAAGTAAGATACACCAATGAAGATCTTAGGATAGCTATTATCAAAACAAAGTGGATGAAAAATAACCTCCAGAAAGATACAGTGGTAAAATGACTATAATCCCAGCACTAAGGAGGCAAAGGTGGGGGACTCTGGTGGGAAGCCAGCCTGGGAGGAAAGGAGGCAGGGAGTATGATGATAACCTTACAAGTTTATTTCTCAAGATTGTCTGCAACTCTGAGACACAAACTTACACATTTAACTTGCTTGGTATCCCTTAGGCATCCATTCATTTCAAAAAGAATGAATTTCATTGTTCAAGCTAGAAACAAAATGTCACCCCTATGTCCTCCTTTTCCTTGAGTATTCACTTCCTACTCCTTTTCCAAATCCAAAGTCAGGTGTGGTAGCGCACACTTTAAATCTGTGAGATCAAGGTCAGTCTGGTCTATATAAGGAGTTCCAGGCAAGCTGGAGCTACAGAGAGACGCTGTCTCAAACAAACAAACAAACAAACAAACAAAAACTACCTAGTTTGCCAAAACCACTACAAGATGATTTCATTTCTGCGCTCTACCTACATTTTGTCTGTCCTAGTCCAGGGCAGTATCAATTCTTACCTGAACAAGTATATTAAGTTCTTTACTATCTGACACTTTTGCAGATATACTATATTTAAAAGGAAAAAAAAAAGAATATATGCTTATTATTCATTTTACTTTGAATAAAATGAATGCACTCACAAGACTTACCTAACCTGTCCAAACTCTTCCCCTCATTCTACTCTCCCACCACTTCCACACTCTACTCATTAACTCTAACTTTGACTTGCCTAACTCCTTATATGGATCTGAAGGAGGAGATTATTGAACCTGAGGTAGGAGAACTGCCACAAGGTCAGGGCTAATGAGTTACTGGGTGAAAGTCTATTTAAAAAACAAAAAAGAATGGGTTGGGCGTGGCGGTGCACACTTTTAATCCCAGCACTCAGAAGGCAGAGGCAGAGGCAGAGGCAGAGGCAGATCTCTGTTGAGTTCAAGGCCAGGCTGGTCTACACAATGAGTTCTAGGACAGCTGGGGCTACAGGGAGACCCTGTCTCAAAAAGACCGAAAAAAAAAAAGAAAAAAACACTAAATGAATGATGGGGGTGGGAGTATATCTCCCAGACTATTAATTCCACAGTTGCCCTGCTGTGAGGCAGAGAAGTTCAGTTGTTAGGAGCACACACTCTGAGGTAAGGCAGCCTTGATTCATGTCTCAAGGAAGTAACTGGAATAATTACTGCACTTTCTGGCTATAATTGTTGTTCCTGTGGCAACTGTGAAGGCCGAATAGATTTATAAGAGTGAAGCACTCAATCACAGGATGTTTGAGTCAAGGGCAGGTCTGCCTAAACAATGAGTTCTAGGACAGCGGGGGCTACAGGGAGACCCCGTCTCAAAAAGACCGAAAAAAAAAAAGAAAAAAAAAAAAGAATGAGACTCTTCTGGTGTGATGACATACACCTATAACCCTAGGACTCGGGAGGCTTAAACAGGAGGATTCCAAGTTCAAAGACACACTGGGTTACAAAGGTAAGCACTTATATCAAAACAAACAAACAAAAATGAATCAGACTGTTATGTGCAGATCAATTCTTATCCTTTTAATTACTTTTCATCCTTCTAATTCAGATTACGTATATTATCAGAGAAACCATCATAAACCAAGTAATATACAAGTGGAGTTCCTTCCTATTCTCCCCTAAAAGTCCATGGCGGATTTCAGCCCTAGCATCTTATTTGGAAATATTGTTAGATTATATATGTCTCTCACACTGGATTCAATGTAGGACATCTGAAACTAGCTATTTTGACCATAAGTATTAACAATACTTTATTATAGTATGCCTAGATCATATTAAGAACTTAAATAGTTAATGAATAAAGAAATAGCTCCTAGGCTCTACAGTTTTTAAAGAGATTAGCCTGTAAAGAAAAATTATTTCCTCTCAACAGAATGAGAAAATAAAATCTGTGAGAAAGAAATATGATAGTCACCTCACTATTGTCCACTGCCACTTTTCCTGAGGGTGGTTTAAAAGATGCAAGCATTTCTAACAAGTCAAAAAGAGTAGTTAAATGAGGTTCTTGTAAGAGCAAAAGCATTGGAATGTTGTCCTTTTGAGGGGGTGGTAGGCAAGATGCAGGCAGCTGAACACCTTCCCCTTTTCGTTCTCTCCTTGGTGCACCCAAAGATACAAACACCATCTACAAAAAAACAAACAAAAAAAAAACCCAAAAAAAAAAAAAAAACCACACATGCATTAGATTATAAAATAAAACTGGGGTACAGAATAACTCCATTTACAATTTTAATACAGAAAGTCGTAAGAACCATTAAGTAAACGTTTGCTTATTCAATTACTGACTTTCAGAGCCAACAGATACTGAAAACCCAAAGTCTAGTTCATGTATGTATCTATATATCTTTAAGACCCAAAATCCAGTTCATGTATGTAACTGCATGTCTTTAAAGCCCAAAGACTAGTTCATGTATGTACCTGCATATCTTTAAAGCCAAGCTCATGAAGTGCTTTCTCATCATAATCTGTTGTTAACTCATGTCCAGATGAAATCATCCTCACAGGCCCCATGAGGCCTCCTTAAAAAAAGCAGAAAAGGGAAGTAAACTGTTTATAAGTTAAATCATTTGCTGAGGAGAAAATATAACGGAGCAATTAAATCTACTGTATGTTAAACTTAAATATAACTCCTGAGAAGTAGAGACAATACTAAGCACGCTTCCTGTTGTCTTGGATTAGCTTTAGGTAGTAAAGTTTATGAATGGTAAGATCAACTCTGAAACCTCTTTAATAATATACAAATAATAAAATGAACTATATAACCAGAACTTTCTAGGAACCGGCAGCAATTCATGCTAAGTAGAAAACAGAATGTATTTGTAATGCCTCAGCTCTCCCTCCTGCTGTTGTCCAACAAAATAAAACAACAGTAACAACAAAGCAAACATTCTAGAATAAAAAACAAGTATCTCATGTGGAAAACCTGAGTTACATTCTTCAAGATCTATCAATTTGTTCAATAAACTAATTCTTTTTGGTTGTCAGCCAGAGCCTTTAACAGCTACGCTTACCAATAAAGAACAATTTGCTTGTTCAACAAACCCAGCAGAGGCAAGCTTCAGTCTTGGGGCTGGAGAAATGGCTCAGTGGTTAAGAGCACTGGCTGCTCTTATAAAGAACCTGGGATGGATTCCCAGCACCCACATGGCTAACAACCATGTGTAACTCCAGTTCCAGAGGAATCTGATGCCCTCTTCTGACCTACACAGGCATGGTATGACATGGGTGCATGCAGGCAATACATTCATACACATAAGATAAAATGAATAAAATATTTAAAAAAAGAATGCTTCAATCTTCCTTATACCTCTGATTTACAATCTATGCTTCAGTTGGACAAAAGGCATGCAGGGCTCCTTACCCTTTCTTGAAAGCCTGTTCCTATCTGAAGAACTAAAGTTCTGACCCAGGTTTCCAGGGCTTACACTCTCATATGCTTCAAGGCTCTCATAGAATGGAAGCTCCCTCCCAATCACTCAATGTAAAGGTCTCCATTTCATTATTAATCTTCTAGTCTGCTTTATCTTGCCTTAAAACGTTTGCCTCTCAACCAAAATTTTATGTATTTTTTTAAAAAATCTAGTTCCAACAAGGGCAGAGATTTCTTTTTGTATACTCACAAATGGATTCCAAGCACTAAAATGTAGCAGTCACCCAATTACTACATAGTAAGGATTATAATCATGCACCATAAACTCACAGTTAGCAGTGTTCCGATCTTATCTGATGTAATTAACTGATCAAAAAAAAGTTCTGGGCATCAAACTGACAGCTTTTCATAAATGAAGCACGTTTTCTACCAATGAGCAGAGCCCCACCCTTAGGTTTTATTAAAGCAGAATAACTCTACTGCATGGGCATAAAACAACTATTTTTTAAAAAATAATGAATAAGGACTTCTTTCTGTAATAACATAAAATTTATATTTTATTCTTGGTGGCAAAGTTGGAGATCAAACTCAAGAGCCCTGCCCATGCTGGGCAAGACCTCAATCACTGAGCTATAACACCAATCCCATGGTAACTTTTTTTTTTTTTTTTTGAGACAAGGTCTCAGTTGAATTCCCTATAAGGAACAGGGTGGCCTCGAACTCAGAATCCAAGTGCTAGGATAAAAGACATGGTCTGCCACACCTGGCTACATAAAATTTTAAAAACATTTTTTCTCTTCATATAAATAAGAAAATTAAATAAAGCAAAAAATAGATTTCCAACAGTCAGATTGAATTTGGTCATATTCTTCTCTTAAGTACAGCTCTTATATAGTTAAATCACCATGATAAACTTTATGACTTTGTAGAAGATTGATTTGAAGGGAGAGGAGGACATACTGGGACTTGAACCTAGGGCTTCAGGCATGCTAGCAAGTTCTCTAGCACTGAGCTAGAGTTCCCATCTCTAGAAGATATTTTTAACATAAAAATTGATTTAACAATTCTAAAAGAATTCTTGCCTTTAAAAAAAAAAATCTTAGGCCAGGAATGGTGGGACATGCCTTTAATACTAGCACTCAGGAGGCAGTGGCAGGTTGAGCTCTAAGAGACTGCAGTCAGCCTGGTCTACAAAGTGAGATTCAGGCCAGTTGGGGCTACTAGGGAGACCATGTCTCAAAACAATACAAAACAGGGCTGGAGAGATGGCTCAGTGGTTAAGAGCACTGGCTGCTTAGAGAGGACAGGGTTCAAATCCCAGCACCCACATGGTGGCTAATAATCATCCACAACTCTAGTTCCAGGGAATCCAAAGCCCTCTTCTGACCCCCGCAGGCATTGCACGACATGGGTGCACTTATACACATGCAGGCAATGTACTCATACACCTAAGATAAAAATAATAAATACTAAAAACAAAAGAAAACACCTTCTCATGCCAAACATTGTAGCTCACACCTATAATCCCAGGACTTAGAAGACTGAGGAAGGAGGACTACTCCAAGTTTTGAGTCTGACTGGATAGTGACATCTAGTATGTCAGTTATGGGGTACAGTTGAAACAAAACAAGTCCCTAATTATAATGAAAGTTTTGGAGCAATAAAGGAAATGAATCTTTAAAGCTCTTAAGCTATAGGACCAGAGAGAGATAGCAAAGCAGGTAAAGGTGTCAGCCACTAAGCATGATGTTTTGAGTTAGAACCCTGGCACTCACATGATGGAAGGAGGGAACAGACTCCCATAAATTGTCCTCTGATCACCTATTCTCCCCCAAGGATCCTCCCCCTCAAATAAGTGTAATAAAAAATTTCTTTAAGTGCTTTAAGGCCAGATATGGTGGCATATGCTTCTAATCCCAGCACTCAGGAGGCAGAGGCAGGGTGGACTCTGCGAATTCCAACCTGCTCTAGTCTACCCAGCAAGTTCCAGATCAGTCAGGACTACATAGTGAAACCATTACTTTTAAATAAAATTTAAAAAAAAAAACAAAAAAAGTAGCTATGTTCTAGTTCTTAGTCTGGGTAGCATGCCCTACATTTTATTACTTTCATATATTCATATTTATGCTTAACACATTTTTTGTGTGTGCATAGAGTATATGCATTTGTAGGGAGAGCAGTGGTGCTTGCCCATGTGTGCACTTGCCTTCTGTGTGTGCCTGTGGTGGCCAGAAGTCCACTTTGATATGGTATCTTCATTCTATCTCTTTTCTCTACCTTATTTTCTGAGAAAAGGGTCTCCCATGGAATGTAGAACTCCATGTTTTGGCTAGACTTGCTGGCCACCAAGCCCTCAGGATCCTCCTGACTCTACCCCTCCCCCAGTGCTGGATTTATAGGCAAGCTGTCCTGTCCAGCTTTTACATTAGTTCTGCAGGTCTTGACTCTGGCCATCATGCTTCTGTGGCAGGCTCTTTGTCCACCAAGCCATCTCTCCAGTCCCTAAGTATAACACGTTTTAACATAATAAAAGCAAGATATTTCTTGGGCTAGAAACTCTGTATCTACATACTGGTCCAACATACATGAAATCTACAAGGATAGAAGGATATTCTCTGTGATATCCTTTCAACCTAAGAATTAAATCTGGGTATGACAGCACACACCTGTATTCCTAATTATATGAGAAGGGAAGGCAATCAATTTTCCATTTCAAGGCCAACCTGACTAACTTAGCAAGTAATACCTTGTCTTGAAAACAAAACTTAAAAAGAGCTGGGATATACCCAGTGGCAGAGTGCTTACTAAGTATGTATGAGTCTCTGGGTTCAGGCACCAGTACTATAAAGAAGAAAAAGAGGAATGGGGAAGAGAGAAAAAAATGACTAGAAACCACCTCAATGTCCATTAATGAAGAGGTCAATTAAAATCAAGGTTCTGTGCTATGACAAATTGTTCAACTGAAAAACAGTGAGGTAGGGGCTAGAGAGACAGCTCAGCCATTAAGAGCACTGATTGCTCAAGCAGAGGACCTGAGTTTGGTTCCTCACGCCCACAATGCATCCAACAACAGTCCTTAACTCCTGTTCTAGCGGATCCAATGGCCTCTTCCCTGAGCATTGCACATATGTGGTGCACTTACATACATGCACAAAAAACACTGATACCAAAAAAACAGAAGCACAGCTGGGTCAACATGCCTATAATCCCAGCACTCGGGAGGCAGAGGCAGGTAGAGCTGTGTGAGTTCCAGGCCAACTGGGGTTGTAGGGAGACTGTATCTCAAAAAGACTAAATAAAAGTTGTCTTTATATGATCAAATATATGTACATATATGTATAAATTATGTCTTGGTATTTCTTGAAGGATATTTATGAAACCAGTTAACTGTGTCATGGGAGAAGGAAGATAAGTGGTTTAGAGATAGTAGTTAAGAGGGAGACTTGTACATACTTGTTTTTTTTCTACCAACAATTGCAGTTCTTCAAATCCTTTTTTCATGTAAGATTTGATATTCAAATTTATTACATTATTATTTGTTTATTTATTGCCTGTGTATATGTATAGGTACAAACATTCCAAAGAACACAAGTGAACAACTTGCAAGAGTTAGTGGTTCTCTCCTTCCACTATGTAGGTTACAGGGTTAGGTCATAAGGCTTGGTGACAAACACCAAGCCATTTCACTGGTCCAAGATATGACTGATATTTAAGAAAATACAAAAGAATTTATTTTAAACAAACTTGAAACGAGGCTGGAGAGATGGCTTGGCAGTTAGGAATACTGGTTGTTCCTGCAGAAGACCTGGGTTCGAATCCCAGCACCCACATGGCAGCTAACAACTGTCTATAACTCCAGTCCCAGGGGATCCAACAGCCTCTTCTGACCTCCGTGGGCATTGCACGACACGGGTGCACTTACCTACATGCAGGCAATACATGCATACACATAAAATAAAAATAATGCCAAAAAAAATGATGAAAAACATAAAAAGCAGTTTTTTAGGTATATGTTATAAATCTATACGAATCTCACTGATCTAAATGTGTACAGTTTAAGAAATCCTTGGTTAAACATACACGGATTTAGTATTTCTTATCTAAACATACACAAGATGAATGTCTCCTTATATCCTTCAGCGTTTTCTAGCCTTTGGAACATTTCATCATTTACTCACTTGAGCAAACCCTAAACCTCAAATTCTGGATCTTTTGGATAAAACTACATCATTAGTTTTATATGGAAATAAAACTTCACAATTCCAAGTTGCATATCGTATGAATTTCAAAAAACATTTTGATGATTACATCAAAAAAGTCTAAAAGAATCTTGTGAAAAACAATGTTTGCAAATAGTATCTATCTCAAGTCCTAATTATCAACTGCACTTAAAAAATGAATGAAAACCAGGGCTGGAGAGATGGCTCAGTGGTTAAGAGCACTGGCTGCTCTTGCAGAGGACCTGGGTTTGATTCCCATCACCCACAAAATGGCCAACAGCCATCCATAACTCCAGTACCAGGGGAATCTGTTGCCCTCCTCTGACCTCTGAAGGCATTGCATGACATGGAAGCATTTATATAAAAAGCAGGCAATACACTCATACACATAAAGTAAGTATTTTTTAATAAAATGAATGATAACCAAGGAAAAAGGAACACAGCTACTGAACTTCTAAAAAGTTTAAAATTGCTGCTATGAGGTCTGGCAAAATGGCTCAGTCATTAAGAGCACCTGGGATCAGTTTTCAGTACCCATATAGAGGCTAATAACCACCATCCCTAACTCCAGTATCATGGATGTGATGCCCTCTTCTGACCTCCACAGGAAATGCACACACAGGTGCACTTATATACATGAAGAAAAATTACTTATACATATACAATAAATATAAATACATTAAAAAAATTAAAATTGTTGCAGTGGTCTGAATTTTTTGTTTACCCTCAAAATTTACTCAGTGGAATTTATTTCTGTATGCTATGGAGGTTAGAAGTAGGACCTGTTGAGAGGAGTTTAGGATTAAGATCAGATCATCACAAATGGATTAATACCTATACAAAGGAATTGACACCCTAAGTTTCTTTCATTTTGACCTTCCATTTTCTACAATGTGAAGGAGCAATGTCTCAGAAACAGAAAGCAGCCCTCACCAGATTCTGGCACCTTGAACTTGTACTTTCTAGGACACCGAAAAACAAATTTCAGGTGCTTATATTTTGATCAGGCATGATGGCTCACATCTATAGTCCCAGCACTTGCAAAGCCAAGGCAGGAGGATTCCTAAAAGTCTAAGTACAACGTAGGGTTACATAATGAGTTCTAGGCCAGTTTGGGCTAGAGTTAAGAGATTCTGTTTTCAAAATCAAAACCAAAAAACCACAATCTGAATAAAAGTTAGAACAGCACAAGATGGACTAAGACAGTTGCTACGGAACAGTGCCTACGGGAGGGAGAGATGGGGAGGTAGGGGAGATTGATTATACATACCAGGAAACTCTCCCTTTCTGCTGCTTTGACCAAATTCCTGAAGTTGAGCTTGTTGATTTATTTGTTCTTTCTGTAAATTTTCATACCAATGAGTTACTTCAGCCCTAAGATCTGCTACCTGGTCACTAGGATACATTTCAATAGTCATCTGAAATATGAGATGCAACCAATTTAAAAACACACAAACAAAAAGCATACCAAATCAAAACCCAATTAACCAAATATGTGAATGGAAAGTCATTATCAATTTCAAAGTTAAAACTCTGTAACTACCTTGTCAGGAAGTCCAGCAGGCTGACATACAACCCTTAGAGGCAAAGACTGTTTGTCACTCAGTGCTTTCAAATGACTACTAATACCAGTGCCTTCAATTTGCCACTGTCTCAGATGATATGCAAACCTAAAACAACACAAAAACACACATACAGAGGATATCATTTAAAAACATGTCAATGTTACAGAATCTTTCAATACTTAACAAAATGGAAAAGTTCTAACATGTCAATTTTAGACTAATTATTACTTGAACATAAATGAATAAGTATAGCTAAGGGTTCATATAGAACAGAATGCCAAGGAAAAATACTGAGGCAGGAGGCATTTAAAGGGTGGGGGTAAAGAAGATAGACAAAAGGAAATTAAATAAAACACTACTTTAGTAAATATCAAGCTGTCATTCCTACATTCACAAGAAAAAAATGTATTAAATACTTTCTAGAGAGAGAAATGTATTCTATAGAAATACTTCATATAAGGATATATATGCTAACAATTATGTAAATCAGCTTTATAGAATCTGGGGGTTGGTTTTAATGCTGCTAAAATAAACTGAATTAAGAGACTCATTTTAAAACACATACTAAATATTTGTGAATTCTTTTAACATTTTTAGTTGTTGTATAGTCAAGTACATAAATTTAGTTCAGGGAAAAACAAAACAAAAGAAAACAACATCTAAAAAAAATCAGTAGTTCTAGAATAAAAGGATGGAAATTAAATAAATAAAAGGATTTTTGCCAACAAGTGAAGCAATGTCCGGGTCTAAACCTGAGCAAAATAATAATTAAAAGTGTCTTATACTGAATATTTCAAAATTAAAGTTTTCCAACCATGGCTCCACTTACACTTCAGTTCAACAATTTATTGCTCTTAAAAGGCAACAGGGGTGTTATCTAACATACCCTAAGATGTTTACCAGCATGCCTGGTCTCTACCCACCGGATACTAACAGTATCTCCCCGCCAAAGCTGGTAACAAAAAAAAGTCTCCCTTGAAAAACCAATCACGTCTGAGAATCACTGTTAAGACTAAACTTTCTATCTTTTCAAAAAATAAATCCTTTAAGACATATTAGAATTTACTATATTAACATACAGAATTTTTATTGTCTATCTACAAATGTTGTATAATTTTAAATTAGTACTAAGCACATAAGCACTTGATAAATAAGGATATAAGACAAGAACCTGTATGGAAATATCTAGATAATTTTTAAGCTACTGCTTTGTGTTTTTAGTACTCAATTTTATGTAATTCATACTTTACATGTTATTCATAAGATTTTTATGTAAATAATTTAACAGCAACATTAACAAACCAAGATATATATCAAGGATACAATATATTTTTCCAAAAGTTAGAACAAAACTGGTACCTATGAGATGGGATATTAGAAATTGAATTAAATTCAATAAACTCATAAAAAGTACCCCTGAACCTTTTGAAACTAAAATTGAGTACTTATGTAGTTAATGCTAAGCACTAGTAAAATCACACTGTACAAGGCCTAAGGATTTGGGCTAATAAGTCCTACTGATTTGTTGCTTTCCACATAACAAAATAGAAAAGTCCATAAGAAGTTCTAACAAGCCAATTTTAGACTATCACTTGATCTTAAATCAATAAATATAGCTGAGAGTGCTAACAAAATAAGATGCCAAGAAAAATTACTAAGGCAGAGCATCAATTCTGTATATTAACAGAATTCTTAATTGCTATTATAATAAATTATTAATATACAATTAGGAATTGTATATTAATATAGTAAATGCTAGAAATGTCTTAAAGGATTTACCTTTCAAAAAGACAGAAAGTTTAATCTCAACAGTGATTCTCATTTAAAAGTGGTTTCTCAGGGGTAGTAGATAATATATGAAGACATTTTTTGTTATCACAGCTTTGGGGAGGAGACTGTACTCGTATCCAGTGAGTAGAGACTTAGGGATGCTAGTAAACATATTAGTGTGTGTTAGATAACTTCCTTGCTGTCTTTTAAAAACAGCATAGAAAAAATGTTTTGAAAGAATTAGTAAAGGATTAACAGCAACCATCTCTAATAGAAACAAAACAATTTCAGGAAACTTTCATTTTCCATACAACAGCTTATAATATTATCTGAATTATTCAATATATATTGACTTTTTAATTAATCTGAATGCGACCACACACCTGTTTTATTTTTCTAAAGTGGTAAAAGTTATGAGGCACTTTGCTGTTTCTGTGCAAAATACTTCAAGCGTTTCTTACATACTTTTTAAAAACAAAAGGAATTATTAAAGTAAATTTCTATAAGCTGCATTCATAAAAAGAATCTTGCATGCCCTTATGTTTCAAATCATGGGTAAATGTTATTTATAAGGAATGTGCAGGATTTCTTGATTATTCCGTATTCCCTGATATTTCACGTAAAATGTCAAAGAATATAAATTTTTTAAATATCAAACTAAGATCTGAAGTTGAAAGAAATTATAATTTTAATTAATTTTCAACACAGTTCTTAGTACTTTTACATTTGCTCATCATTAATGACTTTTAACAAACAGAATTTTGTAATTAAAACTACTCACCTTTCATTTCAGTTGATATATTCATAAATGTTAATTTGCTTTATTTCTGTATTACACAGGGTATGTGTCTAAATTAATTATACAGATATTCATTAACACAGAAATTTTTGGTCATGTTTCCATGGTAAATGGAAATTCAAAATTAAAATACTGTCTCCTAGTCCAGGAAGAAAAAAAAACAGCAAATGAAACAAATGATTCAACTTGAGTAAAATATGAAAGATTATATGTTGTTGTTGGTGAGAGTTTAAGTGTAACTTGTTCCAGTGCTGGTGTTCCTGTCTTTTAAGTCATAATACCTCAGTAGAGATGGAATGCTGTCCAGCGGTTCTTATTCATGCATATCTGCTGAGGGTCTAGTAAGTCTGCACAATATTAATCAGGAAACTATACTGCCTGTTCCATGGCAAATGCTACACATTCTCAATAGAAACTATTTGTACTAATAATCATTTAGCTTTAGGAATTATGCTTTCTATGTGCTCACAACAAAAAATTTTAAGAATACATTTAGACATTATCAGCAATAAAAAGACTGAAACTCATAGTACAGTATAATAAAATTACCTTCTTCTAAATGCTTCCAGATGTGTCTTCAGCATAAGCAGTCCTCTTTCTATAACTGTGAGACTTGAGTGTGATTCTTGTTCAAGACTGCTAGAAGCTATCATAAGACTTTCCATGCACTTACTAATAAATTCTTGCTCCTTCTCCAAACCTGTTTTACCTGAAACCCAGATGTTTACACATATCATAATCAAAGAATATGACACGTTATCAGTTTTTTCTAACTTCAAAATTAAAAGTTTTCCAACCATGTCTCCACTGACATTGTGAACTAAAATATTTAATATTCTCGCCAGGCGTGGTGGCACACACCCTTATTCCCAGCACTTGGGAGGCAGAGCCAGGCAGATCCCTGTGACGCCAAAGCCAACCTGGTCTCCATAGTGAGTTCCAGGCCAGCTGGGGCTACAGGTAGACCCTGTCTCAAAAAGCCAAAACAAAGAAAGGAAAAACTTATTCTTAATAACACAGCATGGAAGATAGATACTAAAGAATTAATATACACATGTATAATAATTAATTCTTATTTAGCTATGTAAAGAAAATTAAATGAATTGAAATTTAATGAAATAGCCTCACATTAAAAGCACTTATTAGAGCTCGGAGTGGTTGTTTGTGCCTATAATTCCAGGACTCAGTAGTCTGAGGCAAGAGGATCATAAATTCTAGGTCAATTTGGGATACTATACAATATTGAATCTCAAAAGGAGAAACATAAAGAAGGAAAGAAAACTTGAAATAAAAATTATGGGGCTTCAGGGAGACCCACTTCCCCCCACCCCCCAAAATTTTTAACAATATTTCAAATTACATACCATTAATATAATAGGAGTTAATATACTGAATAGCTGCTCGGCTGACATCACCTGATTGTGCTCTTAAGGCAATGCCCCAAAATTGGTCCATACCACACAGCTGAGGAATAGAAATAGGACATCTTTAAATTTTGTCTGTTAAAAGATGACTGGTTATTAAAGTATCACATTTGGAATTACACATTACTTCTAAAATTTTACTAGTATTAAAGGGGAATTTCTATCATTCAGTTATTAAATAATAAACAAAAAGCTTAGCGATCACAATGAAGAATTTTAAAAGCAAATTGTATTGGTTCTAAAAAATATATATAACAAGAAACTATCCATAATATAGACAGAAAAGCTCATCTACAAAATATGCTATAAATCACAAAATAAATGGATAAAACCAACACACAATAATTTTCTCAATGCTTCAATGCTTTCCTCCAAGTTATACTGATAAAGCTATCAGTTTTATGCAGTCACAAAAAAATTAGGAGACATGCTAACCAAACTCTTGCTCAAATGTGTGATATTTGAACAAGAAAAAAGAGAAAAATGTTTTTGCTAAAAATTGCAAGTAGCTGAAAATGGAAGTTCTCAAGAGACAGGTAAAGTGAAGCAAGACAGCCTTCCAATTGATAACTGACTAGATTTAGTGAAATATAAGCTAATAGAACATAATGACTAGGCAAAATAAGTCCGTCTGGATATCTTAAAATTACTAAACTGAAACTTAGTAACACTGAAGAGTTAAGAGTAAAGCATTAAAAACAGTAACAAAACAAACTTCACACCACTATTCAAAGAAAGAATGGAAGATTCTAAGAGAGCATTATGCTTTGTTGTAAGAGAAGGCCCCATGTAACCTAGACTGGTCTAGAACTTATTACGTAGCTAAGGATGACCTTGAACTCCTGATTCTCCTGTCTTCACTTCCCAAGTGCTGAAATTACAGGTCTATGCCACCATGCTTATAGTGTATGTGGTGCTGGTACCCAAACTCAGTGGTTTGTGCATGTTAGGCAACCATTCTACCAACTAAGCTACCTCCCAGCCCTAAAATTATTCTCTACCATACAGATCAACAACAATTTTCACCAACTTTTCTAATTTAAAACAAACTTAAGAAAACTACACATTGATGCTACAGAAAAACCAAATTACTATTAACTAGAATGCTCAGTAATGAAGAGGTTTAAATTAATATTTGTGTTAGAATATTAAGAGTGCATTCAAAGAATTGCAGCCTATCAACTCGGCACAAATAGTCTAAAGCCAAATGTAAGACTAGCAATTTTTAAGATTGCTCAGTTAATGAACTGATTATAATACCTGATTTATGTAGATACTCCAGAAGAGATATTACTATAAAGAGCCAAAAAGAAACTAAAAGCTTAGTGATAGCAACGGCATAAAAGTAGGATTTCAGGGCCATCAAATGGCTCAGCAGATAAAGGTACACCCATCAATCACTAAACCTTATAGCCTGACATTGATCCCCAGGAGCAAAATGGTAGAGTTGGCCTAGTCCTGCAAGCTGTCCTCTGACCTCTAACATGCACATGTGTGTGCATGCACACATGATAGACTGATAGACAGACAGATGTGTTAGAAAATCATTTTGAACAAGTCATCTTACATAAAATATTTTACTATGCTATCTAGGAATCTAGGATAATAAGACATCCAGATGCTCTTCATCAACAAATCACAGAACAAACACAAGGTTTTCTTTAGGCATAATCATAGCTATCTTTGGCAATTAAAAAAAAAAGAAAGAAAGAAAGAAAACAATGACTGGAGAAGTAGCTCAGTGGTTAAATGGCTTGAGGGTATAAAAACACTTGCTGTTCTTCCAGAAAACCCAGGCTTGGTCCCCATCACCTACATGGTGGCTCTGTCACCTTCTTTGAGGCTTTGAGGGCACTACATACATATTACTGTACATACAGGCAATCAAAATTATCTGTACAAATAAAAATAAATCATTTCTTAAAATTAAAAAGACAACAACAAAACAAAAACTGAGGCTGGAGAGATGGTGAAGAGCAATTGCTACTCATCCAGAAAACCAGAATTTAATTCTTAGAACTCAGGTAGGGAGGCTCACAACCTGTACTCCAGCTCCAGGGAACCCAAAAGCCCTTTCATCTCTACGGACAACTAGACACAATTGGCAATACACGGAGAGACAAATACACATACATGCAAATACACAGAATGAAAATAAAACTAGATTTCTAGGACTAGAGAAATGGCTCAGCTGTTAAAGAGTGTGCACTATTCTCACAGACGACCTGAGATCAGATTCCAGCACCAATAATGGGGCAGCTTACAACTTCCTGTAACAGCAATTCCAGGGAGTCCAACACCCTCATCTGGTCTCCATGGGCTCTGCACTCACATGTGCATATACCCAGACACAGTACACACATAGTAAAAAATGAAATGAATCTTTAAAAAAAGACCCTCAAAACTCAAATTTGTTTTATATACCTTTTAAAAAACAAAATACAAAGCGTTTAAAATTAGAAATAAAAGTCTATTTCATAACAAATTTAAAGCTTATAGAAAGATAATATGGTAATAGGAAAGATAAAAGAAGATCTTATAAGTTGACCTCACAAAACATTAAGTCTAAAGCCATACCTCAGAGGTTGAACCACCATCATAGGCACTGGTAGCCAATCGAGCCAAGTTGCAGAGATGCTGAAACAGGTTTAAGCCAGTCATGCTAATTGTTTCAGGCTTTAGCTGGGGCATCTTAAAGGAAAAAAATGCTAAGATTACTCTAGTGTGGTAAGTTAGTAGATTTTACTTTATTAGATGTGTTTATGAATTTTACTGACAACACTGTAGAAGTATCAGATTAGATTTGGCAATAATTTAAACAAATACTTTAATAAAAATTCTATTCATGCAAAGATAAAACCTGTCAGATCAGATCCTAGTGCTTTACTTTTCAAGATATACAGAGAACCAAATCAAGGAAAGTGAAAAAAAATTCTGACTTAAATTAAGAACATTACTATATACTTTTGTGAGTTATGTAACTAAATAATTTATGGTAAAGGGTATAAGTAAAATTCTAATTGTACCTTGTCTTAAAACTCGTTCATATATATTCTAAAGAGATAATATGAGTTTGTGGAGAATCTTTCTAATCTCAAAACTAAGCATAAAATACTGAAAAGAAAACTTCTTATTTTTTGAAACAAAGGCTCATGTAGACTAGCCTGGTTTCCAAATCACTATGTTGCTGAGGGTGGTCGTGAACTCCTTATCCTCTTGCCTCTACCTTCCAAGTGTGGGGATTACTGGCATGCACCAACACATTCAACATACACCTGTTTTGAACATCACTGATGTTCAAATGTGAATAGCTTATTTGAAAAATTACTATGTGGAGCATCTGATGATGGTAAACAGAAACCCAAGGTATATACTATCATGAATAAATGCCTTACCATATAGCTAAATTTGAATATTAGCTTATATTTTTCCTGAAGATTGGCAAAACTACAGTAATGTCATGGAACTAGGTCTTACACTTGTGATTCTGGGCATATATTTTAAAATTGAACAAGAATATTAATGATTTTAAAAAATAATTATGACAGCCGGGTGTGGTGGCACATGCCTTTAGTCCCAGCACTTGGGAGGCAGAGGCAGGTGGATCTCTGAGTTCAAGGCCAGCGTGGCTACATAGTGAGTTCCAGGCTAGCTGGGGCTACAGAGAGACCCTGTCTCAAAAAGGCAAAAACAAACACAAAACAAAAAACCCCCAAAAACAACAATAATAAATAAATAAATATGCCAAAGGACAGCATTTATTCAAAAGTTATTCTAAATACCATGAGTTTAAGTACTTAAACAAATAATAGATTATATTCATAAACACAAACTAAGTTTCATTCAGTTTACATTACTAAAAAGGAAACATTACAGAAAAATCTTAATAGGAAAATTTACATAAGGATTGCCAAAAACTGATACATTTATCTAATTTACCAAATGAGGTGTAGAAGCAAGGAGAAATAATACAACAAAGAAAATTATAGACGTCTTATTTCAAAATGTGTGTGTGTGTGTGTGTGTATGAAAACGATACAAACAATAAAAGTATCAGGAAATAAATTACCTTCTCCAGGAAAAGATGTTTGTAGGTTTCCATTCCCATTGCATGCTGATCTTTACTTCGAACTTGATTTAAAAACCAATGTAGAGCATCATCATAACACTCAGAATCTTCTACTAAACAATGCCACAAAATGTCGACTTGCTCTAAACTTAACCCTACCAAAAAAAAAAAAAAAAAATAACATATTTTATACTATATTAATATTGTGGGAAAGGGAGTGAAACAAGGTCTTGCTATGTAGCATATTCTGGCCTCTAAACCTGCATTCTTCCTGTCTCCACCTCTCAGGTCATGGATTATGAGTGAGTGCTACAAGATTTAACTTATATTTTATGTTACATTAAAAAACTTTTGGACACATGCATATGCATACATATAGTTTATTTTCATAAACAACAGTTTGTATTTATAAGTTCAGTGGCAATTCCTTATAGTTTCCTGGTTGGAAATTTTTCAATCAAGGTACAGAGAACATTTAGGTCCTAAATTCAATGTACTTTTTAAAAGTAACTATAGTCAAAAATGCAAAGGAGAAAGCTCACAACATTTTATGAAAAGCATGTTATAAGAAACTCCACTAGCTTATGCTATGAATATAAATATTGCTTATGTATAATCATGCATAACTAAAAAATATACAACCTAGAAAATGTTGTAGGGCTGGGGATATTGTTCATTGGCACATGCTTGAGGGTCCTAAATTGAATGCCCAGGAATACAAAAAAAAAAAA
>NW_008348076.1:666425-669391 GCF_000622305.1 Nannospalax galili
AAAAAAAAAAAAAAAAGTATTATATAAAATGAGTCATGTAATAGGCCTAGAATTGTTAAGTTCATATAATATAAACACATCATTATATTACTAAAAAATTGATTTGAGGGAAATAGTCATAAAAAAATTGAGGAATCATTTCTAAGTTTGAGGAATTTCAAAGTCGAAACCATATCCAAAGGCCATTTGATGTACACAGAAAATAAATAGTAACAATCAATATATATTTTCTTTTAAGTTGTGCACTTAAAAATATGAAACATTTCTCGAATTTGCATGACATCCTTGCACAGGGGCTACATCTTCTCTGTATAGTTTCAATTTTTAGTATATGTGCTACCGAAGTGACCACACAACCAATATTTTTAAATCAACTATGAAAAAGAGATCCTTATGAGTAACAAAACAAAAATTCAGGAAAAGGGTTGGAGATAGTCACGCATGCTTTTAGTCCAGGCACTCAGGAGGCAGAGGGTGACATATCTCCGTGAGTCTGGTGCCAGTCTGGTCTACATAATGAGTTTCAGGTCTGCCAGAGCTATACAGTGAGACCCAGTCTCAAAACAAAGAAAAAAATTGCAGGCAAATAACTAAGACAAGACATACAACAGCAATACATTAAAGGATACAATTAGCAAGCATGTACTCTGAAATATACCTAGTGCTTTGACTCAAGAATCAAAGGATTACCAAGAATAACAGAAGAAACACAAATAAAGAAATATATAGAATGGCAGTTGGGGCTAGAGAAAGACCCTGTCTCAAAAAGAACCCCCCCCAAAAAAAACCAAGAACTATGTAGATTGAAGTAGAAAATGTTATAGGAAACTTTCCACAAGTCTGAGTATGAATTTTTCTTATTCTTTCTTTCTTTTCTTTTCATCTAAGTAGCAATAGAGTCCGAAAGACTTTGTCTTCAAGTGTCTTGTCCTGTACCTGTTATCTCAGCACTCAGGAGAGTGAGATAGCAGAATTTTTATTCAAGACCACTTCGTGTAATACAAGCAGTTGAGGCCAACTTGGATCACATACTGAGACTGTCTCAAAAGTTTTGCAAGGATAAAAATAACATATGATGCTGCAGATTATTTTCTAAGGAGAACATACATTGTTAAGAGCCATCATAGGAGCTGGAGATGGCTCAGTGGTTAAGAGAGTTTGTTGTCATTCCAGGACTCATGTTTGGTTCTGAGCACCCACATTAGGTGGCTCACAAGTACCTGTAACTTGAGGTCCAGTAGATCTGATGCCCTCTTCTGGCCTTGGTGAACACACACACAGACACATGGCAGATATACACATACATAGATTTAAAAAATAAAAGATTTTAAGCTAACATAAACTTGAAGCACCATTTAGTATATTTTATAACTAAAATACGGTTATTTAAAAAGTGGTGCATGTCTTTAGTTCCAGCACTTAGGGGCAGAGGTAGGCAGATCTCTGTGAGTTCACAGCCAGCTTGTTCTACACAGTGAGTTCCAGGCCATCTGGTGCTAGAGGGAGACCCTGTTTCAAAAAGACACCCCCCCCCCCGCCAAAAAGAGCAAAAAACTGAAGTCAAAGATTCTTCGAAATAGACCTGAAGAGATGGCTCAATAGTTAAGAGCACTGACTGCTTTCATAAAGGACCCAGGTTCATTTAGTTCCCAGCACCCAAATGGCGGCTAACAACTGTTCATAACTACATACTTCTAGAGGATCCAATGCCCTCTTTGGGCCTCCTGAGACATTACACATACAGGTGAATTTACAGACAGGCAGGCAAAATACTCGTACACATAAACCAAATTAAAAAAAATTTTTTTCAGTGTGGTATAGTGGTACAAGCCCTTTAATCTCAGCTCTTAGGAGGAAAAGGCAGGTGGATCGCTTTGATTTCCAGGCCAGCCTGGTCTACATAAGGAGTTCTAGGGTAGCTGGAGGTATAGGGAAACAGTGAAAACAGCAACAAAAACAAAATAAATACATAAAATAAAATGAATATTAAAAGACTTCTCAAAATAAAAAGTACCCTGGTGAATTATGATGAATGATTTAATGAGATGGTTTAAAACTCAGCTAAACCACTAATTCACATTCAATGGATTAACAAATAAGCTTTTGTCAGTGCTAGAAATTTTTTCAAAGACAGATTTTAATGGCATGTAGAAAACTTTGTATTAATATATTCAATGTATTTAAATATAACTGGAGAAACCAAATTAACAGGTACTGTACCAAAAAGAGAACTATTTTGAGTGATGTGATTTTTGGTTTGATTTTATCTAGATAGTAACTATAAATTTTTTGGAGAAAAGCTATACCATGTAAAATAAACACAAGACTTAGCAGTTATCAGAAACTATTTACACTAGTCATATTTGTTTTACTTTGACATCTCTATGTAAGATGAGGTTTGTTATATTTTAGAATATTCCTTTTTGTTATCAGTCAAAATGGGGTAAAACAATGACCTAAACAAAATGGAAATAAAGCTAACAAAACAGGTGTGTTATTTTTAAAACCTGTTGATATCACAATGTTAGTGGCATTTTTTAGACTATGAATCTAAAGAAGATATTATAGACTTAAAACAACAGAGAAACATAAGGTGTCCCTCAAGTACTGATACGGACTTCAAAAGCTAGCAAAACACTATCAGTTTGACTTTGCTACCTACAGCATAAGAAAGACACTGTCTAGGAGGCTGGAGAGATGGCTCAGTAGCTGAGAGCACCGGTTGCTCTTGCAGAGGACCTGGGTTCAGTTCCCAGCACCCATATGATAGTGAACAACTTTCTGTGACTTCCATTCCAGGAGATCTGACAACCTCTTCTGGCCTCCAAAAACACTGAACACACAGGGTACACTTAAGTACAAACAGACAAGCGCTCATAGACATAAAATAAAAATAAATAAAGCAGGGGCTGGAGAGAGAGAGCTCAGCAGTTAAGAGCACTGACTGCTCTTGCAGAGGACCCGGG
>NW_008348076.1:669570-693759 GCF_000622305.1 Nannospalax galili
AAAGGAGGATCAACCAACAGAAATCAAGATCCCTTCCCTCTTTTAAGAACATCTAGCAAATAGAACTGTCCTCATGCTTGACTATACCAGCTCAATCTCTACTTGAAAACAAAAACAAGATTAACTCTTAAAATAAAACAGTTTAAAATTACTCAAAATAAAATTGGTACCTCCAAATGTCTACTATCTATTATGAGCCCAAATAATTTGAAAGAGTCACCCCAAGAATGTTCATGGCTATTTTCTAGTGAAATCTGAAGACTCCACAACAAATGGTGATGAAAGATGCAGTCACCCAAGGGTGATATTTGTTCCCGTTCCCTGTGTTTCATTCTTGAAATGAGTCATTTATGCCTTGAGAAACTGACATTTAGAGAAACAGAAGCTAAAAAGAGTGCATCAAGATCCTGCTCATCAGCACTGTTTATGAGAAATTAGTTATACATTTACTCAATAATCTTAGCTCAGAGATTTGGAAATTATTATAAAAAATTTGCAGAAAAATAAAACCATGGAAAAATTTTACTAAAAGTGTCAAAGTGTTTTAATGGAATGTGCAATGCTGACATAAATAAATATATAGTAACTTCAGAAATATAAAAAAGTATCAATTTAATTAGCCTGTTCCAGGGATCAAAACAGACTTACAAAATATGAATTTAAAATCCAACTGAGGGGCCAGTAAGATGTTCAATAGACATTTGTCACCAAGTCTGACAACCCAAGGTAGACATCTGGACCCACTCGATGGTCCCTAAGTGCATGCACACGTGACCCTATTCACACACACACACACACACACACACACACACACACACACAAAATAAATGTAAGAAAAATGAAAATCTTACTGAAATGATCAGGTGATCCAAGAGTTGAAAATACACAAGTCAGGAACTGAAGTCGAACTTGAACTTCAGCACTGTGGCTGTACCTACAAAAAGTCATTCAAATAATTAACAAAAGACCCCATTTCTTCGTGTGTGTGTGTGTGTGTGTGTGTGTGTGTGTGTGTGAAGAGGGTCTCCAACTCACAGCAATCCTCATGCTTCACATTCCCAAATGCTGGGATTACAAGCCTGCATGATCACACTTACCAAGATTGAGATATTTAATGTTCTTAATAAAATGTTCTACAAATATATTACATTTCCTAATAATCAGTAGAACAAAAGAAATGTCATTTTACTATTGTGACAGACATATAAATTAGAAGTTAACAAAGAAGACTACATTTTTAGCTACAACTCATACTTTGTGTCACTGTAGTTATTAATACTATATACCTTAAATGAGAAATGTAACAGTGCACACATTTAGTTCATAAAGAATATAGCTTACATAAAATTTGCCTCATAAAGGCTATTTCAAATCTTAATAATTAATTGAACAAAATTTCATATTAATGTAAGAGTCCCTATGCAGGCTGGTTCAATAAGTAAGTTCACATGGTTCTCTGGAAACTGAGTTTGTAGGCATCTACAAAGCACCAGCATTCTAGAAGCCAAGTGTGTTACAGTGTTAGTCAAAAAGGAAAGGAGTTAGTTTTGAAAAGGAAGACAATATCCAGAATAAACAGAGGAAAAGAATATGGTACATTTAGATGAAGCTGTTACTGAAAAGTAAGAGAACAGGGGAGAGGGTTACAGTAACAAATTCAATTTGCATGTAACGATCCTGTAGGCAATCCAATAGACAGTTCTGAAGAATCGCTGTCTGAGATATATGACTAAGCCATCAAGAGTTCTTATCTCTGTTACAGAACAAAACACAAATAAATTGCTCAAACTGTTTTGCCAACTTACAGCAACAGCCAAGTCTAAGCCCTAATCTATCTTCTACTTAGCAAACCATTAAGAAAGTCTCTTAATTTTTATTCTGGCATTTTCCACAAAGTGTAAAACTTCAAAAACTTTCTAAAATTACTTTTAAAAGAATTAGCTTTGCTATTAAATTTCAATATTTCAAATATCAAATATTCTAAAGACTGAGATAATTGGATATATCTTTGCAGCTCTTTGGTGGCCTTTAAATGTATCAGTGCTCTTTGTGAAGATGAAAATACCTGGGCTAGGGAAAGTACTCAGCAACTCTCACTTTAAAATGCTATCAAGGTAAAATTTAAGAGAGGCTGTTTTAATTTTCTAGTTGTTAGCCAAAAAAAAATACATTTTATGCCAAAGATGTTGAGTACAGGTTCAGCCAGGTGTGGTGGCGCACGCCTTTAATCCCAGCCCTTGGGAGGCAGAGGCAGGTGGATGGATCTCAGGGAATTCGAGGCCAGTCTGGTTTCCATAGTGAATCCAGGCCAGCTGGGGCTATAGGAAGACCCTGTTTCAAAAAGACCAAAGAAAGGAAAAAGGAAAGGAAATGAGGAAGAAATGAATTCTATCACTTACCAGATGAGTTAATGAACTACTCTGAGCCTGAGTGTAGGGGAAAAGCAGTGCCAAATATAACAGAATGCCTTTATATTTAGAAATTTTCTTTTTCCCTTGTACTTGTCTCTCAGAGAAAAAAATTTTTTTTTAGTTTTTCTGAGACAAGGTCTCCCTGTAGCCGCAGCTAGCCTGAATTCGCTAATGGAGACCAGGCTGGCCTCGAACTCATAGAGATCAGCCTGCCTCTGCCTCCTGAGTGTTGGGATTAAAGGCATGTGCCATCACACCTGGCAAAGATTTTTTTTTTAATATTTTTATTATTATTTTTATTTTATGTGTATGAGTGTATTCCCTGAATGTAAGTGAGTGCACCTGTGTCATGCAATGCCTTGGGAGGTCAGAAGAGGGCTTCCGATTCCCTTGGAACTGGAGTTAAGGACAGTTCGTAGCCACCATGTGGGTGCTGGGAATTGAACCTGGGTCCTCTGCAAGAGCAATCTGTGTTCTTAACTGCTGAGCTATCTCTCCAGCCCAGAGAAAAAGATTCTTTACTTTTTAATTTCATTTATTTTTATTTCCTGTGTATGAGTGTATTGCTTACATGTAAATAAGTGCAACCGTGCAGTGCAATGTCTGTGGAGGACAGAAGAGGGCACTGGATCCTCTGGAACTGGAGTTAGACAGTTGTTAGTTGCCATGTGGGTGCTGGGATTTGAATTGGGGTCCTCTGCAAGAACAGCCAGTGTTCTTAACTGCTGAGCCATCTCTCCAACTCCAGAGAAAGGGATTCTTAAGTCAACTTCATGGGTTGAATCAATTTGTCCTCACTTCAGACTCCATAGTTAAATCTTTGGTGCCACACTTCGAAGGACCCTGCCTACTCCATTAGGGACCTACCAGCCACTGTAACACCAGTCAAAAATTTTTTCTTAGGACATCAAAGTTGTTATCAACACTGACAAATTTCCATGGGCTTGTCCAGGGCTTGTGATACTACAACAAATACAGGACAATAATTTGCACACAGGCATGAGTCTTTCATAGCCAACATTCTTTTTTGCTGGGTCAAAGTCTCTTGAGTTTCTGTAGTAATAAGCCCCACTAGTAGGGAAAACATGCCACAAATTCATGAGATTAATATGCTCTAAGAAAACACAAATGGCAAGGCATGGTGGCACATGCAACAAGGAGTAAGAGACAGGTGGGTTCAAAATCATCTCATGAATTCAAGGACAGTCTAGACTATATGACAAATACCAAGACACAGTAAAATCCCATTTTTTGTTTTTGATTTTTTTAAGAAGCAAATGAAAAATTTTACAGGCTGGAAGAACAGAGACAGTACACTAAAACAGTCCAGATAATATTACTTTATTCTGGGGATTTTATTCTCTTAAAATATGGCCAGGCGTAGTGGTGCATGCCTTTAATCCCAGTACTCGGGAGGCAGAGGCAGGCAGATCTCTGTAAGTTCGAGGCCAGCCTGGTCTACATACTGAGTTCCAGGCCACCTGGGGCTACAGGGAGACCCTACCTCAAAAAGACGAAAAAACAAAACAAAACATATATATGGAAACATGGTATATTAGGTTAAAAAGATACTTGAAAACACTTCTCAACATTTCACCATTGGAGCAATGATTCTAGCTAAGTTTTCAAACTCCCTCTACTTACAAAGTGAGGAAGTTCTCTGTTTCAACAATAGTGAACAACAGTATCAGACCAGAGCTCATTTGTGGGTATAATACTGAATTTTATCTGTATGAAGATAATTCATTTATGTCCCTGGCTCTTCAGTCTCTCATTCCTGTTCAAGTCTACAGGTCACAGTAGGGAAGCCAAGGAAGGAATGCAAGGCAGAAACTGAAGGAGAGACCACAGAGGAATGCTTATTGCTTTTCTCATACAGCCAAGGCCCAACTGCCCAGGAATGGCACTGCGCACAGTGGGTTGGGCCTCCTACATCAATAAGAAATCAAGAAAAAGCCCCACAGGCATGTCCAAGTCCAGTATTAAAAAGGAAATTCCTCCCTCAGGTTCTTTCTTGCCAAGTGACTCTAGTTTCTGTCAAGTTGTCAAAAGTTAACAAACAAAATACGGTAATATGTGACAGAAATTCCAGCACTAGGAAAGCTAAAAGAGGAATCCAACATCAAATTCAAAGTGGGCTACACAGTGAGTTCCAGGATGACAAAAATCTTTTCAGTTTTTTCTATTAAAAAAATTAAACATTATGAATGTTAGACAGCCTGCTTGGGAACAAATGCTAGGTACACCCTGCATTATACATGTTACCTTGGGTAAGTTTATTGAAGTTTATTGTCTATCTTCAGTGTTCTAATTTGTAAAACGAGAACGTCTTCCTCAAATGGGTTTTTCACTATCTTATTTTTTGAGACAGGGTCTCTCAGTGAACCTGAAACCTCCCTTTTCTGCTACACTGGGTGTTCTGAAAGCCCCAGAGATCCTCCTTGATCTGCCTCACCATTCCAGGGATTACAGTTGCACACCGCTGCACTGAATGTTTTAAGTGGGTACTGGGGATCCAAACTTAGGTTCTCATGCTTAGCCAGCAAGTTCTTTACCTACTCAGCCATCTCCCCAGGCAATATTTAATTCATTTTAAAATATTTTCTTGCCAGGCATGGTGGCACACGCCTTTAATCCCAGCACTTGGGAAGCAGAGACAGGCAGATCTCTGTGAATTCAAGGCCAGCCTGGTCTACATAGTGAGTTCCAAGACAGCTGGGGCTACAGGGAGACCCTGTCTCAAAAAGACCAAAAAAAATATTTTTTTTTCTTTAAATTTATGTGTGTTAATGAATGAATGCTATGTGTATACCTTGGAATAACAGAAGAGTGTGTAAGAGCCCATGGAACTGGAGTTACAAATGGATGTGAGTCACCTGATATGAGTAAAGCAAGCACTTTTAACCACTAAGTCATCTCTTCAGCCCTCAGTAATTAATTTAATATTAATTATTTTTATTTTATATGTATAGTATATTGCTTGCATGTATGTAAGCACACCGTGTTGTACAAAGCCTGCAGAGGCCAGACGAGGATGTTGGATCCACTGGAACTGAAGCTATGGACAACTGTTAGCTGCCACGTGGGTAATGGCATTAGAACCCACATCTTCTCCAAGAGCAGCCAGTGTTCTTCAACACTGAGCCATCTCTCCAGCCCCTTAATTTTTAAATTGTATCTAGCATATGATAAATTATTAGTGAGTAACTATTATTTATTGATCATCAGTCTACATCACTGGCTGCTGTTATCACCACCACCACTACCATGACTATTACCCATGGTTAGAAATTAAAAGTGCTAAACAGTCTCAAAGTCGTCAAGGTGTAGATGCCTGAAAAAAGAAAAGCACTTTGAAAGAAACAAAAATCTAGAAAAGGAAATAATTTGTGATAATGAGAAACTATGCTTGAAAATACTTTTTTAATATTTCTGGTCTCTCTAGTTTTGATTATGCAGAGCTTTTCTGTATGTAGATATTCTCAATTAACAATTTGATTCTCTCTCTCTTTGTTGTTTTGTTTCCCGGGGTTTGTTTGTGGGACTGTTTTTGGTCTTTTTTGAAACAGGGTCTCCCTTTAGCCCCAGCTATCCTGGAACTTGCTATGTAAATCAGGCCTATCTTCACTCTCACAGAAATCTGCCTGCCTGTCTCTGAAGTGCAAATATTAAAGGTGAGAGCCAACATGCCAGGCAGATTCCACCTCTTTTTAATAATACTGATAACTAATACTATTTGATCAAGAAAGAAAACAATCCATAAAAGTGAGTTAATTAGAAGAAATCTGATACTCATTTCTTTCTTGGTATTTAGGCACGCATATTCCTTCAAGTTTAATTTTAAAATAGTTTATTATTTTTATTTTATGTGTATGAGTGTACTGCCTGCATGTATGTAAGTGCAGCTGTCTCATGAAATGCCTGTGGAGGCCAGAAGAGGGCACAGGAGCCCCTGGAACTGGAGTTACAGAGGGTTGAGAGGGTTGTTAGCCACCAAGTGGGTGCTGAAAACTGAAACCGGGTCCTCTGCAAGAGCAGTCATTGCTCTTCACCAATGAGTCATCACTCCAGCCTCAAGTTTTAATTTTTTAAAAAATTTATTTTATGTGACTGTGTGCCTGTGTGTACACATGTCATGATCTGTGTGGAGAACAGAGGATAGCTTGTGGGAATCACAGCTCTTTTCCCACCATGAGGGTCTTGAGGACTGAATTTAGGTTGTCAGGCTTGGCAACGAATGCTTTTACCTGCTGAAAATCTCATCAGTCCAAGTTTAATTGTTTAAAGATTTGTTTTTATTATTAATATGTTAGTGTGTTTATGTGTCTGTGTTGAGTGTATGTGCATGTGTAAGAGTGGATGTCTGCAGAGGCCAAAAGGGTCAGATCCTTTGGAACTAGAGTTGCAGGCATTTATGAGCTTCCTCTGAGGGTACATCAAGCACCTTAACCACTGAGACACCTTCCCAGGCTCTACCAACACTAATAGGTTTTTTTGAACCTGGTACTTACCCCTAAGCCACTTACTTGAGTGATAGCAATATCCAAAGAATATTTTCATGTAGGGCCGGGCATGGTGGTATACGCCTTTAACCCCAGCACTTGGGAGGCAGAGGCAGGTGGATCTCTGTGAGTTCCAGGCTAGCCTGGTCTACACAGTAAGTTCCAGGCCAGCTGGAGCTACAAGGAGACCCTGTCTCAAAAAAAGAGAGAATATTTTCATATATATTAAACAAATTATACAGAGTTTTAAAACCTATCTTACACCAAACCATCCTAATACTAATATCCAATTATATTGATAGAGTAAAATATTTTAACAATGTTAAATGTTTTGGGAAGTAAACATTTACAAATTATGGAATAAAAGCCTAATATGTGAGAACAAAAATACTAATGATTTCTGAAAATGTTTGATTCTCAATAACAATTACTTTCAGTAAATTTCAACAGTGAAAGCAAACAGCCCAGAGTTAAACAAGCTAATTGCACTAAGAATTAAGAATAACACTATGAAACTCTTACAACATAGTATCTTTTCTCTTATGATCTTACAAAAACAATATTTTCTGTTACATTTACTTAAAATACAAAAGTAGGAATATTAGAAAATTCTGTTAGAGGCCAGGCAGCAATATCTGGCCTACTTGAAAACTACTTACAGTGTATGTTTTTGTCTTCCTTCTCTTACGCCTTGAATGTAGTACACTAGATTATCAAAGAAAAGTTTCATCATGTTCAGTTCTTTTTCTGCCCACCTGGAGCAATAAGAACATAATTTTAAAGGAGGAAGAAGACTCAGAGAACAAAAGATATACTTGAACAGGAAAAAGTTCATCTAAGAAATATTCAAATGTAAAATACTAAAAATACTTTATGAATTTTATGTATAGTGGAATGGCAAAATGATACAAAACAATGATCCATAATTTTTATCTATTTAAAGCATAATTACTGGGTTGTTGTTTTTTTTTTTTTTTTTTTCGGTCTTTTTGAGACAGGGTCTCCCTGCAGCCCCAGCTGGCCTGGAACTCACTCTGTAGACCAGGCTGGCCTTGAACTCACAGAGATCCGCCTGCCTCTGCCTCCCAAGTGCTGGGACTACAGGCGTGTGCCACCATGACCGGCTATAATAATTGTTTTTTAATCTAAAATATTCAACACCTGTGAAGGGGCTAAAATGCTTGTTTGATAAATAAGACTCTTTTGGGGGGGGGTGAGAAGAACAGTCTCATATAGGTTGGCCTTGAACTTTTATTATGTAGCCAAGGATGACCTAAATTGCTGATCCTCCTACCTCCAACTCTTAAGTACTAGGATTACAGGGATTAGCAACAACTAGTTTTCATAGATATGACTTAATACTGAAAATAATACACTATTCCATAGATAAATTAAATGCTTTAGTTTTCTAATCAAAGAATTTTGCAGCATGCGAAGCACACAAAAGCTTACAATATAAAATCTATTAAATCTTTAAAAACTGCCATTTGCTTATTAACAACTTTTTACTTAGAAAAAATAAATTAAACTTTTCTTTGGCACACGGTCCTAATATGTAGTACACATTGGCCTCAAATTCTGTTTCCTGGGCTATACTCAAACTATCTGTCTCAATAGCCCAAGTGCTGATATTATAGGTAAACACTAACAGATCACAGCAACAATTTTGTTTTTTACCATTTATTTTTATTTACTGTGTACGTGTATGTATCAGTATGCATATACCAGGGCACATGTGTTGAGGTCACAGGATGACTTGTGGAATCACTTTTCTACGTCTACTATGAGGGATCTTGGTAGTGAAAGTCAAGTCATCAGGCTTGGCAGCAAACAGCCTAATTCATTGAGCCATCTCACCAGCCACCACCACCAACATTTTTTTTTTAAATCAAAGAAATGCCAGGTGTTAAGTTCTCAAATATTTTAGAAACACCAGAACAAAATTCAAGTAGTGAAACATCCCAGGACCCATAACTTTTATAACTAACAAAATCTATTTTCCTACAATATTATTCCTGATATCTGTTTAAAGACATTAAACATTAAAATTCTAAGACCTGAGATAATTCACATCATGTCTTTCATGTATTTTCAACATAGGTGACCTGCCTTGCTGACCACTCTGAAAGATGAAAATGAAAATAACTGCATCTAGTGTGAAGCTAGCTACAAATAGTTTTTTCACAGGCTTCCATCAAGTAACCTAACCTCTTAATGTGTATTGGCTGGTTTCCTAAAATATTCAAGGATTAAAATGTCTGATGTTAGGGGCTGGAGAGATGGCTCCGCAGTTAAGAGCATTAGCTGTTCTTACGGAGAACCCAGGTTCAGTTCCCAGCACTCACATGGTGGCTAACAAAATTCAAAACTCCAGGTCCCAGGGATCCAATGCCCTCTTCTGGCCTCCATACAAACTGCATGTACATGATGCGCTGACATAAATGCGGGTAAAATACTCAAACACATAAAATAGAAATAAGTATTTTTTAAGTCCGATTTTAAGATATATAGGCATAAGAATTGCACATGTAATCTCAGGTATATACCTTAGAAACCAACATAAACTATGTAGCAAACACTAAGTAAAATAAGGCCACAAAGTGAAATAATCTTAAAAACAAAAATAATGAACCAACCAACCAAATAAAAAAGCTAAGAGGCAGGGCGTGGTGGTACACACCCTTATTCCCAGGAGGCAGAGGCAGGTAAATTTACATAGGGAGTTCCAGGCCAGTCATGGCTACCAGGGAGACCCTCTTCAAAGAAAACAAAACAAAACAAAACCCTCCAAAACCCAAAGAACATAAACCAAAAAGTGGATCATTAGAGAGAGTGAAAGAGAAAACATAGACCAAAAGACTGACTGAAGAAGTGGGAACAGCTAACCAGAGGTGCCCCAGAGCTTTCATATCAAAGTATTCCTTTGAAAGAATTCTTTAAACATTCATTAAAATAACTTCTCTATAAATGTAAAAGGAATGATGAGGGTAGTGGTGAGATTATCACTAACATGTTTTGTAGTGAAGTTTAGTGACAGGAAAAATTAAAAGCATGTGAATATTTATTTTATTGCAGATCTTCAGCAGTTCTCTGCTGTGGTCACATATAATAAAAATTTTCTCCCTAGGAGTTAAAACACTAAAAGCTATGGCATTGTTCTGAAGTTGAAAAGAAAACAAAATTCTACTATTGATAATGTTCACACTGCTAAAAGGCAAAGAAAGATAACAAATATTTAAATCATGAAATTCAATTTTTCCTCATGGATAGTAAAACTTAAAAAAAAAACAAAACCTGGTAGCTGTAATTTGAGAAAAAAAAATTCTTAAAAATATATTCTGTATCTTTTTTTTTTTTTTGTCTTTTTTGTCCTGTAACTCACTATGTAGACCAAGCTGGCCTCGAACTCACAAAGATCAGCCTGCCTCTGCCTCCCAAGTGCTGGGATTAAAAGCATGAGCCACCATGCCCAGCTTTATTTTGTATCTTTTATTTACTTACATTGTAATCCAATGCGTATCGTAACTGCTACCAAATTGCTGAAAAGTGCCAAACAGTTTTGGAAGAAGACGAAGTGAAATTACTACTGATCTGAAACAGCAAAAACACATATATTTATAGAATAAAATAAGTAACAGTGATCCTAGCTTTCAGAGAAAAAAAAAAAAGCCTAAGTGCAAATTACTTAACATATTTTACATATAAATATATCCTTACATAAATAATTTTATTTCTAATGTATAATTCATTTACATGTATGCTGGACAAGAAAGTCACAAAATCTCAATTCAAGACTTTAAAGATAAAGCATAGTATAAATACCTGGGTATATACCTAAGACAGGAGCATTTCAAAGAATTTTCCCCTTGAAAATAAACTTTATGAAGTTACAATCACTTTTGCCAAATTATTATACCGTATGATTTATATTCAAGTTGAGAATCACTGCCTTATTGACTATGAACATAATGGAAATGTATCACATACTCCAAGTAGAAACACAAAAGGAAAAGGAATCATATAGAAACACAATTTTTAAAAAAGAAAACTTTACAGTCTACCTGTAATTACACTACTCAAGTTAGGCCACAATATTGCCTACTTTTCCAAGAAGAGTATAAAGGGTATCAGAATACAATGTTACACTTAATACTTCTGACTAAACACTAATGCACTTAAATTGGAATATAGAACCCTGTGTGAACTGCTTCTAGTCCTCCAACCAATATAACTTAATATCCTTCAAATTTTCCTTTATTTCTTCAACACAAAGAACATTCCTGACTAAAAGGCAGAGTTAACACAAGCATATAATTGGAAGATCTTCACTTGAACATCTATCCCGACTCCCACTTCTGAGAAAGATGAACCTGATAGCTCTATATTCAATAACATCCTATTGTTGCAGGAACTTCATGATTAATCTCATCAAAATTTACACTGTTTTTTTTTTTTTGTCTTTTTGAGACAGGGTCTCCCTGTAGCCCCAGCTGACCTGCAACTCGCTATGTAGACCAGGCTGGCCTCAAACTCACAGAGATTCGCCTGCCTCTGCCTCCTGAGCGCTGGGATCAAAGGGGTGTGCTACCACACCCAGCCAATATTCACACTTTTAAAAAGTTTATTTTGATGTGTTTTGCCTCTGTGTGTTTAAAGTAAACCATGTGCATGCAAAGTATTGGATTCCCCTGGAACTGGAGTTACAGATGGCTGTGAACTGCCACATGGGTACTGGGAACTGAACCTGCGTCCTTTCTCCAGCACCATGACTTGTTTTTATTCACCACTGCCTAATGAGTACTTCCTTAATATGTTTACAAAAGCAAATCTTTGGGTAGGGATATAGTTCAGTGGTCCAGCATTTGTCTAAATGTGGAAGTTCCTAGATTCAATTCACTGTGTTTCTATAGGGAAAAGGAGGAGGAAAAACCTTGGTTTTATACATTAAAAATCATGCATAGGGGTGCTTTTAAAATGAACCAGCGATGAAATTAATGGCATGATTTTCAAGGAAGTGTGGAAGTACATATTCTGAATAAATACTTTTAAGTTTTTAAGTGTTTTAGAATTCCCAAACATATTTTTGAATAAAGTGCACAAAGGCTGGAGCAATGGCTCAGGAGGTAAAATCACATAGTAAGCAAGCATGACATGAATTGGATCCCTGGAACCCATGTAAAATGCTGGATGCAGTGGTACACATTTGTAATTCCGGTACTCCTATGGTAATATATGTGCCAACACACACACACTATATATTTAATTTTAAGAGATGCACATGTGTTGGCAAGTTCGCTCAACAAATAAGGGTACTTGCTGCCAAGCACAATTACCTCAGTTTGATCCCCAGATCCCACATGGTGGAAAGCCAACTTCTAAAAGTTATCTCTTGAACCACACATACATACACACACAAACAATAAATAAGTAGATGTAATTTTTTTTGGCTTTTTAATACCTGTAGTCCCAGCTGTCCTAGAACTCACTATGTAGACCAGGCTGTCCTCAAACTGACAAGAGATTTGCCCTGCCTTTGCCTCCTGAGACTAACTGCCACCACGCCCAGCGGCTAGATGTAATTTTTTAAAAAAGGAAATCATGGGAACTGAAGAGATAGCTCAGCGGATAAGAGCACAGGCCGCTCTTGCAGAGGAACTGGTTTTGATTTCCAGAACCCATATGGCAGCTAACAAGCATCCATAACTCCAGTTCTAGGGGAATCCAACACCATATTCTCACCTCTGTGGGCACTGAACAACATGGGTGCACTTACTCACATGCAAGCAACACACACACTAAAATAATAAAAAATTTTAAAAGAATGAAATCACTTAAAAATTTAATGCACAATAATGTTCAGAAAAATGTATCGCAGGATTGGGGAGATTAATTTTTGAAATATTTATAGTTAACTTTTTTATATGTATGAGTGTTTTGCCTGAATGTGTTAACTGCCCCCATGTCCGGCACTGCCTATGGAGGCCAGAAGAAAGCGTTAAGAGTCCTAGAACTAGAATTACTGTTGCTACTACCTACCAACTGGGTGTTGGGAAATGAACCCAGGTCCTCTGGAACAGCAGCCAGAGTTCTTAACCACTGAGACATCTTTACAAATATTTATTGTTTTGAAATGGGGCTCACTGTGTAGTCCAAACCGACCAAGTTCCCAATCTAGCCAAGGGTGGGCTTGAACTTTTGATCCTCTTGTCTACCTAAGGGTGCTGCAATTATAGGTTATACAACACTAAATCTAGTTATGTGCTAAGAGATTAAACCAAGATTTGTACACATCTGAAAGGCATTCTACCACTTGAGCTTTATCACAATCCTAAAATCTAAAATCATTACTAAAAACTCTGTCAAAAATCCAGAAGAATCACTGGTTTTATTCGTGTGTGTGTGTGTGTGTGTAATATGTGTGTGTGTGTGTGTGTGTATGTATATGTACGTTGGTTGAGATAGAATTAAGGTGTTCACATCCCAGGCAAGTGCGCTATCACTGTATACCTCTTGCACTATTGGTGGCATTTATTTTTTTCTAAAAAATTTGGACATAAAAAAAGAATTTATTACTTTAAGTCTTACAAGCATAGGAAAAAAGCAATGAGAAACCACAAAGGAAAAATAAAGAACAGTATTATCTAAAACTCACAAAAGCAAATTTAGACCAGGATAGTCTTGAATTCGTACACCTTTGATCCTAGTACACTGGAGGCACAGGCAGATCTCTGTGAGTTAAAGGTCAGCCTGGTCTACATATCAAGTTCCAGGCCAGGCAGGGTTGTACGGTAAGACCCTGTCTCAACAAACAAAAACCAAAACAACAACAAATATATATGTATAAGTGTCATATATATGTATATATATGTAATAGATAGATATGTGTGTATAATGAAACACATTAACTATTTTTTATAAATGAAAATGAAACTATATATAATATCTCTCTACAGAAAGAAAACCAAGTATATAATTCCACCTATTTCTTATACAAAGTACTTCCTAAAGATCTGGACACATACAATCATTCCATTCGAGAAATGTTTTGTATACACAATGAAATTTTTAAAATTTTAATATTTTTTCATTGAGTGTTTTGTCTGCATGTATATAAGTGCACCCATGTCATGAAGAAGCCAGAAGACGGGGCTGGATCCTGTAGAAATAGAATTACAGGTGGTTGTTAGCTGCCATGTGGGTGCTGAGAAGTGAATCCAGGTCCTCTGAAAGAGCATCCAGTGCTCTTAACTGCTGAGCCGTATCTCCAGCCCTAATACTGAAGAAATTTTTAACACATGGGTTAAAGTAACTACACTGGCTTAAGAAAACCCAAAAGTAGAAGAACAATGTACAGATTCCTAGTAAAGTTTCTATTTAAATCCTGGGAAGTCAGTATACATATACACAAACATTTATAATTTTGGTCTATACAAGTGTAAGAACTATGGGTGATTTATAGTAGAATTTAGTTTTATTTTTCAGATCTCTATGCTGCACACAAAGTAATGAGTCTGTATTACCACTCCAAAAAAAAACAAAAAAAAAACCCTGAATTCACTGTATAAAATAAACTGGACTATGACCACAGAAAAGCAAGGAGTGGTAGAGTGTTTACCAAGCACTCATGAAACCTTGGGTTCAATCCTTAGTCACACACACATTGGGGGGGGGGGTAAGTGGGGGTATAAAAACTATACCAAGAACTGGAAAGGAAACTTAAAAGCTAGCATAATACAGGCTTAAATAACAAAAAATACAGCATAATGTAGTATACAAAAAATGTGTCAGCACTAACAGGACTCCTGTATTTTGAGGAAAAATCTTAAAAGAGTACAGTAAATGAATTAAAGTTACAGTGATTGATTCTTTGTTTAGGAGTAAGAGTCAATATTCCTATGACTATCAGCAACTCCTGACAGTACACTAGGAGGCCGAAGTTTAGAGAAAAGAATCTAGTAATAAGAATGTTTCTCAACCCAATAACTATGACGTTTCAGGCTAAAACTTCCTGTTGTAGGAGAATTGTCTTTTACACTGTAGTACCTGGAGCCAAAAGCAGTATCCTAAACCCCACTTAGTAGTTTTGACAACCAAAACGGTGTCCGGACATTATTCTGAGAGAAAATAACACTCTTCTGACAATCATTGGATTATCAAGAAATCCAGATTAATGTTTACATGAAAACTTCAGTCATTTCACCTGGCAAACACTAGACATGTTATAGATTTTTATAAGCTGAAAATTTACACTCATATTGTCACATATAACTAATATCATTATCAGTAAGAGTTGCATGATACAACATCAGAGGAAAAAAGTTTGAGGGCAAGATTCAATGTAATAATCATATTTATTAGATAGTCAATAAGCCAATAAACATCCATAATTAGTTTATAAGATTACTTTGGGAAAATGAATGTCTCTGGGCTGGTAAGGTGGCTGAGCTGGTAAAAGTGATGGCCATGCAAGCCTGGTGTACTGAGTCCATCCCCGGAATCCGTGTAAAGGTAGAAAGAGAGAACCAACTCCAGTTTTCCTCAGACCTCCATATGCATGCCAGCACTAAACACAATCCACAAGCGGGCACACACGAATAACAAATACAATTTCTAAAAATCTTTTTTAAAGAAGAAAAATGAGGGGCTGGAGAGATGGCTCAGCAGTTAAGAACACTGGTTGTTCTTGCAGAAGACCCGGGTTCGAATCCTAGCACCCACATGTCCATAACTCCAGGCCCAGGGGATCCAACAGCCTCTTCTGTCCTCTGCGCATTGCAGGACACAGGTACACTTACCTACACGCAGGCAATACACACGTACACATAAAATAAAAATAATAAATTTTAAAGAAAAGAAGAAAAATGAGCTGGGGATGGTGACAGACAGTTACTCCCAACACTCCAGAGACAGCCTGGTCTCTGTAATGAGTTCTAGGACAGCTGAGGCTATAATGAGACCCTGACTCAAACAAACTAAAAAAAGAAAAATTAATGTTTCATCTTCTGTTTGGGGATAAATAAACTGTTGCTTAATAAAAAGAATTTCTGAATGATATCTTACTTTAAGCACCATTTTTCTTTTGAATATGCTGAATTTCTTAACTTATAAAAGAAATATGTGCACACTATGAAAAAAAACGAATGTTTCCGTGGAATTGAGGTTCAAAGCCAGATCTGTCTGTTTAATTTTTTTTTTTTTTGAGACAGGGTCACCCTGTAGCCCCCACCGGCCCGGAACTCACTATGGAGACCAGGCTGGCCTTGAACACACAGAGATCTGCCTGCCTCTGCCTCCCAAGTTCTGGGATTAAAGGTATGCGCCACAAAACCTGGCTCTGGATCTGTTTTGTGGGTTTTTTTTTAAAATAAAAAAAAAAAATTTATTGTATGTGTAAGTGTTATGCCTGCAAGTATGTTAAGTGAGACCATGTCATAGAGTGCCCACAGAGGTTAGAAGAGGGTAACAGATTCCCTGGAACTGGAGTTACAGACAGTTGTTATAAACATGTGGTTGCTGGGATTCAAACCCAGGTCTTCTGCAAGAACAGCCAATGCTCTAAACTGCTCATCCATCTCTCTAGCCCCAAAGTCAGATCTTTGATGATCAATCTTGAACATGATAGACAAGAACTCTACCATTGAGTAACAGCCTCAGCTCTGAAAAATTAATAAAAAGGGTCAGGTGTGGTGGCACATGTCTTTAATCCCAGCACTCAGAAGCAGGTGGATCTCTGTGTATCAAGGGCAGCCTGGTCTACATAGCAAGTTACAGGTCAGTTGGGGCTACAGGCAGATCCCGTCTCAAAAAAGACAAAAATAACAGTAATAATAATAATAAAAGGTATAGAGAAGAAAAACTATCTCAGTTTTCCCTGAAATGACAATTTAGGCATTATATTATGGCTTGTCTTTTGAAATTCTTTTAAAAAACTATTAAAATTACTATTAATTATGTGCATTCAGGAGTGTGCACATGTAAGTACAGGTGCCCTTGGAGGCTGTGTCAGATCATCCTGGAGATAAAGTTATAGGCAGCTGTGACCTAGCTACCCCACCTGGGTACTAAGAAATGAAGTCAGGTCCTCTATAAAAGCAGAATATGCTCTTAACCGCTGAGTCATCTCTCCAGACTCTCATGTGATCTACAAAAAAGGTGGAAAAGGTAAAGAGAGACCTATACCACTATATAGTCTTTGAAACATAATACTTTTTAATTTTTATTTATTTATTTTTTTGTCTTTTGTGAGAAAGGGTCTCCCTGTAGTGCCAGCTTGACCTACAACTGGCTATGTAGATCAGGCTGGCCTTGAACTCACAGAGATTCACCTGCCTCTGCCTCCCAAGTGCTGGGATTAAAGGCTTACCATACCACGCCCAGCTTGAAACAATACTTTTAGAAAAACATTTTATTTATTTATTTATTATGTGTACAAGAATACTGCTTACATGTAGGTAGGTACACCCATGTCATGCAATGCCCACGGAGGTCAGAAAAGGGCACTGGATTCCCCTGAAACGGAAGTTACAGGTGGTTGTCAAGTGCCATGTGGATCTTGGGAATTGAACCCTGGTCCTCTGCAAGAGCAACTAGTGCTCTTAACTTCTCAGCCAACTCTCCAGTTTCAAAAACATAATTCTTGATGACTACAAGTTATTTTATGTTTCTCTTTCATAATTTTTTATTGAAGTATATCACACAAACAAAATGTGTATTAATCTAAGTGTTCAGCTCAAAATCTTGAGGTAAATACATATAGGTTATTTCCTCCACAAGCTATCACAGCACCCACTTCCAAAATCACTACCTAGGGTACACAAATAATGTAAACTGGAATAGATACACATTCATGTGCATCTAGCTTTTTTCATTCAATATTATGAAATCTGTCCACATTGTACCATGCAGTTATACTTCATTAACTCTTAGTATGCATTCTATAAACATTACAGAATTATCCATCCTACTATCTTTTGGCACCAAGTCAGCTGTTCAAAGAACATTCAAGGGGCTGGAGAGATGGCTCAGTGGTTAAGAACACTGGTTGTTCTTGCAGAAGACCCGGGTTCGAATCCCAGCACCCACCTGGCAGCTAACAACTGTCTGTAACTCCAGTTCCAGGGGATCCCACAGCCTCTTCTGTCCTCATGGGCATTGCACGACATGGGTCACTTACCTACATGCAGGCAATATATGCATACACATAAAATGAAAAAATTTTAAAAAAAAAGGATATTCATGTCAAATAGTATTGCTATATATGAATATGGGAAGATGGCTGAGTGGATAAGAATACTTACTGTGCAAGCATGAGGACCTGAATTCAAATTCCCAGAACCCTGTAAAAAGTCAGCAACGGCTGCACATGTGCCTGTAACCCTAACACTGTGGGACAGAGACAAGAGTATAGCTGAGGTTTGCTGACTACCAGTCTAACTTGAGATTCAGTGAGAGATTTTCACTGAAGAGAGTAAGGCAGGAAGTGCTAGAGCAGGATACCCCACATCATCCTCTGGCCTTTGGGCACACACAGAAATTAATGAATCTTAACCTGCACATGGGCATACAATACATATATAACATACATCTCATGCACACAAAGACAAAATTTACTTTAAAATCAAATACTGTTGCTATAAACATTCTTCAATGTATCACTGGTGACTATCTGGATATATTTCTATTAGATACATATCATGGAAACTATGTGTCACAAATTATACAGATATGTATGAGCAGGTGCAAACTTCACATAACCACTTATAAAACCTGGTGCTTGCTGGGAGTGGTGGTACATGCTTTTAATCCCAGCAGATGGTCTACATAGCAAGCCCTGGGCCACCCAGGGCTACATAGTAAGACCCTGTCTCAAAAACAAAACAAAAAACATTGAGTCTGCAAAGATGGCTGAGCAGTTAAGAGCACTTGCTGCTCTTCCAAAGTACCTGGGTTCAGTTCCCAACATTCACACGGGGGCTAACAACTATCTGTAACTACAGTTGGAAAGGATCCCACGCCCTAGTCCAGCCTCCACAGGCACTGTACAACACAGGTACACTTGTATACATGCAGGCAAAACATTCATAACATAAAAAAAATTTTAAAATAAGAACTACCACCACCAACAACAACAACAGAAACCTGGTGCTTTCACAAAGACTTTTTAAAAACTTTTTAAAAACTTAACATTTTTGCTGGGCACGATGGCACATGCCTTTAATCCCATCACTTATGAGGCAGAGGCACCTAGATCTCTGTGAGTTCAAGACCAGGCTGGTCTGCATAGTGAGTTCCAGGCCAGCTGGGTCTGGCCACAAGGAAACCAAGGCTAGCCTGGTCTACATAATAAGTTCCAGGACAGCTGGGGCTACAGGGAGACCCTGTCTCAAAAAGACCAAAATAATAATAATAATAATAATAATAAATCTAAATTAACATTTACAAGTCGGCTGTGGTGGTACATACCTTTAATTCAAGCACTCAGGGAAGCAAAGGCCGGTGGATCAAGGACAGCCTGGTCTACATATCAAGTTAAAGGTCAGCTGGGGTTACAGGGAGACCCAGTCTCAAAAAGTCCAAAATAATAATAATAATAATAATAATAATAATAATAACAACAATAATAATTATGTTCCAGGCCAGCTAAGGCTACAGGGAGACCCAGTCTCAAAATGATCAAAATGGGAAAAAAAAAACAAAAAAAAACAAAAAACAAAACCCTAACTGCTACAAAATTGTATCAGTAATGATAACCACGCAACAATTAAAAGCACTCTGAAAGGATACATGGCAAGTAAGGGAAGCAATCAAGCAATAGAAGATCTACATCAGGCTACCAGTTTTCCTTCTGTGATTGGTCATAAGCAACCCTTTGAGTCAAGAGAAGAACTTAAAATATTACACATGTGTTGTCTAAATCAATTAGAGAGAAATCCCACTGAAACACTTAGCTATTCAATGAAATTTAACATTTATAGTAGTTAAACACAGATATGAGCAGAAAACAACATTTATACATGGAATGTCCACATACACACAAGAATCCTGTCTTTACTACATTACAGAATATAAATTGAGGAAACCTTGAATTTGTTGCAATGGAATGGTAATGAAGAATTAGTGTATTTGTAAACAGTTTACAATTTCAATGAGAACCAGGTAAAAGTATGGCAAAATTCAATCTACAGAAGAAATATTAACCTACATTTTAAATTAAACTAGTTTTTTTAGTTTGTAATTTCGACGTTCCAAGTGCTGGGATTATAGGCATACACCAACATGCTTGTAATTTATGAGGTATGGTACTGGGTAATCAAACTAAGGGCACTCTACATATAGTCAAGCACTTTACCAAATAAACTATCTTGCCAATCTCTTTAAATGTGTATTTAACTGTTACTTAAAAATATAAAAACTCAACATATTATTATGAGGTAGCATGACTTTCAATGCATGGTAAAATGTTTAAAGTCAGTTAAACCTATTTGTCTCCTCAAACACTTATTTCTTTACAGTTAAAACCTTCTATACAGCTGAAATATACAGTTTATACACACTACCCCAGCCAAATTTCTTGTTTTTAAAACTAACTTAATGCCCATTTATCAACTTTTGCTCATCTCTCCTCTGCCCTTAGACGTCAACAACCTCCAGGGTAATTGTACATATATTCTGTGCCTGCCTGCTTTCATTTAATGTAATGATCTCCAACTTCATTCATGTTGCTGTACATGACAGAATTTCATTCTTTTTTATAATGGAATAGTACTGCTTTCTATATACACATCACATTTTCTTAATCCATTCTTTCAATAATGGATACCTTAAGTTGTTTTGATTTCGTAGCTACTATGAACTGCATGCATATGGAAGTGCAGATATTTCTTTGATACATCTATTTCACTTCTTGTGGCTATATATCCAGGTTGGTCACATTGATAGTTCTATTAATTCTTCTCAGAACCTTCATAATATTTTCCATAATAGTTATGCTAATTTATATCTCCACTCAATAATGTACAGGATTCCCCTTTTCTCTGTATCCTTACTAGTACTTCTTATCCTTAATTTCTTTGACAAAGCCACTCTTACTAGAGTTGAGGTGATAGTTCATTATGGTTTTGATTGCATTCCTCTGATAAGAGGTATCAAGCATTTCCAGACATACCTGTTGGCCAGTGTACATACTCAAAAAATGTCTACTTAAATATTATTGTCAATTTTCTTGAAATTTTATTATTTTGTGCAAGAGAGCGAGAGAGAGACAGAAATAGGTATATTAGTAAGTGTGGGTACATTTGTGCCACAGTGAGCATGTGAAGGTCAGAGGATAATTCTCAGGAATTGCTCTCTTCCTACCAGGGGATCCAGGGATTCAATTCAGAAAGTCAGCCCTACACAAGTACCTTTACCCACTGAGCCATTGCAACAGCCCCCATTCCTCCTACTGCTTATAACCCTTGTGTCAAGGCTGACTTTCTGTAGTTTGCAACAAGGCAGCTGCTCTATGTAAAAGATCCCAACCCAGATGCAGATCATCTATGAATGGTTTAGTGCCAAGTTCACATGAAAATATAGTTGTTACATGAATGCCAGCACCCTTTCTGATATCTTTTTTTCTTGACAAGGTCTCACTATGTAGTTACAGGTTGGTCTCAAATTCACAATCCTCCTATCCTAGAGTCTCAAGATCTGGAATTATGTATGTTGCCCCACTTGGTAATATTCTACATTTTTAAAATCTATTTTACTAAAGCATGAATGACACATAATAGCTTTACATATTTTATGTGCACAACTTTGTGTGTTCCTAACCTCAAACTTTCACACACTTCAGAAGGCTGGAAAAAAATTTTTAAAAAGGCTCATCTGCATGGAAAAATGAGTGTTATCTCCAAAATGTTTATATTCTAGAGTAAGTTAAATTTACTTCTTATTAAACTTCTTTTTTTTTTTTTTTTGGTAGGGTCTTTTTGAGACAGGGTCTCCCTGCAGTCCAAGTTGGCCTGGAACTCACTATGTAGACCAGGCTGGCCTTTAACTCAGAGGCCTGTCTCTGCCTCTGAGTGCTGGGATCAAAGGCATGAGCCACCAATGCCCAGTCTCATTAAACTTTTTATAGAACATTAAACAGAAACTTGAAAATGGGGCTGGAGAGATGGTTCAGAGGTTAAGAGAACTGGCTGCTCTTGCAGAGGATGAAATTTTGGTTCCAAGCACTCACATGGTAGCTACCACCATCCTTAACTCCAGTTCCAGGGGATAGGAGGCCCACTTTTGACTTCCATGGGTATTTAGACATTGCATGACACAGATGCACTTACAAAGATGCACACATACATTCGTACACCTAAGAAAATTGAAATATTAATTTAAAAAGAAATTTGAAAATGAATTAATCACCATCCTATTCCTAAGATAAAGAAGAAAAGGTAAGTTACAGTATAATAACTCCTGGGCTGGAGAGACGGCTCAAAGGATAAGAGTACTGGCTGCAGCCTAAATTTAAGCAAATACATTGCAGCAGCTGTAGCTTCAACTGTAGCTTCTTTTGTGGAAGCAAAATATAAAATTTGAGGGGGAAAAAAAAAAAAGAGTACTGGCTGCTCTTGCAGAGGACCCAAGTTCAATTCCCAGCCTCCACATAATGACTAACAACCATATGTTAACTCCAGTTTCACCGGATCCAATGCCTTCTTCTGACATCCGTGGGCACCACACAACACAAGTGCATTCACATACATGCAGGCAATACACTCACACACATAAAATAAAAATATTAAAAAGTATGATGACTCCCATTATTTTGTATAATAAATCTATTCTAAAAATTAAAAAAAAGAGAGAGTATTACTATTCCTTGGTTTACATTACAGACAGGATCTAACCTCTATGCTGAAAACAACACTGAGTGATAAAATGAGAACTTGAGAGAAAATAGAAAACAGAATATGGAAAGCACAAATACTTAACAATAGATTGTTATAGATACACTGACTACTAAGACAACAGCACACCTAGTCAACACAAGGGCACATGAAAAAATGTGAGCACGGTAAAAGAAAAAAATAAATCCCCAATTCTTCTTTACCTGTTGTTTCCTAAATTTTCAAGGCAACCTTCAATGAATCTCATTCGTATCTGTCGATCTGTAAACCAACAAACTAAAGAACAGAGAAGCTTCTCTGCTTCATTTATTAATCCTTCAGAGAGATTAACCTGCAAAAAAAAGCACAGAGTTATTGCTTATCCTGGTCACATTTTGCTGTAATTCTATGTTCTTTTGGCTTTATTAAATAACTTACTGCATCATCATCTTGTACTATATCCCACAACAAAGTGTTTCCTTTCTTACAAACGTTATCCAAATTAATGTCTGTCACAGCATTACTGTTGAATTGATGTTTATGGACTGCAGGTCCTAAAGGTACAAAGACAGCACACTTTAGAGGAACACAGCTGAGTACAACGAGGAAGTATAACATTCACAATGTCAACAGAGCCAAAGAAAAATTTAAGAATAAAGGTTTTCGTACATTATAAAACATTAGCACAATTATTTCACTTATGAATGAAAATCAACAGGTCGTTTTGAGCATTTTTTTATCTTTTTTATTTATTTATTTTGGTTTTTTATTGTTTTTATTTGTTTGTTTGGATCTTTTTGAGTCAGGGTCTCCCTGTAGCCCCAGATGGCCTGGAACTCTCTATGTAGACCAGGCTGGCCTTAAACTCACAGAGATTCACCTGCCTCTGCCTACCTAGTGCTGGGATTAAAGGTGTGCACCACCACACCTGGCATCAATAGGCTTTTTATAGTTAAAAATGAAGTGAAATGTTTTCATTCCATTAGGAAAATTCAGGTAACAAGTGAGTATTTCAGATTTTTCACATATCAAGAACTGTATATGAGTATCTGAAACCCAAACTAAGCCTAACGAAAATTTATTTGAAATAAGTTTTTAATCAATGGACAGTCCTCTAGATATCTTTACGTATAATCACATATAATCATTCAAAAAAAGAAAAGTAAACTGCTGATATTGGATGATGTACCACAAATATTAAGTTAAAAAAAATAGTAATACAACAAATCATACTGAGTACCGAGCTAAATGACTGGCTATATTAAGCAAAAATTCACTTTTTTTTTTTTTTTTTTTTTTTTTTGAAGCAGGGGCCCTTTTTTTTTTTTTCTTTTTTTTTTTTTTTTTTTTGTGTGGGTTGTTGGGTGGTGTAAAAAAAAAAAAAAAAAAAAAACTTACCCAGGTATGGGGGAA
>NW_008348076.1:693775-720754 GCF_000622305.1 Nannospalax galili
TTTTGAAGCAGGGTCTCCCTGTAGCCCCAGCTGTCCTGGAACTCACTATGCAGACCAGGCTGGCCTTGAACTCATAGAGATCCACCTGCCTCTGCCTCCCAAGTGCTGGGACTACAGGTGTGCACCACCACGCCTCGCTTCAAAAATTCACCTTTTAAAAGCAGCATTACCATGAAATTTACTGAATTATATATATATAATTTCAGAATTAATCATGCTGTTAATAATCATGTGACCGTAATCCAGTTTTCAAGCATTTTTACCACTATAGAATGCTCCCTAATTCTGATCTAATCCCTGATCTTATTCGAAGATCCAATCTGTTTTACCACCACTGTGAATTAGGATTTTCTAGAAACTTCACATAAAAGGAAATAAACAATACATAGTCTTCTGTGTCTTTCATCACTTAGCATGTTCTTGAGGTTTGCACTTTCACGCACATTACACACATTAGCACTAGTATGTTTTTATTTCAATAATACTGTCAAATTTTTTTCAAAGCCTGCATTTTATTTATGTATTCTTAACAATCAAAGAACATACAGACAATTCCTAGTTTGGGGGCTATTATGAATGTTATCACAAACGTCAGTGTGGTAAGTCTCGGAATCAGAATATTCTTTCCTTTCTCTTGGATAAAGACCAAGCAGAACAGCTGAGTCATGGTGTGTGTAACTATTTCTAGAAGTAGCTGTGCTACTTTCTATCACTGCCAGCAGCATGAGATGCCAGTCATGCTCTTCTACATCATCTTCAACACTCAGGTGCTGCCACTCTTTTTCATTTAAGCCACTTTGCTACAGATTTAACAGTATCTCATAATTTTTAAAACTATTTTTATGTGTATGAGTTTTTGTTTGCATGTAAGTGTACCTCTGTCATGCAATGCCTGCGGAGACCAGAAGAGGATGATGGATCCCCTAAACACAAGTTACAGAAGATTGTGAACTGCCATGTGGATGCTGGGAAATGAACCCAGGAGCTCTGCAAGAGTAGCCAGTGCTCTAAAATGCTGAGCCATCTCTCCACTCCCTGCAACTTTTGATGACTATTAGGCTATACATCTTTTCACGTGGTGCATATTAACCACTCTAATACATTCTTTGGTGAAATAAATCCTTTCCGTCTTTTTATTATGCTATCTTACTAATGAGTTATAAAATTTCTTTTAGATACTGGTGATAAGCCCTTTATTAGATACATTATTCTATCACTCTATGGCTTGTCTCTTGACAGAAAAGGGTGTTTTCATATTTAGTTTTCCAAATTAATATTGGAAGATAATGAACAAAGATAATCAAAGGGGGAAAAACCGTTTCTATCACCACATAAAGTTTCCTTGTCATCCTTCACAATCAATGCCCACCTCTCAAAGTCTCTGAGAAAATTTCTATAATGGCAAATTATTTTAGACTATTTTAGAATCACACCTAATACATGGTACATACACCTGTTTCTACATTCTTCTGATATTCCTTCATAGCATTCTTTTCTTTTTTACTTATTCACTATATGAATAAACTAGTTAATTCTAGTAACACCCTTATGAATCAATGACATTCATGTACATTTTTTTCTTTTGTATTATGATCTCATGTTCTTGATGAGCCTCAATCTCATTATGTAGCTGAGCATAATTCTGACCTGCTGATCATCCTGTTTCTACCTCTCACATGCCACCATACACAGTTTTAGGTAGTGATGGGTATTCAACTCAGGGCTTTATGCATGCTAGGGAAGCACTCTCCAACTGATCAACCTCCCAAGCCCATAACACAAATATTTTTGCAGATGCAATTTTACTAACGAAATCTACAGGAGAAACTGCCAAGTAAAACAAAACAACTACAACAACAAAAGAAACCCAGTAAAACAGTTCACCAAAGTGGCTATTATCTTATACTCCTTATAAACAATGTATAAGAATTTCAGTTCTAAATTCTTAATGTTGGTCTTTAATTTTACCCACTTTGATATGTATATAGTACCATCTCATTGTGGGAAGTACTGTTAATCATATATATCTTCTTCTATGAAGTAATTATTCAAGTTTATCTCCCTATCATCTACCAATCATCTTTCTATCAATCATCTATCTACCATCCATCCATCTATCCATCCATCCATCCACCCATCCATCCATCCATCCATCCATCCAGCCATCCATCCATCCATCCATCCAGCCATCCATCCATCCATCCATCCAGCCATCCATCCATCCATCCATCCAGCCATCCATCCATCCATCCATCCAGCCATCCATCCATCCATCCATCCATCCCTCCATCCATCCATCCACCCATCCATCCATCCATCCATCCATCCATCCATCCATCCATCCGAGACAAAGTCTCCCTGTAGCCCCAGCTGGCCTGGAACTCACTATGAAGACGAGGCTCGCTGGGATTAACAACTGGCCCTGTTTTGTGTGTCAGTGCTTCTCCACTATGCTAAGTTGAATTCAGATTTCTCAGCTAAGGTGATTCTTCTGTATCACCCTTCAGAGAATCTGAGATAGTAACACGGACCACATGTGGCTCCCAGAAGTAAACATTAATAGCTTATCTCACTGTGTTGGAAGGGCTCATTATACTAACTTTTTTTTGTAGTAAAAGATGGGTTTGGAGCATTAATATATAATATCATTTGGTTTGATTTCTAACTTCATAAATAAAGTACTGGTTAAATAAAAGGGAAATATGCAATCAAAAAATGATGAAAACTATAAAAAAATAGTACCAAATTCAGTCTGATATAGTGCCATCCCCAAAACCTAGACTAATATGTGTTAATGGTACACAAGCAAATGGTACATCAAGAAAAAAGTTGAGGGCTGGAGAGATGGCTCAGTGGTTAAGAACACTGACTGTTCTTGCAGAAGACCCGGGTTCGAATCCCAGCACCCACATGGCAGCTAACAACTGTCCATAGCTCCAGTTCCAGGGAATCTGACAGCCTCCTCTGTCCTCTGTGGGCACTGCACGACACGGGTGCACTTACCTACACATGGGCAATACATGCAAACACATAAAATAAAAATATTAAATAAAATTTTTTTGAAAAGAAAAAAAGTTGAAGACCTTTAACCTGCCAATTCTAAAAGCTTTCTCCCTTCTTTAATTTTCTACTTTTACTGTTATTGTTATTACTATTAGCATTATTTGTATTATCACTGAGAGATAAAGTGTTGCTATATAGCCCAGGCTGGCCTCAATTTTGAAATTCTCCTACTTCAGTTTCCCAAGGGCTTGGGATTTAGGTGTATACCACCAGACCTTGCTCAAGTACTCTTTAACAGAACCTAACTTCCAATCTTGCAAGTGCTGGGAGTTTAGGCACGTGCCACCAGGCTAGGCTCTAACACTCTTAACTACTTCTACCCTCCTTTTCTCCTATTTTGGTCAAGTGATCTATAACTTTCTTAAAATCAATTTAGACTGATCTGACTAATCATTTCTCAAAGGTTTGCATCACCATAAATGAAAAAAATATCTTGCTTTTTAGCAGTTATTTTTTCTTAGTTTTCTTTTTTTTTTTTTTTGGTCATTTTGAGACAGGGTCGCCCTGTAGCCCCAGCAGGCCTGGAAATCACGTTGTAGACCAGCCTGGCCTTGAACTCACAAAGATCTATCTGCCTGCCTCTATGCCTCTACCTCCCAACTGCTGGGGTTAAAGGTGTGCGCCACATACCCAGCCTTTTCTTAGTTTTCTGACACTCCCTAACTCTGTCTTTACAGATTTATCCACTGCAGACATTTCAAATCATACACTGTGATCTATTTACTTTTGGGTTCTAAAATTTCTGAAAATAAAACCAATTATAATAAAATATTTTCTAAAATATAAGTATATATATTTAAAAGTTATTAATATGCACTGTCTTCCCCAGTTTCACAACACTTGATACAAATATAAGCACTGGGCTAGGATATAGCTTTCGACAATGCGAAAAGTCCTTGCTTCTATTCCCAGACTCTCAAACAAACAAACAAAAACATCAGGCCTTATATCTATTCGTACTGAAGTATTTATGATAATTTTATTCTCTTGAAACGAAAATTATCAAGTTATTTTAATAAAATTATTTAAGCATAACATTAAGAGCTGAGTCTTTATAACCATGCAATCAAACTGTTTCTGTTTTGAACACGGTAATATCTACTTACTATATAATCTTACCTTGACTAAGATGCTCATGATAAATAGATGCTAAATTGGGAAGATGTTGTTGGAGATGAGATGTTAGTTCTGCATGTGAATTTATCTGAACTAGTTCCTCTTCACATCCAGATTCTTCACCATCAAAATCAGCCATATTTTTTTCTGATTTTGCACTGACCTGCGAGCTACTGCAACTGACATCATCTGCACTTAGCATATCATCAACCATATGTCTACAACACACAGAAAACCATATACTTAGTAATTACAAACTTTTTTTTGGTGCTGGGGATTGAACTCAGGGCCTATGCATACTGGGCAAGCTTTCTACCACTGATCGATATACTAGTCCTAGAAATTACTAACTTAATCACACTTCAAACTTCAAGAATTCTTTTTTTAAAATTTTCCTAAAACATTTTGCACAAATTATTACACAATCAGAAATTAAGTTGCATTGGTGTTTGGTGCTGAGGTTTCAAACATTTTAACAATATGGAATATTGAGAGATTTATAAAAACTATAAAGACATTGATACAAGTGCCATTTAACTTTATATGTATCCATATTTTGTAATATATGCATATTAATACACCTAACTAGAACAATTTCAAAGAAAACCATTTTCCACAGTATCAGCAATACTCATTGTTACATATTATTTTATAAACTCAAAAGTCACAATGTAAAACCAGAAGGTTTGTTTATATTTGTTCACACAACTGCAGAATCATACAAGTTAATTACTAGAAAATGTTCCAATTTGAGGCTGCAATCTAGGTAGCATCAATATTAACTAGGGAGGAATAGAGATCTATCAGTAGCACATGACAAATTTAACAAGTACAAAGCCCTGGGTTGAATCCACAGCATCACCACCAAAATCAGAAGTGTCCAAATTAATTTCCTTTAATGGAACAAAGAGCTATTAAGAGGCACATCTTCTAAATAATACTGCAGTGAGTGCTTCAAAAGATGTCAAGGACAAATCTATGAAAAGCTAAGAAAAATTCAAACTAATACAAAGACTCACAAGTAATACCATACATACAGAATATGGAAACACCTGGAACAAAAAATTAAATCATTACAACATGTGGGGTAGACATTTAATGACCTGAGTTTTTAATATATTCTGGGAGAGGGAATCAGTACTATAAAAGACATGTGCAATCTTTCGAACTAAATAAACTGAACCTTGGTTTTATCATTCAAAAACTGCTTCATGAGCACTGTGGGGGGACAATTTTGAATGTGTACAACTATATCAGTCATTAAATCAATGGCTGTTGCAAATGAGGGGGGGCCTCCTGGCATCCACAGACAGACAGGGGCTAGACTGCTACAAAACCATCCATAGGGTAAAGGTACCATTCAGACTATTAGGAATTAAGGCAAAAAAAAAAAAAAAAAAAAAATTATCTGGTTCAAAATGTCCAGTGGCTAGATTAAGAAACACTGCCTTAAAATTTTCAATGTCCCTAGCACTCGGAAGACAGGCAGACAGATCTCTGTAAGTTCAAGGGCAGCCTGGTGTATATAGGGAGTTCCAGGCCAGCTGGGGCTACAGAGAGACCTTGTCTCAAAAAGAGAGGAAAAAAAAAAAAAAAAATTCAACGTCTTAGTGATGAGAATGAAAAATAAAAAGTCACACACACACACACACACACACACACACACACACACACACACACTTCTTCACTTAATTGAACTGAACTTTGGAACATCGGGCAAATTACCAAGTCTTTCTTGGAAAATTCATCCTGCTAAACCATACGTCTACACATAAACTAAAAATACTACTACTTATAATTACAACAATTAATAGCAGCTAAGAGGTTGTTTTTGTTTGTTGATCTTTTTGAAATAGGGTCTCCCTGTAGTCCCAGTTGGCCTGGGACTCACTATGTATATCATCCTGGTCTTGAACTCACAGAGATCCATCTGCCTATGCCTTCCCAGTGCTGGGGTGTGCCACTACACCCAGTGCTAAGAGTTAATGATTTATTTTGTGACAATAATATTAGCCCATGAAATCCTCACAATAAACCCACAAGATAGGTATTACTGCTACTACTTTAGAGGCTAAAAAAATTAAGGCTGCCACAAGTGGTGGGCATACACCTTTAATCCCAGCACTTGGTAGGCAGGGACAAGTGAATGTCTGTGAGTTAAGGTCAGCCTGGGCTACAAAGCAAGTTGCAAACCAGACAGGGATAGTAAGACCCTGTCATGGCGGGGGTGGGGGTGGAATAAGAGAAATTGTTTAGTCCAATGTAATACAAGTGACATAATCACTTATTGTTATTTCACTCACACATACTTTTTACTGTAGCTATACTTATTAAAATTAGATGACAGCATAAAATTTCCCTTTTCCCCATCAAAGTTTAATGGAAATCGCCACAACTGCTTTCAAGAAATTGCTATAAAGCGTTTGAGATCTAAATCTATGCTGTCTAGCACAGTAACTGTTTATACAAATGTGGCCATTATACAAAAAGTGGATTGTTTTAAATAGAGATGTAGTTTAAGTATAAAATATAAACTGATGGGGTGAGCAGTACAGCTAAGAAGTAGATACTTGCCTGTAATGTGCAAGGCACATGATTCTCACCTGTTAATGCAAACACACACACACACACACACACACACACACACACACACACACCAAAAAGACACATAGATACCCATACACACATCAATCTGGCTAAAAGTGTTTAACATATATGCGTGTGTGGTATGAGGCACATGTTTCTCTCTCTTTTATACACACACACACACACACACACACACACACACACACACACACACACACAAACACACACATCAAATCCTTAGATGAAAAATGGAAAGTATCTTATTTTTTTATACTTGTTAGTAAGGTCATGGACTTTTTAAGATTACTTCTTTAAATAAAATATGTAATTAAAATGAATTTTGCTTTTTTCAGTATCAAGAACTAAACCCAGAGCCTGATGGTACACTAGAAAACAAACACTTTTACTAGTGAACCACATCCTTAGCCTTTATTTTGCATTTTTAAAGTTGTTCACTATAAAATTTAACATTAGGTATTTGTGAATTGCATTTATGGTTTAAATTCTATTACTCCTAACTAAACTAAAAACTAAGCATTAGTCATATATCTCTATAAGAAATATAAACTATGCATTTATTTTAAGCATGCTTACCCATCATGGTGGTGGTGGTGGTGGTGGTGGTGGTGGTGATGGTGGTGGTGGTGGTGGTGGTGGTGGTGGTGGTGATGCTGTGGACCAATAAACTGCCGACAATTAAACAATTCATTCCCAATAGTCTCCCCAAGAAAGTCCCCACTTCGTGTGATACAAGACTCCTGAGAACCCTGTGCTATGTGAGCAGCATTCATTTCCCCTGAAATATCGTGTTCTGGGTCTTCAGAGTGAGCACAGGCATCTAGCATTCGTATTCGATTATCTACTGATGGCAATGACTCAGTGTTAAAAACCAGGTCCTTTCCTGTTCCACTGCTTGTCCCATTTCTTTCAGATGTACTTTGGGATTCCCCCAAGCAAATGCCTGCTTGATTTTCTAACTTTCTGTTCCGAAGATCTGTACCACAGCTATTTTTGGAAGGATTGTGACCATGATCATCATCTTCATCTTCTTCTTTAAGGGCTTCAATATCTGCAATGTCTTCTGACTGCACCTCACTTCCAGGGCTCCCAGCTGACTGACTTGCATGGCTCGAATTGACCTCATTGCTAGATCCATCACTATGCCCACTACTGCTACCAGGACCACTGCTTCCATCTTCCCCACTATTAGCAGTTTCATCGGAGCTTCCTTGCATGGATTCCTATAATGATAAAGATTTAAGAACTCAGATTAGCAAAAAAAAGATAATTGGCATGTACACAAGGTATTTTTAAAAAACTTATTATTTATTGTGTGTGAACATGTGCCTCGGCATATGAGTAGAGGTGAGAAACAAGTCTGCAGGAATTAGTTTTCTCCTTCCACTGTAGATCCCAGGATCAAATTGAGATTGTCAGACTCAGTAGCAAGTACCTTCACTTGGTGAGTCATTTTGTTAGCCTCACACCTGCTTTTTAAAAATGTTGCCCCAGTCGTACCGTATTTGAGTACTACAAAAGGGATTAAAAACCTTAAAGGATGTCAAAAATTACTGTGTAAAGTGACAAGAGAGATAATTATATTCCCAGTTCAAATAATAAATATGTTCTAAATCCTGTTAAAAAAAGACCAAAATAATTTACGTACCTCTGTGTCTGAAAGTCGCTGCTGCACATGTTTGGTTCTATTAATAAGTTGCTCATCCATTTCAATGTCACTGCCTCCACTTTGATGTGTGTCACTGTTATCACTACTTTGAGGACTTGCTGCAGGTGACCCTAAAATAGATTTCAAATTTTTATTTCTAATTTGTATTGACACTACCTGACAGGACACCATGCTTTGGACCCTTGGTTTATTCACCAAAGCTTTATGCAAGGTAGCCAAAAATACAACCCCTAAATTTGTTATTTCTAAAGAGGATATACATGACTTCAATTAAATACTAACGACTTTAAGTAAAACTGGTAAGATGGGGAATAGGATTGTAGTTCAGTGTTATGGTAGCTTGCTGCTTAGCATGCTTAAGGCTTCTGGTTCAAATCCCAGCACTATCAGAAAAAGTAAGTAAGTAAATAAATAAATAAATATGTGAGATGAGCTAGTTTAAGACCTATGTCTTCTTAAAATAAAATGTATGACTCTAATATAAACAGAATACCATTTAAAGTCAATGAGCTCAAAGATCACCAGAACTTATTATATGCCATATAATGGTCATGCATTTCTAAGACTCAACTTACAAGGTGAAGGAGCTGCTCGTCTAAGCTCTTCTTCCTCTGAAGGAAAAGGAAAAAAAATAGGAGGGAAACATTCTAAGTGACCAAGCTTGTTTGGGGACAGTAGATCAGTTGTTTATGTAATTTAAGATACAGATAGGGAAACCTGTCAGTTATTGTGGGGTTAAAAAAAAAAAAAGCCTAATACAGCAGTATATGTCAAGAAAAAAAAATGGGTTTAAGTATATAAGGTTTTAGTAAGTCCTTCAAAATTTTATATATGTCTTTTCAAATGAGACGTTAGAAAAACCTCTTAAGCACAAAGCTGATGAAGAGAACTCTATTATTTTGCTCTAGTCTTAAACTATTTCTAGGAGAAAGCCTTTTGTTCCCTTTTCAAAGGAAAGAAAATTAAACATGAGAAAAATACAGTAACTACTAAAAATCTATTTGAAGGTTACACCAAAGAGTAACCAAAAACACTTTATTCTTTCACATACAGTCTACTTCCCAAAGGAGATTCTTATCACAAACTTAACAATGAAGACTAACTTGTAAATGCAGGTTGAGTATTTTTTCAATGAAATGCATGAGGTATTTAAGGTATTTCAGATTTTGGTTACTCTAAAGTTGTATAAGTTTAAATACAAATTCATTTATGTTTCATTTACTCTATTACTACTTACATTTTCAGGCTTACAAACATAACCTGGAGATAATTTTATTTATTAATTTTAGTGCACTTATGAACTGACGATGACTTGTTATATGAAGAAAGGTGTGGCAATCTCTAGGAATGGCAACATGTCTTCATTCAAAAAGTTGTAATTTTGGAACACTCTGAATGTTCAGATTAGGGATGGTCAACCTGTACTAGCAAAAAATACTTGAAAACTAAGTGATAAACTCAAAAGCTGATATAAGTTATTTCAAACTACAATACATTTTACTAACCTTTCTTATTTCCAATGGGAATATTAGTGTTTAATAAAGATGCAAAAGAACTCTGTTTAGAGAGTTGAGCCTTAGCTGCAAGTGCATTATTCCACAAAGCTTTAATTAACATGGATGCCAAGTACAATGTCTAAAAAGAAGAGAGATAAAAGTTAGAGGCTTTAGGGCAAACAACATAAAAAATACAAGACCTTTAAAAAAAATTAAAACACAAAGAGTACCTAAGTTACACTGAAATTATGTGAATAACACAATAAGTCATTTTACAGAAAAAAGATTATATTCTCAAATGTATTACCTGTTCAGTATGAACACTTGGCTCAAGAGCTGAGACCAGATTAAGTAGATGCCTAAGTGGTACAGGATCCAGATTCTTGATGAGTGAAGGAAATAAGTCATGAATGTATCGACTACAATGTTTCAACTACAAAAAAAAAAAAAAAGAAAAAAAGTTTATTTACTTTTTTATGTGTATGAGTGTATTGCTTGCATATGTGTTAGTACACCTGTGTTGTGCAATGCCTGAAGAGGTCAGAAGAAGGCACTGGATTCCTCCGGAACTGTAGTAACACACAGTTGTTGGCTGCCATGTGGGTGCTAGGTATTGAACTCAGGTCCTCTGCCAAGAGCAGCCAGTGCTGCTGAACCATCTCTCCAGTCGCAAAAGGAAAGAGTTTATTATATTTCTCTAAATAAGCAAATCACTTGACACAAAAAAGCTAGTTTGCAAAGTTAACAAGTTAGCTCAAACCCTAATATTTTATATGTTAAAGGCTAATTTCCGAATACCATAAATGGCAGCATCAATAAAAGAAAATGACGTAAGGTGATTAATCTTGGCCGAACAAAGTACAAGCTAATTTCTAATCAAAAGGGAAACAGGCTATAAGTGAATTTTTAGACTCCTAATAAAAACAGATTACAATGAAATTTTAGACATGTCATTAATATAAAAACAAGCTAAAAGATCTGGGGCTATAACTTAGAGGTTATAATGTGTCTTAGAGTATGAAGCCCTAGATTTGATTCCCAGTACTGAAAAAAACGACTAATGTACTGGAACTTAAAATTAAGGGGGGGGGGGGGACAAAAGTGTCAAGTATACTACATTTCTGATTTAATGTTTTACAAATATTTATAATTTACTAAATATACATTGGAAGCTTTCTTAATCAAAATGATCTAGTAACAAAAAAATTCTGTTTAACAAGAAGTAGAAATCTGGATATAAACAAGGAAAATATAATACTTATAGAGGTATGACTCAAATGTTGCAAAATGATTAAGTGCATCTTTCATGGCATATGTGTATATGGTATGTGTGTGTTTGCATGTTTGTGGGCACACGTGTGTGCAGGTATGAGTGCATATGAAAACCCAAAGTTCACATCAGGAATCTCTTCTATTATTTTCTAGTGTATTTACTGAGACTGGGCTGCTCACTGAACCTGGAAGTTGCCAATTCCAGATAGTCTACCTAGCCAGATTGCTCTGAATATCCCCTTTCTCTGTTTCTCTAGTTGGTTCCCATGCCTGCCCAGCTTTTATATGGGTCTAGGGATCTGAACTCCTCATATTTGTCCTGTGAACTCATTCTTTATCCAGAGTCATCTTCCCAGTCTTTTTCCATTTTTAAATGTGTGTGAGTGCTTTGTCTGCATGTACGTAAGTGCACCTGTGTCATGCAAAGCCTGCAGAGGCCAGATGAAGGCATTGGATCCCCTGGAACTGAATTTATGGATGTTAGCCCCCATGTGAGCACTGGGAATTGAACCTAGGTCCTCTGAAAGATCAGCCAGTGGTCTTAACTGATAAGCTATATCTCTCCAGCCACCTTCCCAGTCTTTTGTAGCCATAATGCTAAGTGAGAAATTAGGAAAAAGAAAATTATAAGATCAGACCATTAATTATCAGTATAAGAACTCTAAAAGATATTCAATATATAAAATGTCCATATAAAATGTAAAGTTTTTTTTAAATATAAAACTATTTTTTCATATTTCATGAATGTAAGCTATATGAGTTCTGTTCCCTCCCTCTCTCCCTTCCTTCAGGAACTAAGCAGAGCAGTCAGGCCTCCACCTCATGGACATCTGCCTGCCTTTGCCTCTGTAGTACTTGAATAAAAGGCATCTGGTGTATTGGGATTAAAGGTGTGAGCCACCATGCCCAGAATTGTTTGCTGCCTTTCTTATTAGGGTACATATATATACAAGCTAAGTCTGAAACACAATGTGAAATAAAAGCAATAAAATTAAGTGTTCGAGAGACTTGATATAAACTAGACTTTCAATAATATTTACATTATTAGTTATCCATTAGAAAAACAAAGGCATTCATTACTTTAAAACATAATTTTATTTAAGAAGTGAAAAATTAGAGCTGGCCGTGGTGGCACAGACCTTTAATCTTAGCACTTGGGAGGCAGAAGCAGGAAGATCTCTGTGAGTTCAAGGCCAGCCAGGTCTACATTGCTAATTCCAGGCCAGCTGGGGTTACAGGGAGACACCATGTACAAAAGACCAAAAAAAGAAAGAATGCATGGAGGCCAGTAAATTGGCTCAGCAAGTAAAGGTGGTTGCAGCAAAACCTAACTGTCTATGAGTTCAATTTCCAAGACCCACACGGTAGAAGTTAAAGAACTGACTTCCTCAAGTTGTCCTTTGACCTCTACATATGCATCCCAACCTCCCCCCAATATATGTGATAAAAAATTAAAAATTACCAAAAGAATACAATGGATAAACAGAATAAGATCAATACAGAATTTAGGAAAAAAACTTAAAAATATCTAGGGGATGGAGAGATGGCTTAGTACCTAACAGCACTTTCAGAGGATTCAAGGTAAGTTCCCAAGACCTGCTTCTGGCTTCTAGGGGCACACTTACATGTAGGCAAAATACTCATACATATAAAATACAAATCAAATCCTTAAAAAGAAAGGAACATTTAGACTTGAAAAGTACAGTAACTAATATGGAAAAATATACCATAAAGGTTAAATCATAGGTTAATGGAATTGGGGGGGTTGGGGGTATGTGAAGAAAGTAAACAGTGTAAGGAACTTAAGGAATAATATCAAGCCAATCAAAAAGGAGAAGAGGAAAACACAGGAAAGAAGATACTAGAAGAAATAAAATCTAGAGCCCAGCATGGTGGCACATGCTTGTAATCCCAATACTCAGGATGCTGAGGCAGGAGAATCACAATTAAAAAGCTAGACTGGACTACAAAGGAAGAATTCACTAAAAAACAAACAGGGAAAAAAAAAAAAAAAAAACAGGAAAGCAGACCATAAACAGGCACTATCTCATGACCTGTTAAAATCTCCAAGAAAAAAATGGGGGGTGGGAAGCTGAAAAGCAGGGATAAAACGAGTCTCACTATGTAACCCTAACTGGCCTAGAACTCACTATATAGACCAGGTTGGCTTCAACTCACGAGACATGCCTGCCTGCTGCTCTTGCAGGGGACAGAAGAGGTTGTCAGATCTCCTGGAACTGGAGTTACAGATAGTTGGTAGCTGCATATGGGTTCTGGAAATCCTACCTGGGTCCTCTGCAAGAGCAGCCAGTACTCTTAACCACCGAGCCATCACTCCAACTCCATCATTTATCTTTTTTTCTAAACTGGACCAAAAAGGAAAAATTCACTAAAAAACAAACAGGGAAAAAAAAAAAAAAAACAGGACAGCAGACCATAAACAGGCACTATCTCATGACCTGTTAAAATCTCCAAGAAATAAATGGGGGGTGGGAAGCTGAAAAGCAGTGATAAAAGATGGGTGAGAGTCCAAATCAAATAGGAACTTTAAAAAAACAGAACAGGAAAAATTGAGGGCCTATCCCAAAAGAATCGGCACAGTCCAAGAAGGTCCCCTCTGTCAGGAAAGTAACCAGGGCAATGTTTACAATGTACACCTTGGAAAACTGGCACTGTACACTCAGTAACAGGGATTTTTAAAACAGAGAAGAAAGAAAACAAACTTCCAAGTGTCAGGAGCTGAGAGCAGAAAGTGGCTGGGAAAGCCTTCTCCTTTTAGCACTTGATGAGAACACAGAGATACCGGTTTCAAAAGGGCCTGGCTATTCCAAGAACATAGGCTAGCTTGGTTGTGGGGTCTCACTGTCTCAGCCTCTTGAGACCTGGAACCCTTTAAGGTTATCTGGCTACATTTCCATCCCTCTCTATTTTTAATCTTCATTTATCGAAAACAGTCATATTCTCTCGTTTCCATTTGTTTCTCATCTCTCCTTATTTTTCCCTTTTCCTTTTTCTCTATCAACCCAATATATATCACTAGTCTCACTCTGGGTTTTCTCTTATACACATATACCAAAATCACTGTCTTAGTGCACACAGCAATACCAGTGTTCCTTTACTTTCTAAAATTTTATTAAGAGTTTTAGGGGTGATTGTTATTTGCCTATTCCAGTAAATTCACAGTGAGTCAGTCTACCCTTTGATAGTAATTATTAATGCCAGCAAGTAAAGGAACTTGCTCTGCAAGTCTGTCAACCTGAGTTTGATTCCAGGTTCCCAGAGTGGAAGGAGAGAACCGACTCCTGAAGTATAATTATACTCTGATCTCCACATGTATTGCATCTCTCTTTGTCTCTGTCATTCTTTCTCTTATACACACACACACAAACAAAAAAAATAAGCTACTGATTACCTTTACACAAAGTATTTTACTCTAAGGAGGGTACATGAGAACCCAAACAACAATCTAATAAAGCTAAAAATACAAAATCCCTATTACAATCTCTCTTGAACACTGCAACTACTTCCACTGGAAGAATGAAAGTGATTTTTTTTTAATTATTAATTAATTTTGGTCTTTTTGAGACAGGGTCTCCCTGTAGCCGAAGCGGGTCTGGATTTGCTATGGAGATCACGCTGGTCTCAAACTCCCAGAGATCCACCTGCCTCTGCCTCTTGAGTGTTGGGATTAAAGGTATGTGCCACTACACCCAGCTTCAAGGTGATTTTTTAAAAAACTGGGATGGGCGGAAAGATACAGGAAAATGACTCTCTCAATAAAGTACTTCCTTCCCAAGGATAAGGATAGGAGTTCAGATCTCTAGCATCCAGGTAAAAATCCAGGCCTAAAACTCTAAACCTAGCAGAGACAGGAAGATCCTGAACCTTGCTAGCCAGCTAGTCTAGCTGAATCCACAAGATCCAGGTTTAAAGGAGAGACCTTGCATGAAATCTAAATTTTTAAGGACTAGAGAGATGGATCAGCAGTTAAGAGCACTGACTGCTCTTACAGAGGACCTGGATTCAGTTCTCATCACCCACAAGGTGGTCGACAACCATCAATAACTCCAGTTCCAGGAAATCTGACACCCTCTTATGACCATGGTGGGCACTGCACAACACAGGTATAATTATACAAATATAAGCAATACATTCATACACATAAAATAAAAAATAATAGTAGCCAGGCGTGGTGGCACACGCCTTTAATCCCAACAATCGGGAAGCAGAGGCAGGAGGATGTCTGTGAATTCACAGCCTGGTCTACACAGTGAGTTCCAAGCCAGCTGGGGCTATAGGCAGACCCTGTCTCAAAGACCAAAAATAAATAAATAAATAAATAAAAAATTAATAAAATTATCAGTCCAGGGCTGAGGAGATTGTTCAGCTTGTAAAGTGCTTCACACATAAGCATGAAGACTTAAATTCAGCTTCTGAGCACACACAAAAAAGCTGGGCACAGCAGTGGGAGTCTATAACTCTAACACTGGGGAATAAAGTATAGGGTAGAGAAGAATAGGAAAACAAAGGAGGATCTTTGCACCTTGTTAGCCAGCCAGTCTAGCTGACTTAGCCAGACCCACGTTCAGTGAAAGACAGTATCTCAAAAATTAAGGTGGAGGGCTAGCATGATGGCACAGCAAGTAAAGGTACTTGCTGCCAAGACTAAAGACCTGACTTCAATCCTTTGGACCTAAATGTTAGGAGAGTCTTGATTCCTGCAAAATATCCTCTCTCCACATGCTTGCCATGACATGTATGTAAGTACATATACACACACACACACACACACACACACACACACACTAAATTAACGGTAATAAAAAAATAATTTGGGGAAGGGTTGTCTTTTTGAGACAGGGCCTCCCTGTAACCCCAGGCTGGCCTTGAATTCACAGAGATCCACCTGCCTCTGCCTCCAGAGCGCTAGGATTAAAGGCTTGTGCAACCATGCCCAGCATAAAAAAAAAAAAAAAAGATTGACAATGTCAAACTCTGGTCTCCATGTGCACAACATGCAGACCCATATGCATGGGTACACACATGCACATGTACGCATGAACATATACATGCCAAGAAGCTAAAGAAAAAACTCACAACCAAGACTCTACATTCCACAAGACTACCCTTCATAGTGAGTTGAAGGTCAGCCTGAGATATAGCCAAAAAAAAATTATTCTAGCACTCCAGGTATTTTGGCTTATAAGAACACACTGTCTACACTAACATACAAAGGCAAATATACTATACTGTGTCATTGAACATACAATGTATACTGCTTCAATTTGTGACATCAATAATAAAAACAAGGACAGTTATAAAGAAGTAGAGTTTTGTATGGCATTGAAACTTGGTCAGTATGAATTGAAATTAAGACTTTAAGATGCTAAATGTAATCTCCCTGTGAAGCACAAAGGAAATGAAAAGGAAACAAAAATGCTCCACTAAAATAAAAATCAGCAGCCTATGAGATGGCTCAGTGGATAAGGGCATGTGCCAAACCTGCCAATCTGAGTCAAACAGTGGAACACACATAAAGTGAGAAAGAGAAATCAATTCCACAAAACTGTCCTCCTACCTCTACACATGTACATGATACAAAAGTGACCTCCACGCACAAAAATAAAAATCAACTAAACATAGATTAAAACAGCAATGGAGGAAATGAGGAACAAAAAAAAAATATAGCACCAATTCTGGCTGCAAACTACTTAGACTTTGCTTGACGGTACATGAAACATGTATATCAATTGACTAAGGGAAAAACAGAGGAAATTTGGAAGACCTTAGTACCAAAAATGACTTACTGATTAGGAGATAGCCTAGATATGCAAAGAAAACAAGTGGTATGGAGAGAAATGAAATGTATCTGACACTGTAACACTATTCAGATTGTTCCAAATCCTAGCTGTATTATTCTTCCTATAGTTGTTAATATTAGACTAACAAGACAAATGAAGCAGTAAATCAGTTGTCTAACACTGTCCTCACTGGATAGTTTGTATAAAAGTCAAACCTATATAGAGTTTCTTCTTATATGAGACGTCTCTTTTTTCCTTTACTGTGAATAAATCTGCACCTATGGACTATCTGTCAAAAGTGGCATTTTGAGTTTTCCATTTGTCTGTAAAGCAATTTCTATCCTGCGTATTACCCACTTACCTTCAGTGCACTTTTCAAAGTTGGCACTGCAAACTTTGAAAACTTATAACTTTGAAACTTATAAGGTGTTCCATAATAGAATTAACAAAATATTATCTTTATTCATGTTGAAAACTGGAAAAAGGTGGCTTAATGTTCCAAGTGGGGTCATTAGGATGCCTGCCAGTCTCCTACTCATTAATATGCATATAGCTGAACTCTTAATTGAATTGAAGGACTTGTTTTGCTTTGTCCTGATTTTTTTTTTTTTTTAACTTAAGTATTGAATGTGTTTCCTACAGACTTAGTTTACTACCTAGTTTGTGGGGTTTATTCAGGGGAGGGGGAGAATAGACAATTTTGTTAGCTTTTTAAAATATATTTTTTTGGTCTTTTTTGAGACAGGGTCTCCCGAGTGCTGGGATTAAAGGCATGTGCCACCACACCCGGCTTTTTTGGTCTTTTTAAGACAGGGTCTCCCTGTAGCCCCAGTTGGCCTGGAACTAACTATGCAGACCAGGCTGGCCTTGAACTCACTATGCAGACCAGGCTGGCCTTGAACGCACAGAGATCCGCTTGCCTCTGCCTCCCGAGTGCTGGAACTACAGGTGTGCACTACCACGCCAGGTGAAAATATATTTTATTTATAATTTTTATTATGTGTATGAGTATATAGCCTGGGTGTAGGTTGTTGTACCCGTACTGTGCAGTGCCTGCAGAGGTCAGAAGCGGGTGTCAGATCCTCTGGAACTGGAGTTATAGATGGTTGTTAGCTGCCATGTGGATGCTGGGAATCGAAACTGGGTCCTCTGCAAGACCAGCCAGTACTCTTTACTGCTGAGTCATTTCTCCAGCCCCCAATTTTGTTAGCTTTTCCTTGAAAAAAAAAAAAAGTTTTTTTTTTTGTCTTTTTGAGACAGGGTATCTCTGTAACCCTAGGTGGCCTGGAACTCACTATGTAGACCAGGCTGGCCTTGAACTCACAGAGATCCACCTGCCTCTGCCTCCAAAGTGCTGGGATTAAAGGCATGTGCCACCACACCCATCTTAAAAAAGAAAAAAGATTTACTTTTATAAAAAGATCTACCATAAAGTATTTTCAGGAAAATTCAGGAGGGGGCTGGAGAGAGGGTCAGTGGTTAAAAGCATGCACCATTTTCCAAAGTGCCTGTGCTCCATTCTTGGAACCCACATAAGGCAGCTTAACAGCCACCTGTAACTCCAGCTCCAAGGGAATCCAACACCCTCTCTTTTGGTCTCCAGAGGTGCACGCGCGCGCACACACACACACACACAGAGTGCATACACATACACAATAATTTTTTTTTATTATTTTAAAGAGAAAAATTGTGGAAAATCTTTGCTTTTGTACTGAAATATAAAGTACTTCTTGAATACGCTAAAATGACAGTGACATCACAAACAGACATTAAATAAGGGAAGTCAAAGAGAATGTATTAAGGCTTCAGTGAGGGTCTGGGATGTTGCTTAGTGACTGTCTAGTATGCACAAACCCCTGGGATCGATCTCCAACACCACATAAACTGGGCATGGTGACAAAGACCTGTAATCCCAGCACTCAGGAGGCAGAGGCAGGGGGATCTGTGAGTTCCAGTCCTCTCAAAAAGAACCCCCAAAAAGTTTAGAAAAAAACCAAGATTAAACTGATAAGAAAAATCATTGAGGAAATGACAAACTACTGAATAAATGTATTTGGGAAAATATAACAGAAAAGTTGGATTATACTTAAAATTTAAACCATGAAAAACTTCAATTGAATCAAAGACGAAATATATAATTTCAACAAAATATATTCAAAGAATCTAAAGAATTCTTTTATTTGTTTTTGGTCTTTTTGAGACAGGGTCTCCCTGTAGCCCCAGCTGTCCTGGAACTCACTATGTAGACCAGGTTGGCCTTGAACTCATAGAGATCTGCCTGCCTCTGCCTCCCAAGTGCTGGGATTACAGGTGTGCACCTCCACGCCCAGCTAAGAATTCTTTTGTAATTTTAAAATGGAAAAGACATTTTAGAAGGTTTATTTATATTTTATTTGTATGACTGTTTTACTTGCATGTATGTAAGTGGACCATGAATATGCCTTGTACCCACACAGACCAAAAGGGTAGTTTCAGTTCCCCTGGACTTGAGTCCAGGAAGTTGTGAACTGCCAAGGGGTCCCAAGAACTGAACCAAAGTCTTCCTCAAGGACAGCAAGTGCTCTTAAACACTGAACCATTTCTTCAGTCCAAGTTGAGATAAAAATCACAGGAAGGAAGAATATTCAACCACAAACTTTAAATCACCAATTTTAAATTGAATACCACGTAAGCAAAACAACTTTAGCTATAATGTTATAATACAAAACGTCAATTTTATTGATGTATTAAAAGCACTTGCTGATAAGCCTAAGAACTCAAGTTTGAGCCCCAGTATATACATGGTAGAAAGAAGCAACTCCCACAAGTTGTCATCTGACAGTCACATGTGTACCATGACATGCATGCCCCATTCCAAAATAAATGAAAGTTCAAAAAGAAAAAAACAAGTAAAGCAATTAATCAACAGCAAAGAATATAAACACAATATTCCCAAGAAAGAAACAGTAAGAGCTGTTAAATACAAGATTTACAGCTTCATTCATAATAAAATAAATGCATAAAGACATTAATGCCTCTTCTCATCCATCAAATTAGCAAAATCAAAAAGCTTAATGACAGCAGAGCAAGCTAAGGAAAAAGTAGTGTTCTCCCATCAGTAGCAATAAGAAAATGACACATAAACTTTAACATTAGCAACTCACTTTGGTAGAAATTAACCCTACATAAAAGTTGTTCACAAGCATCTGGGAGTGGTGGCACTTTAACATTAGCAACTCACTTTGGTAGAAATTAACCCTACATAAAAGTTGCGCAAAGGCAGCCAGGTATGGTGGCGCACACCTTTGATCCCAGCACTTGGGAGACAGAAGCAGGCAGTTGTCTGTGAGTTCAAAGCCGGCCTGGTCTACAGGGCGAGTTCCAGGCCAGGTGGGGCTACAGGGAGACCCTATTTCAAAAAAAAAAATAAACAAACCACACCCCCCCAAAAAACCCCAAAAACAAACAAATAAAAGTTTTGCACAAGCATGAAATAACTGTGTCAAAAGTTATCATAGTATCTTTTGGAGGAAAAAAATAATGTCCATGAATGGGAATTGATTGTGCAAATTATTTTATATCTAAATACTGACATACCATTATTCTGCAAAATAAACAAAGGGTTAGGGGTTACATACAGCTCACTGATACAGCACAAAGACATGGGTTCAATACAGACCTGTGCCAACTAAAGGAAAAAATGAAGGAATGATAACTTTATATATTGATATGAAGTCCCCAGAATAAATTATTACAGCAAAAACAGCAGAGGTGAATATGGTAGCTCACACCAATAATCTGAGCACTGAGGAAGCTTAGGAAAGCTTGTGAGTTCTAGGGCAGCCTGAGCTACATATCAAAATCTTTTGTCAATATTAAAAAAAAAAAGCAAAACAAGCCAGACATGGTGGTGCAGGCTTTTACTGCCAACATTCCAGAGGCAGAGGAGGGCAGATCTCTTTGAGGTCCAGGCTACACTGGTCTACAGAGTGATTTCTAGTCCAGCCATGGCTACAAAGTGAGACCCTGTCTGAGGAAAAAAAAAAAAATAGTAAGTCTGTTTGTATGCTACATTTGTGGAAAAGATATAAAAATGTATATGGGGCTGGAGAGATGTCTCAGCAGTTCAGAGAGCTTACTACTTTTGCAGAGAACCAAGATCCAATTCCCAGCAACCACATCAGGTGGCTCACAATCGCCCGTTACTCCAGTTCCATGGGATCCGATGCCCTCTAACTTCCTCAGGCATATTCATACTTGTGGTGCACATAAACTCATGTAGGCACACATACACACATGTAATAAACAAGTATTATAGAAAAAAGAAAAATGTATATGGTGAGCTCTGTATACATGTCTGATTTAGGTTTGAGGATAAAAACAGATGCTTCAGAGACTAGGGTGGAGAAAAAAATGTCTAATATACACTTTTATATTTACTTTTTGGATTTTGAATCATGTGGACAAATATAGAAATACTCCAAAACTTAAAGAAAAAAATAGTATAATAGAAAAGAAACACAACATTCATAAGAGTAGATTTTATAAATGGGACTAGGAAAATGTCTTTCTATTAAAACACGATGGTTTCCTTAAGTTCTAATGTCTTTGATTTCTTCAGTTCTAGCAGTAACACATAAAGCCAGACAGAAACAGAGGTTCCCTTTACATCTTTCCTGTATTTTGGTTTCCTTAGTGATCAAACAGTAAGGAATAAAAACTTCAAAAAAAAAGCACTGGATAAATATGAAGTGTTAATATCACCTGTGCTGCAGCCCAGATGCAATCAATATGCTGAGTACTCAGTCGCCCTTCTGCTGCCAAGAAATTCAAAATCACTTGGCACTGCTTGATAATCTAGAAAAAGAAAACAGTGTAGTTAATTTTTAAAAATAATCTGCTCAATATATAATCATAACCAATGTAATTGCGTACAAACCTCAATATGTAAATTTGGTCCAAATATATGTTCCACTACATTGTTGCTAATAAGCCAGTCTGCAAGTTCTTTTGCAATAGACCTAAAATTAAAATAAATAAATGATGAAAAAACAATAAAAATTTTAAGCATCGTTTTCCACATCTAAGGACACAGAAACCTAAATTTGCTCCCATACAATACAACAAACCAATTATAAATAATTATTCATGATATCACAAAGCATAATTAAATTAAATATAGCAAGCGTTAATATTTCCTGAACTTATAAACAAGTAACAACTGAAAAGTTAGGATAATAAATAATACCAGACATTCAAGTGAGAATACCAAGTCCTTAGATTTTTGTCTTTTATGTTTTAATTTCTACAATAGGCACTGAAGGATTTGGGGAAAATTTCCTATTACAGCCTCTACAATGAACCAAGCGAAGTAAGAAGTAGGTAATTACCTAAAAGATGAACACATACAGAATTGTGCCCCAAACACACTGTATGTCTCCTACCTAACATGAAGATCTCAATAATGAATGAAGGGGCAAATGATAGGCATTCTACAGTGAAGTGACCAGACCAAAAAGAAATATATTTTATTTCAGGATAGTCCTTCTGAAGATATGATCCAAAAGATTTTATTCTGATTTATACAATATATGTGAAATTCCTTAAATAAAATTAATTAAAAACAACGCTATTCCTTCGGGTTCTTTGAAGGACATTAAAAGAAGGTTCAAGGACTTTTTAAATTTATAAACACACAACTACATTATCAGTAATGCCATTCACTGCTCTGGAAATAAGTACCTCCAGGGTCTGAAAGTGACAGTAGGACCCCCTGGATCTAGAGTTACAAGTAGATGTGAACTGTCCAATGTGGGTGCAAAGAACCAAATGCTCTTAATGAGCCAACTCTCCACCCATAAAAAAAAAAAAATTTAAATACTGTTTAAAACTTGCCAAATCTGGTTGAGCATGGTATGCCTTTAATCACAATACTCAGGAGGCAGAGACAGGTAAGTTCCAGGCCAAATGGGGTTACAGGGAGACCTCATCTCAAACAAGAACAAAAACTACAAAGGAAATGAATAGCAAAATGATTGATAGAAAATCAATAAATAAACTGGGGGTGGTGGCACACACCTTTAATCCCAGCACTTGGGAGGCAGGCACTTGGGAGGATCTCTGTGTCTCTGTGAGTTCAAAGCCAGCCTGGTCTATATGAGTTCCAGGCCAGCTGGAGCTACAGGGAGACCCTGTCTCAAACAGACAGAAAAAAAGAAGAAAAACATGAAAATCAATAAATAACATTAGTAGCAAATGAATTAAAAACTCAAAAAAAAAAAAAAAAAAGCCAGGTATGATGTCACTTGAGGCCAGGCTTGGCTTCGACTGAGTTCCAAGGCTACTATCTTTTAAAAAAGGAAGGGGCAGGGGGAGGAGGGGAAAAAGGGAGGAAACAAATAAAAAAAACAACAGGCAAATAATAAGGAGGGCATAGTGATGCATGCCTTGAAACCCAGGCCTACAGGGGCAGAGGCAGGTGCATCTGTGAGTTGTTTATTTTTTAAAAATATTTATTATTTTTATTTTATGTGTTCAAGTGGATTGCCTGCACGTATGTGAGTGCACCTGTGTCATGCAATGCCTCAGAAGTCAGAAGAAGGCGTCAGATTCCCCTGGAACTGGAGTTAAAGACAGTTCCTAGCCACCATGTGGGTGCTGGGAATCGGACCCGGGTTCTCTGCAAGAGCAGTCAGTGCTCATAACTGCTGAGCCATCTTTCCAGGCCCGCTCTGTAAGTTTTAACACAGGCTGGTCTACAGTGAGTTCCAGGTCAGTCAGGACTATATAGTGAGACTCTAAAAGAAAAAGGAAAAACAAGCTCAAGAACAAATGCTTCGCTGCTATAAAAATAATCAAATAGAATTTATTTTAAGGGTCCTGGGGAGACAGCTCAGCAAAGTGCTTGCCACACAACCATAAGGGCTTGAGTCTGATCATTAGCAACAAAGTAATAAGCCAGGCTTGGTGGTGAGTCCTTGAAATACCAGCACTGGGGAGGCACAAATAAGCAGATCCTGGCAGTTGCTGGCCAGCCAGCCTAGCATAAGGAGTGAATCTCGGATCCCAAAGAGAAACACTGTCTAAAAAAACACCATGGACAGCCCCTGAGGAATGATATCCAATGTTGACCAATGACTCCACATGCAAATGTACATACACACCTGCACCCCACACCAAAAACTGACTTTAAGCCAAAAAAATATCAGAAAGACAAACATTGGTATAGTGATAATCATATCAAATTATACATGGACCTGAAAAAAGCCTCAAGCTACATGAAGCAAAGCTGGATGTGGCGGTACAAACCTGTAATCCTACCACCTGGGAGGTAGAGATCAGGAATTAAAGGTGAGCCCCAGCTTCATAACAAGTTTGAGCCAGAACTAGGATACATAACAAGACTGCTCAAAAGATTAAAAACTCAAGGGGGCTGGAGAGATCTAAGCACTTGCTGTTCGTCCAGAGTTCAAGTCATAGCATCCACACGAGCAACCTGTAACTCCAGTTTCAGAGGATCTAACACCCTTTTCTGGTTTCTATTAGCATCTGTACTCACATGCAAACACACACACAAAATCTTAAAAAAAAAAAAAAAAAAAAGCTCTAAACAAAAATAGGGAAAGACAAATGAAAACCATAATGAATTTTTTTTTTTTTTTTTTTTTTTTGTCTTTTTAAGACAGGGTCTCCCTGTAGCCCCAGCTGGCCTGAACTTGCTATGTAGACCAGGCTGGCCTTGAACTCAGAGATCCACCTGCCTCTGCCTCCCGAATGCTGGAATTAAAGGCGTCTGCCACCATGTCTAGCTCATAATGAAATAGTTTATATTCACAATAGCTATAATAAAAAACATCGTAGCAAATGCTTCTGAGAAATTAACTAGAAACTTTAAATTCTTTTAATCGGAATATGAAATAAGCCAAGTATACTTGAAAATTGAGTTTCCTAAATGGTAAAAAGAAAATGAAGTATACTATTATACAAAAAAGTAGTAGTCAGCAATAAAAAGGAATGAAGTATTAATACTTAATACTCTAGGACAAACAGTCTGGTAAGTGGACATGATGTAATACTACTAGAAAATAAAAAGGAATGAACACTACAACATACATGAACCTGGTAGGTGTACAAAGTTTGATTTATTAGGGCTGGGGAGATGGCTCAGTGATTAATAACACAGAATCTGATTCCATTCCCAGCACCCAAGCTGGGTAGATCAGCTCCATGAGATCCATAAGCCTCTTCTGGCCTCTACAGGTACCCACATACACATGGCATTCACTCACATACATATATGAATATGCATACATGATAAAAATAATTTGGGGGCCGAGCATGGTGGCACACACCTTTAATCTCAGCATCCTCAGCACTCAGGAGGCAGAGGCAGGTGAATCTCTTTGAGTTGGAAGCCAGCCTGGTCTACATTACCAGTTTCAGGGCAGCTGGAGCTACAGGGAGAGCTTGTCTCAAAAAACAAGACAAACAAAATTTAGAAGTTTATATACAACACAGTATTATTCAGCTATGTAAAGGAACGAAGCTCAATGGAATGAGGTCCTACATTCAATTCCTAGAATTGAAAAAAAAACAAAAACAAAAGGAATGAATTATGAATACAAATTACAACATATAAGTGCCTAGTAAACAAAGAAAGCACAGTGTACCTACAAAATGTAGTGTCTCAAAAAGACCAAAGGGAAAAAAAAAAGTAGTATTATTTTACAATAAAAAGAAATATCAATATATAATATTATAACATAAATACAACTCAAATATATAGGTCTGAGGAGATGGCTCTGTGGGTAAACTGCTGGCCAGGCCAGCATAAGACTAGAAATATGAATCCCCAGAACCCATGTAAAATGCCAAGTGGGCCTAGTAGCCTGCTATATTCCCAGTGCTCAGGAGGTGAAGAGAGAGGATCCCCGGAGCAAGCTCACTAACTAGATAAGCTCAATCACCAAGTTCTGGATTCAAGACAAACTTTGCTTCCATATAGAAGGTAGAGAGCAATCAAAGAAGAGACTAACAGTGATCTCCAGTCACCACATGCATGTACACACATGTACCCTCACATACATGTGTACCCCACACAAATATACACATACATATACACTACACACTCAAATGTATATATTAAAGTACGGTACAGAATAGTATATAAGATGTTAGAAAAGAACTTGGGATATAGCAAGCACAAAGGTCATGCATAGGTTCAATTCCCAGAACAATACCTGCCTTCCAAGAAGACTTCTGAAAAAGAATGCTATCATATGATTCTGTTTGTTTTTTCCTTTGTTCGTTTTTGTCTTTTTGAAGCAGGGTCTCCCTGTAGCCCCAGCTGATTTGAACTGTATGCAAATTAACATATCTATGGAGATTATTAATACTAGAAATGACACTAAAAACCGGCTTAATGTCTGCATGTATGCAAGTGCACCCATGTTGTGCAATACCATAAAAGGTCAGAGTCACATTCCCCTGGAACTGGAGTTAAGGATGATTGTTAGCCAACATGTGGGTGCTTAGAATCGAGCCTGGACCCTCTGTAAGAGGAGCCAGTGCTCTTAACCACTGAGTCATCTCTTTTAATTTTTTTTAAATTTATTATTATTTTTGGTCTTATTGAGTCAGGGTCTCCCTATAGCCCCAGCTGGCCTGGAACTTACTATGTAGACCAGGATGGCCTTGAACTCACAGAGATCTGCCTGCCTCTGCCTCCTGAGTGCTGGGACTAAAGGCCTGTGCTACCACTACTGGCTTGTTTTTGCTTTTTGAGACAGGCTCTCCCTGAATCCCAGGTGGCCTGGACCTCACTCTGTAGAGTAGGTTGTTCTCGAATTCACAGAGATCTATTTGCCTTTGCCTCTCAAGAGCTGGGATTAAAGGTGTGCACCACCAAACCCAGCTTTAAGATTATCTGTGTGTGTGTGTGTGTGTGTGTGTGTGTGTGTGTGTGTGTGTGTGTGTAGCA
>NW_008348076.1:739704-801012 GCF_000622305.1 Nannospalax galili
AGAGCAGTCAGTGCTCTTAACCGCTAAGCCATCTCTCCAGCCCCTCCTTTTATATTTTTAATGATAGATATTTAATTGTAAAAATACTTCACCTTGGTCTACCCCTTAAAACCATTAGCTTCCCTTCTATTCTCTTAATCATGTTTTTTTTCTTTTTTCTTTTTGAAGCAGGGTCTCACTGTAGCCCCAGCTGTCCTGGAACTCCCTATGTAGATCAGGCTGGCCTTGAACTCACAGAGATCCGCCTGCCTCTGCCTCCCAAGTATTGGGACTCCAGGCATGCGCCACCATGCCCGGCTCTTAATCATGTCTTTTTAAAAAATGTTTATTATTTTTATTTTATGTGTATGAGTGTATTGCCTGAGTGTGAGTGCACCCATATCATGCAATGCCACAGAGGTCAGAAGAGGGCTTCATATTCCCCTGGAACTGCAGTTAAGGATAGCTGCCGTGTGGATGCTGGGAATCAAATCCAGGTCCTCTCCAAGAGCAGTCAGTGCTCTTAACTGCTGAGCCATCTCTCCAGCCTCAGTTATGTCTTTAAAGGTATATTTTAAATACATCTTTTGTATAAACTTCTTTCTTATAGTGGCTATTTCTGTACCACAAATACCTTGCTTAAATGGTATTAATGCAGTGAAAATGTTAAGACTTTTACTATTTTACAGGGTAGGGTTTGGGGCAGGGGACAGCACTAAGAGACAATTAGGTTACGATGGTGGTGTCTCTGAAAGTGGGATTAGTGATGACTATGTATCTTCCACCATGCCTGTAATTAACTCCTTCATTTGGAAGGTGGAGGCAGGAGAATCAGGACTTCAAGGCCATTGCAAATGCAAGGCAAACCTGGGCTACATGAGAACTTATGAAAAAAAAAACCCAATAAAAGGATCAAAATCCTTATAAAAGAGACCCCAGAGAGCTCTCACTTTTTCAGTCATGTGAAGCTACAATAATAAAACACCAATCTGCAACACGAAAAACCAAGTCGACATGCTAATACTTCCAGAAAATAGAAAACGAATTTCTGCAACCTATAAGTCAAACCATTTATGGTAATATGCAATAGTAATCTGAACTGCTATAAAACAATGTACGCTTTTTGAAAACTATCACTACCATATTCAGTAAATTTTCCGTATAACCAACCCATTGCCTTTACAATTTTATAGCAAATACTGTATGTTAATGTATTTTTAAAGGGTTTTTTTTTTTTTTTTTTAGTCTTTTTGAGACAGGGTCACCCTGCAGCCCCAGTGGTCCTGGAACTCACTATGTAGACCAGGCCTTGAACTCACAGAGATCCACCTGCCTGTGCCTCCTAAGTGCTGGGATTAAAGGCGTGGGCCACCATAACCCACCCATTTTAAACAATTTTTAAAAAAGGATTTATGATTATTTTATGTGCCTTAGTGTTTTGCCTGCATGTGTGTATGAATGTGCACTACATGTATGCAGTGTTTGTGGAAGCCAAGAGGGCAAAAGACTGCCTGGAAAAGTAGTTACAGATGGTTGTTAGCCACCATATGGGGGCTAGAAACCGACCACCAGTTCCCTGCAAGGGCAGCAAGCACTCTTAAAACACTGAACCATCGCTCAACCACAACCCATACATTGTTGTTTCTGTTTAAGATAGGTTCTCACTATGTAGCCCTGGCTGGCCTGAACTTGCTAGGTATACCAGACTTGTCACACTCATAGAGATCCACCTTCCTCTGGCTCCTGAAGCCTGGGATTAAAGGCAAGTACCACCATGCCCGTCCCCATCTCCCTTTTTAGTGAATCTAGGTCTCACTATGGAGCCATGGCTAGCCTGGATCCTGACATGTAGACCTGGTTTACCTCAAATTCAGATTGCTCTGCCTCTGCCTCCCAAGAGCTGAGATTAGTCATGTGCCACTATGCTCTACCTTAAGAATTATATTCATTGTTCTCATTCATGTACATGTTTGTGTGATGCCACCTATGTACATGCCTGGGGAGGTCAGAAAGGGGTGTTAGACCCCCTGGAGTAGAAATTTCAGGCAGTTGTAATCTGCCCGATATGTGTGTTGGGTACCAAACTCTGATCCTCTGAACGAACAACAAGGGTTCTCAACTTCTAAGTCATCCCTCCAACATCTGGTATAAGTTATTTTTATTTGTATTTTTAAATCTATTTTCATTTTATGTGTATGAGTATTTTGCCAGCATGTATTCTAAGGGCATCCATGCATGCAATAACTGTAGAGGCCAGAAGAGGGCATCAGATCCCCTGGAACTTTAGTTGTGGATGGTTAGCTGGGAACTGAACCTGGGTCCTGTACAAGGGCAGCCACTACTCGTTACTCCTGAACCATCTCTCCAGACTCTGGTATATGTTTTAATGTTCTGTACAAATTGAAGTCATTAAGACAATGATCATCAATAAACACTTCAAATCCAACAGTCACAGGAATATTATTAGCTACACAGTTATGCATTAAAATGGTATATTTCTATATTAATTAATACCCCTACTTACGTTTCTGTGTCTGATACCAATGATTCATTATTGCACACATCATTGAAAGTATGAAGTTGATTCTAAAATTAAAGAAATCAGAGGGTGTTTTTTACAAAGTACTTCTTGCATGTTAGCACACAGCAAGAAACAAAGTAAAATAATGTTTTTTATATATAGATTGTAACAGATAAGATTAAATTTTAAAATGGTAAGGCAGAAAGTCAGGCACACATATAATGCCAATGAATATCACTACTTTATCTTGTTAAAATACCAAAATTCATTTCATAAGTAACATTTATACATTATTACACTAAACATACTAGAGAAAATAAAGAGCTGAATAAGGGAAAAAAAAAAAAAAAAAGGTAAATTCAATCTAGCAGCAAGTAAATGTCATTAAAGACAAATTTTCAGGAAAGATGCCTAGACAGAATCCACTTAAGATTTATCTAGGAAAAAGTGAAGAAGCAGAAGTAAAATTATACTACTTTGAATTTTTTTGTGTACGTACACTACAAAAAAACACACAAGCAATGTAAAAGAATAAAGCTAATGAGGAAGCCCCACTTTTCCAGTAAGTCAAGAACACAGATTTTGATGGGCTGGCAAGAAAGCTCAATGGTTAGAGGCACAAGCTAATCCTGCAGAGGACCCAGGTTCAGTTCCAAGCACCTACATAGTGGCTAACGACTGCCTGTAACTTCAGTTCCAGGGGATTCCCATGTCCTTTTCTGGCCCCTGCAGGTAGGTGCCTGCACACACATGTCCATAAAACCACACACACAAATAATAAATAAAAATTTTCTTTAAAAAAATACAGATTTTTATCTATTTTTACTTCCCCATTTAAAATGTATTTAATATTGTACAAAATACACAATGTGTTGGCCAAATGTGGCCTGCCACTGAGTAAGCTGCTTCTACTTGATAAATTACCTCTTGATACACTGCCAATTTTTTTTTCTTAAAACACTGCTTTTTAACTGCAAAACACTGAAAAGGGCATAGTTGTACACACCTATAATTCAAGTACTTAGGAAGGAGAGTCAGAAAAATGACAAGTTTAAAGCCATTCTGGGCTATATAGTCAGACCTTGGATCAAACTCATAATAGTAACAAAAAATCAAAAGACTGAGCCAGGTGCAGCAGGGCACCCCGTAATACCAGCAGTCAGGAGATGGAAGCAGAAGGACCAGCCTTGGCTACAGCATGAGTTCAAGGTCAGCCTGGGCTACACGACATGCTAGTTTTGAAAAAGAGGAATGAAAAGCTCGAGAAATGGCTCAGAGGGTTAAGAGCACTGGTTGCTCTTCTAGAGAAACTGGTTTTGATTCCTAGCACCCACATGGAGGCCAACAAGTATACACAACTCTAGTTTCAGGGGATTCAATATTTCAGTCTGGCCTCCCAAGGCAATGCATGCATGTGGTGAACTTACAAACATGTAGGCAAAACACCCATACATATAATATAAAAAAATAAATAATTAAAAAGATGGGGAGGGAGAGGGGACAGGGAGATGGCTCAGTATAAAACACTTGCGATGCAAGCATTAGGACCTGAACTTAGATCACCAGCATATAAAAAGCCAGGCACAGCTGGGCGTGGTGGGTACACCTTTAGTCCCAGCCCTAGCCCTTGGGAGGCAGAGGCAGAAGGATCTCTATGAGTTTTGAGGCTACCCTAGTCTACATAGTGAGTTCCAGGCCAGCTGGGGCTACAGGGAAATCTGTCTCAAAAAGACCCCCCCCCTCAAAAAAATAGTGTTTTGCTTGCATGAATATTACGTGCACTGGTGTGTGAAATGCCCGCAGAGGCTACAAGTCAGATCCCCTGGAACTAGAGTTACAGATGGTTGTTAGCTGCCATGTGGGTGCTGGGAACTGAACTCAGGTTCTCTGCAAGAGCAGTCGGTGTTCTTAACCACTGAGTAGTCTCTCCAGTCTCTTCAGTCTCATTTTCAAAATAAGGAAAATATAGAAATTATCAGTGAAAACAATATAAAATAAACCATGCCTAGCATGAAGCCCTTTATTAAGATTACAGGGCCAGGTGTGGTGGCACAAGCCTTTAATCCCAGCACTCATGAGGCTGAGGCCAGTCAGGTCTACCTAGCAAGTTCCAGGCCAACTGGGGTTACAGGGAGAGCCTGTCTCAAAAAGAACAACAAAATTAATATTGTAATTGTGTGGCAGGCAAACAAAAAATTTCCAAAAATGAAGCAAACATAACTTACTGTTATCTGACTTAATCCAGCCAACCTCATAGTCAAAGTCGGTGACATAAAGTACTTAAATGCAAGATCTAGGCTTTCTTTATCAAAGCATAATGTTGTATCCAATGGTTCTTTTACTGTACTCCACATTAAGTCAGCCATGTTACGAGCTGCACTCTGTCTTAATTCCTGATCAGAGAGCTTGCATAAATACCTGAATGATTCAAAAACAGAAAATACACAAAAATTCTTTAGAAGATCCAAGACAAATTCACTAATATTCCTTTGCCCAATACTTCCATAATGTTTATACAGTAGAAATTGACATTCCTAAACTGATTTCTAATTTAATGATTTTTAAAATTACATTTATTTATTGTGTGTATACAAATATGGGGACATGGGCATGTCAGTGTTTGTGTGCAAGTCAAAGGATAAGCTGTGGAAGGTGTTTCTCTCTTTCTATCCTATGGTCCCTAAGATCAAATTCAGATTATCAGGCTTGGCCACAAGTGCATTACCCACTGAGCCATCTTGCTAGTCCCAACTTAAAACTATTTCTAAGTAATGCTTAAATGCTCTGACCTGTGATAATGTGTCACTACTGAGAGTCCAACTTGAACCGGCAACTGCAGACCCCAAGTCATTTATCACTGGGTTCTGTACCTCCAGTACTCTCTAAAATCTGCCATATCTACAATTTTAATTTTTGTGACTTCCAGCTAACATCATAAGACATAGCACATTTCTTTTCCTGACACAGTCAAAAACTGATTAACATGTACATTTTATACAGTTATTTTGTCCTTCTAAAAACTAATGAACACTAATTTTTAAAAATATTTTATTATTTTTATTTTATGTGTATGCGTGTATTGCCTGCATGTAGGTAAGTGCACCTGTGTTGTGCATTGCCCACGGAAGACAGAAGAGGCTGTCGGATCCCCTGGAACGGGAGTTATGGACAGTTGTTAGCTGCCATGTGGGTGCTAGGATTCAAACCTGGCTCTTCTGCAAGAACAGTCAGTGTTCTTAACTGCTGAGCCATCTCTCAAGCCCCTGAACACTAATTTTTTTCTCTCAGCCCTGGCTTATGTCCAACCTTTCAACATCTCCAGGTCTGTGAGAAGTCATATACTCCTCCTACTGGTACATGTGGAAGGGTTTGCAATGTGCTTTTGTCATTCCTCCCATTAGCAGGTTATCACCTATTTCTTTGCCCTACTCAATCAGGACTTTGCTGTATAACCTGCTTTAGCCAAGTGGATATTAACAGGCATGACTGACATCAAAAGATGGGAAATCACTGAGCTTGCCCTCTTACTGAAAACTTTTCCAACACTCTAAGAAGAAACTCAGGGGGGCTGGAGATGGCTCAGCAATTAATAGCACTAGCTGCTCTTACAGAGGACCAGGATTTGATTCCCAGCACCCACATTGTGGCTAACTCCAATCAAAGGATCTGATGCCCTCTTCATACCTCCGTGGGCACTGCATGACAGGGATGTACTTACATACAAGAAGGCAATACATTCATACACATAAAATAAAAATAATTTAAAACAAACAAACAGAGAGACCCAGGTTAGCCTACTATATGAGAGAAAAATGTCTGATTCCACAACCAATTAGGCTGTTAATTACAGAGCATGTAACGTTATCCTAGACCATCCCGTTTTAGCCAAGGTAGCCCAAATCAGTAGAAGTGTCTACCCTACTATACAACTATGATAAATATAAAATGTCTATTATTGCAAAGTACTAAGTTTTGGTAGGATTGTTGACCTTACATAGCTTCATCCTAGACTCACCTATACTTTATTTCTACATTCTCTCTCTAAATGATGTCATTTGCTCTAATAGTTTCAAAGTACTGTTTTATTCTGACATCTTTTTTATCTGTGTGTGTGGTTAATGTGTATGTGTGGGGGTACACATGTCCATCCATGTATGTGTGTAGGCCAGAGGTCAAGTGGGTTGTCTCAATTACTCTCCACATTATTTTTTTGAGACAGAGTCTCTCAGTGAACCTAAATCTTACCACATGGCTAGACTGGCTGGCCAGCAAGCCCTGAAAATCTCCATCTCTACTTTCTAGCATGGGGCGTACATTCACTGTACCCAAAGTTTTAGATGGGTACTGGGCATCTGAACTCAAGTTCTCGTGTTTGTGCAGCAAGCAGTGTACCAAGTAAGCTACCTCCCCAGCCCTTATCTGACAACTAAAAGATTTTATTCTCAACTAGAGGCTCATGCTCTCAATTTGCCAAAAATCACGTTAATGTCCCACAATAATTTCAAAGTCTTATCTACATTTTCTTAGACTTTCATGTCTCTGTTAATGATATCCACAGCACAAAAGAGAAATTTGGGAAGTAGGTATTATTGTGATCTGTAATGCTACCTTTTTCTTTCTATCCTGAAATTATATGTATTAATTTTAGTTTCACTTAATTCACCTAATTTTCAAAATAGCTATCGATAATCTTGGTATAATTAACGTAATTTCTGTCTACAACTATGGAATTGAACTTGTAATTAGTGCCCTAGTATCTACACCAGTCTCCCTATTATTTGAAATATGAACTTTATTAAATGTCAAACTGGTCTTTTAAAACCATCACGACTCATCTACTCAAAAACTTCCAAAAAAATTACCCGTTGCCAAAATTAAATCCAAATGCTCGAAGTGACCTACAGGTCCTGAATTGCTCTGGAACCATTAAGCCAAATAAACTCCTGTTTCTCTAAGATGCTTTGGTCATGATGCTTTATCACAGAAACAGAAAAGTAACTAATACATCACATATGGGCATAAAAACTGCAATATACTCAACTATTAATGGAAATCTTCCCTAGAGAATGTGCTGACAAGTGACTTTCAAAAGAATATTGTTAAAAAGTCTTTAAATGTGCTATATTAATAAATGAGGGAAGAAATTTTATAAACTTACCTGATAACATAGGTCCTAAAAGGTATAATGTGCTGCATGACAGCAGGGATATGTAGCCATATCCTAATCTGTAAACAAATGTAAAGACAACATTAATGTATTACAAATATGTGAAATATGTCACTCACTAAATTAATGTGAAATAAGAACATTTATTACTTTGCTGCCTCAAACAATACTTACATTAGAAACAACGGTAATAAATGCATGTGCTATAAGAAACGGCAAGGTTTCAGGAGTTCCAAATTCAAAGCAATCCTTCATGAGAGAAAGACCATTTTTCCCACAAAACAGACAGACGTAACGAAGCAAATGTAAAGGTACTTCAACATCCTATTAAAAAAAGAAGATACAATTTTTAAATGTATCAGGAATAAATTTCAATTTATGAGTAATACTAGAACAATACATATCAGATATAAAAATAATCTCAAAACACCAAGTAAACAAAACAACATTTTTACATAAATCTTAGAATTAAAAAAAAACTTACATTCATATCACAGAATGCCCCTAATATGTTACTTTCTTGCGTCGATATATCCTAATTTTAAAAAAAAAATAAAGTAATATTAGGTCACTATAAAATGGTAATGCAAAAAACCTACAATCTACTGAAACTGATTTCATAAAAACTCAGTGCATATTTTTCTGCAATGCTTATCACCATCAACAGTAACACCCTTAACTAAAACTACAGTGATGTAGCTCTTAAGGCTTCTCCAGAGAGTATTTTCTGTAGTATACACTGCACATTATTTTTCTTCCTTCTGCATATACATATGTATTTCTTTTCTGGTACCTTGCACCTCAGGCAAGTGTTGTTATCACTGAGCTACACCCCTAACCTTTGACATTTTTAAGATAGGGCCTCACCATGGGAGCCCAGGCTGGCCTTAAATTCCTAATTCTCTGGTCTCCATCCCTGCAGTGCTGGCATTATGGGTGGACACAACCAAACCAGGATTATTTTACCTTCTTAAACAGAAACGATTTATAAATATTTAAATTTTTCCTTAAAATAAGGGTAATTCCAGGCTGGAAAAGATGTTCAATGGCAGAGAGCTTGCCTAGTATGTGTAAGGCTCTGGGTTTAATTCTTGCCACCTGGGGAAGGGAGTGGATACTTGCAAAGAGTAAGGAAGGGTATTTCTTATAAAAATATAGCTTAGAGCCGGGGATGGTAGTACTCACCTTTAATCCCAGCACTCAGGAGGCAGAAGCAGGTGGATCTCAGATCTCTGTGAGTTCGAGGCCAGCCTGGTCTACATAGAGAGCTCCAGGCCAGCTGAGGCTGCAGGGAGACCTTGCCTCAAATAACAGTAAATAAATAAACAAATAAGTAAGTAAATATACACATATATGTTTGTATCTTGGGTGATTTTCAAACAACATTCTGGAAACCTCTAGATACACTCCAGAGTTCCCTAAGGTGCTTTCCATATTTAAGATAATTTTTTTTTGGTCTTTTTTACTGGTACAGATTTTTTTACTGGTACAAATTAGCAGTAGCCATCAATGATTAAAACATGCATAGGCGCAGGCACACATGCCTTTGATCTCAGCACTCAAGAGGGGAAAGACAGGCTGATCTTAGTTTGAGAGGATAGGCTGATAGTAAGTTCAAGTCCAGCCAGGGACGCAAAGTGAGAATCTGTCTCAAAAAAAAAAAGGAAATTGGCTCATCTTTGGATATTTAGCCTAAGGAACTATCAAGAGATATGCTGGAAAATGTATGTATAATTGATAATACAATTTTACGAAGTTGAATAACTGATGTCCACCTATCAGCTAAATAAATGGTAGCAGAATCATATAGTTCTATGGAGCCTATAAAAAAGGAAATACTCTAAAACTGAGATGTGAAAGTTACAACTTCACACTGACTAAACTATAGGCATGATATATACGTTATACCCTTAAAACATTCTTTTTAAAAAAAATTCATCCTAAAAATATGGTAAGCCCATACATCCAAGAAGAGAAAAGCAATAATACTCTATTACATTTACTCAAGAATTTATGATCAGGGTCTGATTATCATAATTAAAAGGAAACATTGTTTTGCTATTATATAGCCCAGCATGTCCAAGAATTTACACTCCTCCTGCTTCAGGCTTAAGTGCTATGGTTCACGTGTGCAGTAATGTCTAGCTGAACACAATTTATGGGGAAGAGTGGGGGATGGGATTTGAGACAGGATGACCTTGAACTCCTGATCCTCCTGCCCTCACCTCCCAAGAGCTGAGATAAAAGGTATGCACCAGCACACCTGGTTTCTTGATCATATTTTTTTAAAAAGTCTAATTAGGTCACCGGTTTTGCCATTTGAGAATAACAGTGTTCAAAGCTCTTCAATCTTTTGTACAGTCAGTATTTTCTTTAATTTGTCACACTAAAAATATTGTCCTTACAATCAGAAAGCTAAATACAGTTTCAAGGGAATGCATTCATTCCCCATTTCACATGAAGCTGAATTGAAGTTTTTTTAAAAATAAAGACAAATCATAGATTTTAGAATACTGAAAACAAACTAAATTTGTCCAAGAACTCAAAAATCAATTTAAGTATACTAAACCAAAATCTGTATTTGAGCTTCTAAGCCCAGGGCTACTAATAAAGCCTCAAGTTTCTCCTAGCAAACTTTTTCTTTTTTTTCTTTCTTTTCTTTTTTGCTTTGTTTTGTTTTCTTGAGACAGGGTCTCATTAAATACAGCAAGCTGGTCTGAAACTCCAGTTCCACCTCTGGCTCCCCAGTGCTGGGATTAAAAGTCTTTGCAACACATTCGGCTCTGTTAACAAATTTTATTGGTTGGGGTTGTAGCTCAGTGATAGCGCACTGGTCCAACATGTGTACGGCTCTGGGTTCAATTCTCAGTACCAGGAAGAAAAATTCCAGTGTTTAAGGACTCCTGTCACCGGGTGTGGTGGCACACAACTTTAATCTCACCACTTGGGAGCCAGAGGCAGGGCAAGTCTCTGTGAAATCAAGGCCAGCCTGGTCTACACAGCGAGTTCCATGCCAGCTAAGGCTATAAGGAAATCCTGTCTCAAAAAAAAAACTCCTGTCTTGGGGTTTGAGAGATGGTTCAAGGGTTACGAGCACGGGCTGCTCTTCTAGGGGGCCCAGGTTCAATTCCCAGCACCCACATGGTGGCTAACAACTGTCCCAAGTTCTAGTTCCAGAGCATCCAACACCCTCTATTGGCCTCTTTTGCCTTTGCACAATACAGGTGCAGTCACATACATGCAGACAAAATACTCATAAAATAAAAATCAGTAATTATGCCGAGCGAGGTGGCACACACCTTTAGTTCTAGCACGAGGGAGGCGGATCGCTGTGAGTTCAAGGCCAGCCTGGTTTACAAAGTGAGTTCAGGTCAGCTGGAGCTACGGGGAGATCCTGTCTCAAAAGGACAAAAAAAAAACAAAACCAAAAAAAAATCACATGCATGCACACAACCACACCACCACATACACACACACACACACACAGGTCTTATTGTAAAAGACCAAATTAGTGGCATATGAAAAATATGGGAATATTAAGTTTCCATCAAAATCAGTGCCTAATAGGAACACAGCTAGGAACTCTTAAAAGTATTCTATCCTGATAATGCAACATTTTGCTAATGAACTTGGTTATGTATTGTGGAGACTGAGTTCGTATTTCTACTCTGGATACATGAAGATACTATCCTAAGTGTTACTAGATTTCCCTCCCCACATCCATCCTTCCTATTGTTTTGAGAGAAGCTCTATGAATCCCTGGCTTGTCTAGAACTATGTAGACCAGGCTGGCCTCCAACAACTCCTGGGCAACTCTCCTGCCTCTTTTTCCCAAGTACTGGACATACAAACATGCACAACCACATCCAGCTTATGATCTTATTTTTTATTGGGGGAATGATGTATTTCTGAGACAAAAGTCTCCCTGTAGCCATAGAGATCCGCCTGCCTCTGCCTCCACTGCCTTCCTATGATCTAATTTTTTTTTTTTTTTTTTTTTTGAGACAGGGTCTCCCTGTAGCTCCAGCTGCCTGGAACTCACTCTGTGCACCACGCTGGCCTCGAACTCACAGAGGATCCCCCTGCCTCTACTTCCCAAGTGCTGGGATTAAAGGCGTGCGCCACCACACCCAGCAATGATCTAATTTTAAGTAGTATATAAAGACTGTAATAGATTTTCAGGGAACAAAACTAAGAAAGCTCACAAAATGCCAAACCAATACTAATTTTAGGTATTCCCAGAAAAAGACCTAAGAAACAAGCCGTAACTTTTTCTGATTTGTTGATTTTCATTTTATGTGTATGAGTGTATGGCCTACAGGTATGTAAGTGCACCTGTGCCATGCAAAGCCCTCAGAGGCCAGAAGAGGATTTAAGATTTCTTGGAACTGGAGTTACAGATGGTTGTTAGCTGCCATATGGGTACTAGGAACTGAACCCAGGTCCTTTGCAAGATTAGCCAGTGCTTTTAATTGCTGAGCCATCCCTCTAGTTCCATAATCAGTGATTTTAAATAAAGGTTTTGTGAGGAATTTTTTTTTTGAGATTTTTTTTTCCAAAGCCTTACAGTTATCAAATGAAATTATACCACCCCATTTAGAAGCAAACAAAGCTTTACTAAAGAGAAATAAGTGGGTAAAGATTAAAATAGAGATAGCTCAGTGGTTAAGAGCCCTGGATGCTCTTACAGAAGACCTGAGTTTGGTTGTCAAAACCCATATTGGATGGCTCACAATCACTTTTAACTCCAGCTCCAAAGGAACCAATGCTTCTGGACTCAGCAAGCACATGCACTCAAATGCAGAGAGCTAAACACACACACACACACACACACACACACACACACACACACACACACACCTACATAGTAAGAACCTATCTCAAAAATCAATTTTTTTAAAAGAATAGAAAAAAAAAAGTCAGCAAAAAGGCACAGGAAAGTGGGGCTTGGTGGCAAATTTATGTAATCCAACCCATGGTAGTCTGAGGCAGAAGGATCAGAAGTTCAAATCCATCTTAGGCCACACAGTGAGTTCAAGGTCAACCTGGGCTACATGAAACCCTATCCAAAATAATAATAATAATAATCAGCAAGAAAATCAGCATGGATTTAAAACTATGCAAAATAACACACATACACAGTCACATTATAAAATACATATGTACACTAAAAAGAATATAGTGGCTTCTATTCTATGAATTTTCTACATTTTTTTAAAAAGGGTATTGCTCTTCCTGTCTCAGTCTCCTGAACAACTGGGACAATGGGCACACATCAATGCACTTTACTTATATAATTTTTATAATTACTTCCATTCTACTTACCAAAACATCTAGACTACTAGTTCAATATCTCATTTCATGGAATTACACATAACCACCCTATCCACAACTATGTTACTTATTTCCAGTCACAACATCTTTTCCAAATATTTTCAACTTTTAGCAAAGTATGAGAACACATGAAGCAAGATATTTGAGCCCACAAGTTCAAGACCCACAACATATCAAGTCCTTGTTTTACTCTCTCTCTCCCTCTCCCTCTCTCTCTCTCTCCGAGAGATGTTAGGAAGAAAAGAGGAGGCACAAAAGTGGCTCAAAGTCCACATCCAATTATTAGCTACAAATGGTTAGTTCAAATTATCAAAAAACTGCGTTGTACCTGGGCATGGTGTCACATGCCTTTGATCCAAGCACAAAGGAGGCAGAGGCAGGCATATCTCTGTGACTTCAAGGTTAGCCTGGTCTACATAGTGAGTGCCAGGACAGTTGGAGCTACAGGGAGACCCTGTCTCAAAAAGACAAAATAAAACAAAACAAAAACTGTGTTGTAGATTAAAAGGCAAAACTTCTAGGACTCTTCAAAGGAATATGCAGCAGAAATAGGCCAAATCTTTGAACCTGTATAAGTCAAAATAGTCCCTCTTCAACAAAATAAGGACATTGACTAGTCACAGCTATCAAGACATGAGCCAGGCTTAGTGATGCACACCTTTAATCCCAGCACTCAGTGGGCAGAGGCAAGAGAATCTCTAAGTTCGAGGCTAGTATGGTCTACATAGTGAGTTCCAGGCCAGCTGTGGCTATAGGGAGACACTGTCCCCAAAAGACCGAAAAAAAAAAAAAAACAACACTAAGACATGACTTTTGGATCTTTTCCTTCTGAAATAGTTTCATTGAGCTATGTCTCTTAAAAAAAAAATGTGTATTCATACACACATACTTATAAATACATATAAACAACTTTATAATGTATGTATGTTACACCAAGGCTGTGATCAGACCTATTAAAACAACTGACCCTTACAGAACACATAGTCACTAGGACAAAAACTACCCATTTTAAGGTATCTGTAAACAACTACTATGAACAAAAAATTCAAGAAACATGCCTATTAGAAGTCAATGTAAGATCTTCCTTTATCATATGGGTGTTTTTTCATTCGAATTCTACCTCAAGCACCTTAAGAAACCACTACTGTCAACTAAGTAGTCACATGGAATAATCTTTAAGAACAATAGTTAACAAGGCACTTTATTTCAAAGAGGAAAGTATTAAGGAGTGTAACTGTGACTACATTCACAGATTATCACCTTTGAAATCAAAAAGAAAAAAAAATCACTGATGATCAAACTGACTTTAAGAATAAAACAACAGGCTTATTGCTTATAGTTCTTTCATTAAAGATTTTTTTTTGGTTAAATCAAATACTGCAGTACTGATCAGTATAAAACTGAAAGAGCTTTAGATTTATAATTAAAAAATTCAAATTTTACAAAGGGCAAACTTGAAAACAGCAGCCAAATCCTTAGGAAAGGGTGGGATGGAGGGTGAGTGAACAGGCACACTAGAACTGTGAGAACTGGGCTTTGGGGGTTTTGTATGTTAGTTTTGAGACAAGGTCTCACTCTGAAGTCCAGGCTACCCTCAAACTTTCCATAACTTCCTGCCTCAGACTCCTGAGTACTGAGATTTGAACTACCACACCTAGTTTCATTAAGAACTTTTTAATTGGCCAGATGTGGTGGTGCATGCCTTTAATTTGAGTAGGGATTAAATCTTGGGAGGCAAAGGCAGGTAGGTACATCTCTAAATTCCAGGCCAGCTTGATCTAGACACCAAATTACACACCAGCCACGTCTATGTTTTCTGAGAATCTATCTTGCAAAGAAAATTTTAACTGGACAAAATGTTTCTATTCACATATCTAAGTCCTTAATCTAGTATTTCTAGAATCTTTCAATATTGTGGCATGAAACCACAATGAACATGGTGTTCTAAAGATTAAATTTCTAGGAACTCATTTGCTGGAAAAACTTCTGACATTTTTTAGAATGTTTAATACATCTTATCACATAGCATTCTTTGCAAAGTTTCTACACAGAAATATTACAAATTATAGAAGAAAAAGCTCACTCTGGTTTAAAATATTATTATAAAGATTTCTAATAGCAGAAATATCCATTGCATAGGCTATATTTTCTCAATTCAATGTGAATTCTCAATCTAAAAAAGGACTATTATTTTCTAGATGAAGTTGGGACATATTAAGGTTATAGAACACACAAGCTGAAAAATAGATTTATAAAAAGGAAGCACATAGTACAGCTTCTAATGGCCTCAAGTTTTCACATTTCAGTATTACTGGAAAATGGAATGTCCAAGATACAAATGAGAGCCGCAGATGTAGTTTACTTGGCAGAGTATATGCCTAGAAAGCACAAAGCCCTAGGTTCAATCCTTAGCACTGCATAAACCAGATGTAGTGATATATGCCTATAATCCCAGCAATGGGCATAGGCAGGATGATCAGGAATTTAGGTCATCCTCTACTACACATCAAGTTAGACCAGCCTGGGCTAATGAGACCCTGCCTTAAAAAAGATTTTTTAAGCCATATAAAATGAAATTTTACCTCTCCCTATACCCAGAGATGACAATTACGATTTTATTTCTCCAGCCTCTTTAAAATGCTTCAATCACCAGAATGGGGCAAAATCCATTCTGTATCATTTCAGAGGCAACTAAGAAGCCTTACAGCTTCTACTTCTGCCTTCCTCAAATACTTCTAAAACCATCACACAAGAAAGCCTATCTACCTGAGTAGAAGCATCATCCATGCGGAGAAAAATACAGATGCCCTATATAGAACAGCCAGCCAAACTGATGAGACTTTGACCTTCCAACCCATCCAACCCTCAAAGTACATGTAGCTGCATAATGAGTCATACAAAACTGGCAAAGGAATTCCCCAACCAAATCGTAGTGTGAGAATAAATTGTTGCACTGAGCAAAAAACATCACCATAAAACTCTTGAAATTCCTTCTTCCTAGAAAGAAATACCATTATCTTCACTAAAGTTACTTGAATCTTGGAAATGCTTATAAAAGTACTTGCAGAATTAAGCAGCTTGACTACAAAAGAAGACAGCTTTAAATTTTTACATGTAAAAATTTACATGTAAATTACAAAAAAAAAATTTGTTAAGCCTTCTTTCTTGATGAAGAAGTCTAGTCTGACACCTATGATTTTAAGAATGAAATAAAAAATTCTATGTGGTTCTTTTTCTTCAAACACTATTTTTACTTATTTTTTGGTAGTGCTGGGAACTGAACTTAGGACCTCATTTATGATAAGCAAGTACTCTACCACTGAGCCCACCCCAACCTTCATATTTTTAAAGTCATGATAAGCAGAGCACACAAAATGATTAAATCACTTAAAATTTAAATTTCTACAAATTCAATTATAAATATGTTAAGGAAATTTTCAACACAAATTGGCTGGTTTTTTTTGTTGTTGTTGAAGAGGGTCTCCCTAGTCCCAGCCTGCCTAGAAGTCACTATGTGGACCAGGCTGGACTCCATCTCACAGAGATCTGCCTGCTTCTGCCTCTGGAGGGCTGGGATTAAAGCTGCATGCCACCATGCCCAGTGTGCATGTGGAGTTTGGATTGTTATACAATGGCATGGAAAAAGCAAACAATTTTGGCAACACCAGTAATTTTTAGAAATTTTCTACCAGGCTGGTGGACATGATGGCACACACCTCAAATCCTGCCGCTCAGGCTGAGGCAAAGTGGATCAAACTTCAAGGCCAGCCTAGCATACACAGCAAGCTCAAGGCAAACCCGCTGGAACACATATTGAGACTATCTCAAAAAAAAAAAGGAGGAAAAGAAAAAGAAGGCAGGGAAGGAAAAGTATCCACAAAAAAGGAATGTTTCCATCAAAAATAGCTAGTTTCATAACCACAGGTGAGATACAGACTGGCAAGCTAACTAAGACTTGCTAATATAATCAAACAGTCAATGGTACCTACTTTTACATACCTCTATAGTAGGATGGGTATTATGCTTGTAAGCAGTATATAAGGGAAACTGAATTTGAAAAATTTTTGCTACACATAGTAAGAGTTTTTCCTTCTCATCTGTACTCCATAAACTAAAAGGATCAGAACTCTTTGAAGACTCCTCCTCAGTCAGAGTACAAATTCTTGTAGAGTTTGACTTTTTTTCTATTGATTTTTGTCTTTCTGTATTTCCTTCATTACACTCTCTATCTATATTCAGTGCTTCTTCCGCTTGATTACTCTCATCTTGCCACGTGGAATCTATGTTAATGGTAGTACAATGTTTACAAAGCTGGTCCCGGAGCACTTGAACTTGGGCAATCACTAAGTTAATAAGTGCACACACTACTTGATTAAAAATCTCCAAATGCTTATATTCCTTGAAGCAGCATAGACATTGCCTATAAGAGAAAATAAAATTCAATAAATAAATGCTTCCTAGAGAGTGAATAATTATACGTTTAAATAAGTAATATAAGAAATAAGCAGATACTAAATTACTTTTTATAATCTTCAGTTTTCTTCCTTTCTCCTGGGGTAGCACATATTAACTTTTAAGAGTAGCATCACATCAACAAATGAAATGTTAGCAAAAGTGATCATGTTACATTTAGAGCTATCCTCAGCTTTGTGTATGGATTTATCTATCCTTCTGCTTGAAAACTACTTGGAATGGGTACTCTGACCCTACCTGTCAGATCAAGGTGTTCAGAAGCACAAAACATGTATGTACATGTACACGTATATCACTCACTCTTCTCTACCAGTAAAAAAGCAAAACAAAAACACAAAGTATCAGGTAAATATTATACTCAAGTTCAGTTCTGTTAGACAAGTTCAATTAGTACCACAATGCCTAGCATACTATAGATAATTAAAAGGGTCTTGTGAATTAAGAAGTATTAATATAGAAGTATCTGCTTCTAATAATGTTAGTATCCAAACTGCTAATCAGCTATTACGTCTAACTTTTGCTGAACAGTATTAGCAAAGTCAAGTAAAATATCTCTACCATAATCCAGTTAGAACACCAATACTCTAGGTGATCATGTAGAAATAATTTCAATTTTCCAGGTATGGTAAACTTGGAAATACAGCCACAAATTCTTTGGTACACTTTTATTTTAAAAGTAAAGCCTAAGATGGACATAGTGGCACACACCTTTAATCCCAGCACTCAGAGGCAGAGGCAGGCAGATCTCTGTGAGACTGAGGCCATCTTGGTCAATATAGTAAGTTCTAGGCCAGCTGGGGCTTACAGGGAGACCTGTTGTAAAAAAAGGAAAGCATAACTTTCTTTCCCATGAATCTAGAGGGGACTCACTTCTAATGAATAGAATGTGGTTTTACCAGAAATAAAAGTATGTGGCATCCAAGACTAGGTCATAAAAGGAATCAGTACCATGATGTAATTAATAACATTCAAGCTGCCTGCAGAAATCTACATGAGAAATAACTAAGCCCTCCCAGTAACCAGGACCTAACTTGAGAGCAGATCTCCAAGTCCATGTAAACCTTCAGATGATTATAACTTGGCCAACACCTTGACCGAAACCTTGTAAGAAACCCAAATCAGAACCAGCTATACCATTCCAAATTCCTATCCCACTTTAACTTTTGAGGCTAATAGTATTCATTGCTGTTCTGATACTATTTTCAGTTAGGCATGGTGATACATGCCTATAATCCCAGTACTTGGGAGAATGAAGCAAAGAGATCTGAACTACATATGGAGATCATGTCTCAAAAACAAGAAATAAGGGCGGGTGAGATGACAAAGGTACTTCTAACCAAGCCTAACTGATATGCTCCCAAAAGTTGTCCTCTGTATATGCACATACAAATATACAAAAACAGTTAATGTAATAAAAAATTTAAAATGAAAATAAATATTGTTGATCCTATGGTAGTGGTACATGCCTGTAATCCCAACACTCCAGAGACAGAGGCAGGTGGAACTTTGTGGATTCCAGACAAGCCTGGCCTGCATAACAAGTCAAAAAGGGAAAAGGAAAGGGGAAGGGAAAGAAAGAGAAAGAGTGAATTAAGGGGCTGGAGAGCTGGTTCAGCAGTTAAGAGCGTTTGTTGCTCTTCCAGAAGACCTGGGTTTGGTTCCCAGCACCCCCCCCATGGTGGCTAACAACTGTCCATTAGCTTCAGTTCCATGGAATATGATGCCCTCTTCTGACCACTGAGGGCAATGCACACACAGGTGGACTTACATAGAAGTAGACAAAACAGTCATAGACATAAAATAAAAATAAATTTTAAAAAGAAAGAAAGCTGGGTGTGATGGCACAGGACTTTCCAACTTCAGCACTCAGGAGGCAAGGGCAAGTGGATCTTTGTGAGATCAAGACCAGCTTGTTCTACATAGCAACCTCCAGACCAGTCAGGGCAACATACTGATAGTCTGTATCAAAAAAAAAGGAAGGGAGGGAGGGAAGAAAGAAAGGAAAGGAAAGGAAAGGAAAGGAAAAGAAAAGAGAAAAGAAAGGAAAAGGGGCTAAAGATTCTCAGCCAAGAGCACATGCAGCTCTTCCAGAGGATCCAGGTTCAGTTTCCAGAAACCACATGGTGAGTAACAATTGCCTGAAACTCCAGTTCCAGGGATCCAATGCACTCTGCTGACCATTATGGGCACTGCATGCTCATGGTGCATTTACAAACATGCAGGCAAAACAATATATATTTTTAAAAAGAAAATGGAAATTAATACTTGATAATTGAACAGTAAACTCATTTCCAAGGATTAAAATAACGTGGAAAAAAGGAGTTAACAGGAGGGCTGGAGAGCTGGTTCAGAAATTCAAAGCATGTACTGTTCTGCAAGAGGACCTGAGTTTGATTCCCATTACCCACACTGGCCTTGTTACAGCAGCCTTTAACTCCAGCACTGCACTCAGGCGCACAGACAGACATAATAAAACTGGATGTGTGGACACAAACCCAAAATATGTTAAGTACTAGAAGAGCTGAGATTATAATATTGGGGATACACACACACACACACGCACGCACGCACACACACACACACGAGCACACACATTTTTATAACTATACACAGTATTATATAACTTCTACATCTTTCATTATACTCAACTCTAAGTCTATGTATCAGATTCTCAACATAGCATCTCCATATATCATATCCACAATGCAACAGGAAAAGGTGCTTCTAAATAAAAACACCACTTTCAAGCTAGATGTGGTGTACCACAGTTTTAATCCTAGCACTCGGGAAGCAGAGGCAGCTGGATCTTTGAGTTCAAAGCCTGCCTGGTCAACAGAGTTCCAGCCTAGCTACAAAGAGAAAACCTATCTCAAATAACCAAAAACAAAACAACAACAACAACAACAACAAAACCCATCACCTTCAGCTAAGCCCAATCTGATTCTAACAAAAATGTTTTTCCTTCTCTGATCTAAGACCCACTACAAATAGACAAAAGTGATAAAGAGACCTCTGTTCTCTGTAAGGTTAGAAATAATGAAATATGTGATGACAAGTATCAACTAATTTTAGATGATTTTTTAAAAGGGAGAAAAGAGGACTGGAGAAAATGCTCAACAATTAAGAGCACAGGCTACTCTTGCAGAGAAACTGGATTCAGTTCTCAGCACTCACATGGCAGCTAACAATGATCTGTAACTCTAGTTCCAGGAGATCCAACATCAGTGGAAAGTGCATGACATAGGTACACTCACATACATGCAGGCAAAACAGTCATACACATAAAATAAAAATCAATTTAAGGGCCGGACGTGGTGGCGCACGCCTTTAATCCCATCACTCCGGAGGCAGAGGCAGGGGGATCTCTGTGAGTTCAAGGCCAGCCTGGTCTGCATAGTGAGTTCCAGGACAGCTGGGGCTACAGGGAAACCCTGTCTCAAAAAGACCAAAAAATAAATAAATAAATTTAAAAAATGGCTTGAGCAGTTAAGAGCACTGGCTGCTCTTGCAGAAAACCCAGGTTCGATCCCCAGTAACCACATGTCAGCTAACAATCATTCACCACTCTAGTTCCAGGGGATCCAGTGCCCTCTTGTGACCTCTGTGGACAGTCAGGTGGGTGCGCTTACACAAATGCAGGCAATACACTCATACACGTAAAATACTTTAAAAAAAATTTTTTTTTAAGGAAGAAGTAATCAAGAGTGAAAATCATTAACTTAGAAAAGGCTACAAAGGTATATACCAACAAAAAGGAAAATCAAACATAAGGAACACTGGAAAGGCTGAGGACTTAAGAGCCCCAGATAGCCCTGAAAGTAAGGACAAAGAGTAGGGCAGAAAGGAGGACTCAAGGGGCCGGAGAGATGGCTCAACAGTTAAGAGCACTGTCTGCTTTTGCAAAGGGCTCAGGTTCAGTCCCCAGCACCCATACGGTGATTAACAACCACCTGTATGTTCTGTTCCAGGGGATCTGCTGCCCTTCTGGCCCCTGCAGGCATTGCACACATGGGTGCACTTATACAAGTAGGCAAAACACTCCATGTATAAAATAGAAATAAACTAATTTTAAAAAATTTAAAAGACTCAATTAAAGGTATCAAATACGCTTCCCTGGCCAACAAGGAATAAATATGTATCATAGACAAAGACTAAAGGTTTGATTTCTTAGAAAGTGTCAGTCCAAAAGATGAGATCATTCATCCTCTAAGAAAGTTTGCTCACCATTTTACTAACCATACATACAAAACACACCAACATTTAAGATAGTCCACCCACAGGGCCTGGAGAGATGGTTCAGTGGTTAGGAACACTGCATGCTCTTCCAGAGGACCTGGGTTTGATACCTAGCATCCACATGGCAGCTAATAACTACCTGTAACTCTAGTTCCAGGGGATTGGATACCATCTTCTGGCCTCCTCTAGCAATGCACAACATGGGTACACTAATAATACATGCAGGCAAAACATTCATACACATAAAACACAAATAAATATGTAAAAAAAAAATTTTTTTTTGTTCTTTTTGAAACAGGGTCTCCCTGTAGCTCCAGCTGGCCTGGAATTCACTTATGTAGACCAGGCTGGCCACCGCACCTGGCAGTAAAATTTTTTTGTTGTTTTTGTTTTTGAGACAGGGTTTCCCGACCCCAGCTGGTCTGGATTTGCTATGTAGACCAGGCTGGCCTTGAACTCACTGAGATCTGCCTGCGCATGTGCCAAAACACCCAGCACCGGCAGTAAAATTTTTTAAAAAGATATTCCACCCACAGAGAACTTCCAATTCATGTTGTACTGTACTGTTACCCTTCTTAATTAACTATGAAGGATGGGCAAGGATAATAAGGCTTTCAAAGAGAAAGAGGGGAAAACAAATAGAAAACTTGTATGACCAAAGGAAAATTAAAAACAAATAGTAACAGAATAAATAAATAAAAAGAAAGAATGGGGCTGGAGAGCTGGATGCTCTTTCAGAGGATCCAGATTTGTTTCCCAGTGCCCACATGGTGGTTAATATCCATCTATAACTCCAGTTGCGAGAGATTCAACACTCCCTTGTGGCCTCCAAGGGAAATGCACATACATGGTGTATTTACATCCATACAGGCAAAATAGTCATACACAAAAAATGAAAACAAATCAAAATATAAAATGCAAAAACTATATGGTTTAATTATATTTTATAACCATTAGCGAACATAACAGATGTAAGATTTTTCAAATAAAAATCGAATGTTATAAGTGGGACGTGGTGGCGCATGTCTTTAATCCCAGCACTTGGGAGGCAAAGACAGGTAGAACTCCGTGAGATAGAGGCCAGCCTGGTCTACGTAGCGAGTTTGAGGCCAGCTGGGACTACAGGGAGATCTTGTCTCAAAAAGACCCCCCCCCCAAAAAAAAAGGAATGTTATAAAAACATAACTGAAGGCCAGGCATGATGCCACAAGCCTTTAATCACAGCAGTAGGGAGGCAAGGGCAGGCAAATCTCTGCACTTTAGAGGCCAGCCTGATACACATATTGAGTCCCAGGCTAGCAGGGGCTACATGTTGAGACCCAGTCTCAAAAAACAAAACAAAAAACATAAATTGACATTACAAAATAGAACCCTTTGGAATTGGGCATGTAGCTCAATTATAGATTGCACAACTTTATATATATGGAGCCCTGGGTTCAACCCTAAGCACCATCTAAAATAAAGTTATTTAATGTGTATGCTTTTTAAATAAATACATCATTTATCTTTGAGTGTGTGTGTGTGTGTGTGTGTGTGTTTGAGACAGGGTCTTCCCTGTAGCCCCAGCTTTCCTGGAACTCACTATGTAGACCAGTCTGGCCTTGAACTCACAAAGTGCTGGGATTAAAGGCGTGCGCCACCATGCCCAGTAGATCATTTATCATTTTAAAATGATAGTCCCAGCACTCCGGAGGCAGAGGTAGGCGGATCTCTGTGAGTTCAAGGCCAGCCTGGTCTACACGGTGAATCCCAAGCCAGTTGGAGCTACAGGGAGTCCCTGTCTCAAAAAAAAAAAAAAATCTCCCAGAAAGCAGAATATAGATTGACACTGGACAGAAAAAGAAAAACAATCTAGACTAATAAGAAGTCTAGAAGACAGAAGAGAAAATGTGGCGGTAAATAGATAACACAAAAATTTTCAATGATTTTTTTTTGTCCATTTTTATTTCAACCATGAGAACTAATCAAAGATTAAAAAGCATAAAGATCAAAATTAAAGTGCAACTCAATGGAAATAGTTAAATGTGTGAAACTGTGCAAAAACAAAGTATCACAATATTACTACTAATTAGGAAAGGTAACAAATCTAGAAGTAAATTTAAATTTAAATTCAAAACAATTCTAACAAAATATAAACAAGAATTTAAGATTTCTCATAAATGGCCATATGCTAACCCAATCAATCATAAAACTTTTGGGGTTTTAAATAAAACATAGATATCAGTTACTAAGACTTAATTATAGAGTGATTTTCTGCTGAAAGTAATTATTCCACCCTCACAGGCACCATTCTAGTTTCCTGGCATCTGCCCTCATTCCCACATACATATGCATATATAAAAAGTAAGAGGCTAAGATTTGCAAATGAGAGAGAATACGTAGTATTTGTCTTTCAGAATTTCGGCAACCAATATAGCATTTTCTTCTGTACATTTTCCTGCAAACTGCATACTTTTCGGTGGCTGAATAAAATTCCATTGTACATATGTACTACATTTTCATTATCCATTTATCTACTGATGAGTATCTAGACTGATTCCAATTCCTTACTACTATGAATACAGAAGCAATAAACATAAATGAGCTAGTAATAGGATGCAGAGTCCTTTGGGTAGATGCCTAGGAGTGATATAGACAGATCGCAAAAAAGTTCTATTTTTGACTTACTAAACCTCCCTATTGATTCATAATGGCCATGCCAGTTTACACTCATACCACTATTTACACCCTTCTCCAGCATTTCTTGTGTTTGTTTTCTTGATGATAACCATTTTCAGAATGGAAAGGCCCACCAAAGCATATACCATCACACAACCTAAGAGAAAATACCCTAACAGAAAATGCTGGGCACCATGAAACACATGTAATTCTAGCATTGAGAAGACTGGGGAAGCAGATCTCAAGTTCAAAGTCAGCTCTAGGCCAACTAGGACTAGACAAACACTTGTTTCTAAAGAGGGGTAAAATGTTCAAGTATGGTGGATCACATCTATAATCCCAGAACAAGCTAAAGAGAATCAGGCGTTCAAAGTCATGAGATCCTGTCTTAAAAAACAAGCTAAGGGGCTGGAGAGATGGCTCAGAGGTTAAGAACACTGGCTGTTCTTGCAGAAGACTCAGGTTCGAATCCCAGCACCCACATGGCAGCTAACAACTGTCCATAACTCCAGTCCCAGGGGATCTGACAGCCTCTTCTGACCTCCACAGGCACTGCACGACATGGGTGTACTTACCTACATGCAGGCAATACACACATACACATAAAAGTAATAAATAAATAAATAAAATATAAAACAAGCTACTATAGTCTTCAGATAAACACAGGAACCTAGAAGACAACAAAATACCACTTCCACGATTCTGAGAGAAAACAACTATCCACTCAGATTTCTATATCCAACAAAGCATATGCAACGAAAGTGTATGCAGAATAGACATGCTAAGTCTAAAAATCATTTGTCTTGCAAATCATTTTTCTTAGAAGACTTACTAAAAAATAAGAACAAAATAGCCTTTAACCAAAAAACCAACAACTACAAAAAACACGATTCGGGAAACCCTGGATCCAATACAGGGGAAAAGCAAAATCTTAAGAATGAAATCTGAGGAAGGCCGTTTAGAAGCCCCTAAGAGTAAGCAATGCAAACAAACTGAAGGCTAAAGCCAAATGAAACTGATCAAAAATAAAAAGAACAGACAACCAATAAAAAGGCTTAGAGTTTGGTAGTTAGTGATCCATGCATAAAAAATTATTCAAATGCAGCACAAGTCAGTAGGGGAAACAGAGAATGTACAATATATGAAATGAACCACTTAACATTCTGGCACATCTCTGAACAATATTTTAATTTTTATAAGTACCCTAGGAATTAATAATAACTATATTGAAAGGATGTGAAGGATGAAAAAGTAAAATCCTTATATATCATCAAAGGTTGGTTACCAATTATACCTAAAATTGATTGAACAGCAGAACACTATAATCTCAGAATACAAAAGTTAGTATTAAAACCACCACCTAAAACAGTTGAAAATAGAAAAGGAGATTGAGATGGAGAAAGTATTACTATAAGCATCCTCTTATCAACAGCTCTTTCTGAGGGGGAGAGACTGTAGCCATCGATGACCTGGAACTCCTTATTTAGAGCAGGCTGGCTTTGAATCTTTGCTCTCAAGTGCTGGGATTAGAGGCCTGCACCAGTACACCCAGCTCAATTGACCTTTTTTTTTTTTTAATTTTTTTTATTTTATTTTATGTGTGTGTGTGTGTGTATATTGCCTGCATGTAGATAAGTGCACCCATGTCATGCAATGCCCTCGGAGGACAGAAGAGGCTGTCCTATCCGCTGGGACTGGAGTTACAGACAGTTGGTAGCTGGCATGTGGGTGCTGGGATTCGAACTCAGGTCTTCTGCAAGAACAATCAGTGTTCTTAACCACTGAGCCATCTCTCCAGCCCCTGACTTTTAAAATTTGTATAGATTATATGTATATATTCTCCAGAGTAACACATACCTTTCCTATTGCTTGACAACCCTACATTTTTCTCCATCCTACATTATTTCTAGTCTGACAAAGACTTTATTACCCAAGTGGAATGATAAGCTTCACATCTAAATGCTTACATTTAAAAACAAGCAATGAAGGGCCTGTAAAAGGCTTGGTGAGTAAAGGCACATTTTGTGCAAGACTGATGACCTGAGTTTAATTCCTGGAACCCACAGTGGAAGAAAATTCCCCAAAATTGTGTACTCAGAAACACATTATACATAAAACACATTAATAAAAATTTTCTCAAAATGTGCAACAATAAAGATTTATAAGTATATATGGGCTGGAGAGATGGCTCAGTGGTTAAGAGCACTGACTGCTCTTGTAAAGGACCCAGGTTCGAGTCCCAGCACCCACATGGCAGTTAACAACTGTCCCTCCATGAGCATTGCTCACAACACAGGTACACTTACATGCCTGCAGGCAATATACTCATACACATAAAATAAGATAAAAAATAAAATATAAAAAACATTTGCTGGGCACAGTTGTATATGCTTTTAATTTCAGCAAGGGCAGGTGAATCTCTGTGAGATGAAGGCAAGCCTGGTCTACATAGGAATTCTAGGCCAGCTGGGACTATAGAGAGACCCTGTCTCAAAAGCACAAAAGCAAAAAACAGTTAAGAGCAATTGCTGCTCTTGCAGAGGACCCCAGTGAAGGACCCAGCACCCACATGGTGCTTCATAGTACATAACTCCAGTTCTAGGGGATCCAATGCCCTCCTCTACATGTATGTAAATGCAGCATGTGCACACAGTCACTGTAGAGAGCAGAAGAGGACATTAGGTCCCCTGGAACTGGAATTATGGGAGGATGTATGCTCCATGTACGTTTCTTCTTTAAAAGATACTTTCTTTTTTATTTTATGTTTGTGTTTACCTGCTCCATGTGTGTGCACCATGTGTGTGCCGATGCCCTTGGAGGCCAGGAGACAAGATTATCAGGTCCCCTATTTACAGCATCTATGAAGATGCTGTAAATTGAACCCGCGTCCTCTACAAGAACAGCAAGTGCTCTTAACCACTGAGCCATTGTTCCAGCTCTGCTTTTTCTTAAAATTCATCTACTATTATTTTATAGGGTAGGAGGAGAATGTGCACATGACATGTGTATGTGGTCAGTACATAACACGGTATAGAGTGGGCACTCTTCCTCCACATCTACACAGGTTCCAGGAATTAAAACTCAAGTTGCAAAGACTTTTACCTGATCAGCCATCTCACTGGTCTAAAATCACATTTTTTATATTATTCACAATCTCGTATTAAGACACAGAAGTCTTTAATTATTGTATTAGAAGGACAGTATGACTTGGAGGTTTTCTTCTAAACTTTGATTATCTGTTTTTCTCAAAAGTCTTTTTAATGACTGTATTATTCATTAAATGTAAAGAAAAATAATGGAAATTTAAAAATGTTTAGAGTACAATGCATACTCTTGTCAACGCCACTTTTTTGGAAACGACCTCACATTGCAAACTAAGCTGGTCTCAAACTCCTAGCAATCCATCCCTGCTTCAGTCTTCCAAGTACAGAGATTACAGGTGTAAATCACCACACCCAGCTCAATATTAAAAAAATTATTTATTGCTGGGCGTGGTGGCGCATGCATTTAATCCCAGCACTTGGGAGGCAGAGGCAGGCAGATCTCTGTGAGTTTGAGGCCAGCCTGGTCTATATAGTGAGTTCCAGCGCAGCTGGGACAACGGGGAGGCCTTGTGGAGAAAAGCCCAAAAAAAAAAAAAAAATTTATATATATATATATAGTGTATCAATATTTTGCCTGCATGTATGTAAAGAAAGCGCCAAATCCCCTGGAACTGGAATTACCAATGACTGAAAGCTGTCATGTGGGTGTTGGAAACTGAAATGGCTCCTCTAGAAAAGGAACCAGTACTCTTAACCACTGAGCCATCTCTCCAGTCCCAAACACATTATTTCTTAAGGAAAGATTCTTCTTCACCTATCTAATCTGGCCAATATATTATAATGACAAATCTTGACCACTGATAATGACACTAGATTTAATAACTTTTTTGTGTGTTTTATGTGTGGTGCTGTGAACCAAACTCAAGGCCCTCACACACTCCAAACACACTGAACTTTATATGATAAGCCCCATTCTATTAATAACCTGTGAAAGCTAAATTATTTTTCTCCCAGGAAACAAATTAAGACATTTTGTAGGAAATGTCACTATTAGATTTAATAGTATACCAAGGTCCGTTTTTAGGCCTCAAGTTAAGAATCTTTTTTGGCTAGGCCTAGTGGTGCACGCCTTTAATCCCAGCACTGGAGGCAGAGGCAGGTGGATCTCTGTGAGTTCAAGGCCAGCCTGGAGCTACAGGGAGACTCTGTTTTGAAAAGATGGAAAAAAAACACACACACACACAAGGTTTCTTTTGCATGATCTGGAGATGCTTCAAGCAGTTAAGAGAATTTGCTACTCTTGCAGAGGGTCCAGATTCAGTTCACAGCACCCACATGGAGGCTCACAATTGTCTGTAATTCTAGTTCTAGGGGATCCAATACTCTCGTCTCCTGGCCTCCAAGGGCATCAGGTACACACATGGTGCACGTATTATTCAAGCAGGCAAACACAAACATAAAATAAAAAAGAAAGTATCTTTTTTTTTGGTCTTTTTGAGACAGGGTCTCTCTGTAGCCCTAGCTGTCCTGGAACTCACTATGTAAACCAGGCTGGCCTTGAACTCACAGAGATCCATCTGCCTCTGCCTCTGAGTGCTGGGATTAAAGGCATGCACCACCACGCCTGGCTAAGAAAGTGAAGAATCTCTTATCTGTTTAATAGCTATTTATCAACTACAAGAAGTACAATCTTAAACCAGGCAACAATATTTGCTAAAATCCTAGAAAATAACATGGGGATGGAGGAAGAATGGATAGATTGTTACTGTGATTCAATTAGATGCTTTATCTTTACCCCTGTTTTCTTCTCTCAGAATAAACGAGTATAAAATACTGGTTACTCAAAATTGTTAATATTTATTTCATATGTGAACAGAATCCTGAATGCTATACTTCATATTTTCCAGTTGGCTCCTTCAGGCACTAGCTTATATATCTAAACTTTAATTTGTATTTTAACTATGGCTCATGCCTTTAATCCCAGCATTCAGGAGGCAGAAGCAGGAAGAGTTCTGTGAGTTCTAGGCCAGCTGGGGCTACAGGGAGACTGTGTCTCAGAAGACAAAAATAAAAACAAACAAAAATGTTATAACTACAATAAATACGTAAGTTCTTTTTATCAGAAGTGAATATACAGATCAATAGTGGAATGCTTACCTACAGTACATGAGGGGCCTTGAGTTCAATAACCAGTAACACACACACACACACACACACACTCAAAATTTCTTATCAAAATAGTTTGTACTTTTTTCTTCACAACCTCATTAAGACAACAGTATCATTTTAATTCATAAATGCAGAAGTAGAGAGAAGTTAGCTAATTCATCATAATCACCCAGGACACAGGTGATGAAGCAGAACTTTAATTCATGTCCATCTGGCTCCCAGGCATCCTACAACAACTTTAGGAGGCATGAGTTAGAGCAGAGGTTCTCATCAGTTTTGGGGCAAATCCTGGTATTCTGATGAAGCCTGTGAATTACTGCCTGTAACTGTACATATGAAATTTTCCTTTATAATTTCATTTTTTTTTTCATTTTTTTCTTATATTTTTCAAAATTATTTTTTTAAATATTGTTATTTTATTTTTTATGTGTATGAGTGTATTGCCTGCATGCATGTGAATGCACCCATGTCATGCAATGCCATGTAGAAGAGGGCTTTGGATTCCCCTGGAACTGGAGTTAAGGACGGTTCGTAGCCGCCATGTGGGTGCTGGGAATCGAACCCGGGTCCTCTGCAAGAGCAGTCAGTGCTCTTAACCACTGAGCCATCTCTCCAGCCCTTTATAATTTTATTTTCATCCACAAACTCTACATTTTAAATGCATGTGCCACCACACCCGGCATGAAGATATTTTTTAAGAGATTAAGTTTGTTATAAGCCTTTAGCTATGCCATAAAAAATCTCTAATCTCTAAAACAGTTACTTTTCAAATTTTTAGTCACTTAAAGAATGAGGGAAAGGTAAAAGAAATCAATCTTTATTTTTATTTTTTATGTGTATAAGTGTTTTGCCTGCATATAAGTGCACCAGGTGCACACAATGCCCACAGAGGCCAAAAAAGTGTCAGTTCCTTGGAACTGGTATTATAGATGGTTATTAGCCTCCATGTGGTTGCTGGCAACTGAGCCCAGGTCTTCTGCAAGAATAGCAGGTGCTCTGAGCCATCTATCTAGCCCCCAATTTTTATGTCATTTTAAAAGCAACGCCATCATCAACCCCAGGATTAAGGTAAGATGAGTTAATATTGATATTTATCATTTAATGCCAAAAGCATAAAATAAAACATCCTAAAAGAAATCTGATAACACACCCTGTGTTATAAGTTATAACTGTGTGTTTGTTATAACAAACACTGATAATTTAAAATACAATTCATCAAGTTAGTCTTCAAAACAGTTAAAAATGCATACCTCTGAGTCCAGGAATTGATATAAGCAAATATTTTAAGAGTATGTTCCTTTCTGAGCTGCAGTCCATCACCACTTTCTATATCTGATACTGAAACAGAAGGGAAAAAATATGAATAAATGCTAAACCAATATTAAAGCCCACACTTCTGAAATAATGCTTAGATTAACAAATGTAAACATTTCAATTAATTCTTTTACTTTCACAGAAGAAATAAAGTCTACATTTTTAATCCCCAACTAATTTGAAGCTTCAGAAAGATCTTTAATAGACCTAATGAGGGGGAGGAAAAACATTTTGCCAATTATTCCAGCTATAGTTCTCAACTCCAAATCCACCCTTTGTTCTACACTTTCTGTAGGTAGAACTGGGACCCTTCAAGCTGCGTTTTTTTCATTTCCAGATGGCTTCCTGGAAGAATTTCCTCTGCTGCCTATGGAGCACTATTAGACGAAATACAGAAGAGAAAGAAGACTTGTTAGTTGGCTTTATCAGAAAGCAGTACTGATTCCAATCAGCAGCTTCTCTTAATATTTCAATAGCCAGTGTTACGCTGCATTCTGCAAAGTACCAACAGTAGCCAAGCAGCATCTTTTCCTTAATTCCTAGCTTCTTTCAGTACGTCTTTCCATGTGTTACTAGATCCTGGCAATTCTTTATGTCTTGTGTTTCTTCAGTTTTAAGACAAATCAACTGCTTATTGCAGTCTCTGGGCTTGCTCAGACAATATTACATAAACAAATGAGTGAGGTCCTATTACAGAAATAAGTAGCTGGCCAGATTTCATTCATTGGCCATAGTTTATTTACCAACTCCATTCAAGACAAAAAATAAAAAGGTAACAAGAGAGCCAGATGTGATCAAACATGCAATAGTTAATTCCAGCACTCAGGAGGCAAGATGGCAAATTCAAGACTAGTTTGGGATATACATCTTAAAAAAAAAAAAAAAAAAAAAACCTAAAAAGATGATGTAATAATTTATAACTGCTGAGCATTTTATGTGTTAGGTACTAGATGTATGATGGTGAATGAAATAGCAACAATTTCTACTTTTGGAACTTAGAATGACAAAAAATGATAAATGAATGGACCAGGTATGATAGAGAAGAAAGCCAAGGATGATCACTGTGTACAATATCCCAAGAAGACAGCTAGTTCAGAAAGGAGGAAGAGAATAAAGGTTCTAAGAAAGTTATAAGATGGAGGGATCAAACACATCGTTTACATTTGATTTAAATGGATAGCTGTGCTCTTTTATTTATTTATTTTTTAACTTTTAGGTCTTTTTGAGGCAGGATCTCCCTGTAGCCCCAGCTGGCCTAGAATGCACTATGTAGACCAGGCTGGCCTCAAACTCACAGAGATTTACCTGCCTCTGCCTCCCGAGTGCTGGAATTAAAGGCATGAGCCACCATGTCCGGCAGTTTTGCTCTTTTAAAGCAAAGACTTTTAAATACCTCAAGCAGCAGAATTCCAATAGATGGAGGCAGAAACTAAACACATACTTGTCTTACCAAGCACTAATTAAGTATTGAAAAAAACTATACACACTAAGGAATGTAATTACAGTATACTACCTGACTTAACAGTGAATAGTATTTATATTGTCTTAGATAAATATACAATATTGATTCAGAAAAAAATTAAAAGGTTGGGGCTGGACAGATGGCTCAGCGGTTAGGAACACTGGTTGTTTTTGCAGAAGACCAAGGTTTGAATCCCAGCACCCACATGGCAGCTAACAACTGTTCGTAACTCCAGTTCCAGGGGATCCGAGAGCCTCTCCTGTCCTCCATAGGCATTGGCACGACATGGGTGCACTTACCTACATGCAGGCAATACACACATACACATTAAAAAAAAATTTTTTTTAATTAAAAGGTAAAAAAGAGCTAATCACCTGCCATAGGAAGAAGTCAACAGAGTTTATACTAGACTTTAATAAGGTGAGGTCAAGTGTTTATCAAGTCAAAAATAGTATCAAAAAATACAATACTGGGACTGGAGAGATGGTACAGCAGCTAAGAGCACTGGTTGCTCTTTCAGTTCCCAGCACCCACATAGCAGCTAACAACCACTGTAACTCCAGTTTCAGGGGATCTAGCCCCTGTAAGCATTGCACAAATGTGGTACACTTGAATACATGCAGGTAAAATATTCATACACAAAAATCAAAAAAATTAAAAACTAGTAAAAATAAGATCAAAATAATATAGCCCATTATTGTCATTATTCTTTTCTTAGTATCTTATTTTTATTTTATGTGTATGAGTGTAAGTGCACCTGTGTGGTGCAATGCTCATGAGGTCAGAAGACGAATCAGATTCCTTGGATCTGCAGTCATAAATTCAGGTTGTTAGCAGCCATGTGGGTTCTGGTAATCGAACCTGGGTCCTCTGCAAGGGCCCACCAGTGCTCTTAACCACTAAGCAATCTCTCCAGTCCCCAATTATTGCCAATATTCTGAAGTTATTTCTTATGAGCAAAATTCATGCTATAGCATTTTCAGGATTAAAGAAGCTTAAAATGATCAAACTAGAGCCAGGAGTGTAACCTCAACGCTCAAAAATGAGCCAAAGGATCAGAAGTTCAAGGCCATGCTGGCTACACAGTGAGTTCAAGGCCAGCTTGGGCCACATGAGAGTCCAGCTCAAAACACTGAAATTAGAGTCACTCAAGATGGCTCACTGACTAACAGCACTTGCCTGACAATTTGAGTGTAATCACAGAACTGCATGGTATAAGACAAAAATTTAGCTGGGTGCAGTAGAGCACACCTTCAGTCCTAGCAAAGGCAGACAAATCTCTGTTAGACTGAAGCCAGCCTGATCTACACAGTGAATTCCATTCGGCCTAGCCAGGGCTACAGGGAGACCCTATCTCAAAACCACAAAAACAAAAAAACAAAAAAAAAAAAAAAAAAAAAAAAAAAAAAAACAACTTACAGGCTCCACATACAAGCCTTGACTCAAGTGCCCTCCACCAAAAAATACATTTAAAAATATAAAAACCAGGGCTGGAGAGATGGCTCAGCGGTTCAGAACACTATTCTTGCAGAAGACCCAGGTTTGAATCCCAGCACCCACATGGCAGCTAACAGCTGTCTGTTAACTCCAGTTCCAGGGGATCCGACAGCCTGTCTTCCGTGGGCATTGCACAACATGGGTGTACTTACCTACATGCAGGCAATATACACATACACATAAAATAAATAAATATTAAAAAAAAATATATATCTATATATAAAACAAACTCAAACCATGCCCAGCCCTAAAGTAGATGGAAGAATAATTTTATTTATTTATTTATTTATTTATTTATTTATTTATTTATTTATTTTTAATGTGTATGACTGTATTGCCTGCTTCTAAGTGCACCTGTGTCCTGCAATCCCTATAGAGGTCAGAAGAGAGCATCGGATCCCCTGCAAGTGGTGTTAGATGCCATGTGGGTGCTGGGAATCAAACCCAGGTCATCTGCAAAAGCAACCAGTGTTCTTAACTGCTGAGCCATCTCTCCAGACCCAAATAATTGAAAAAAAAAAAAAAAAAATCAAAGAAGGTACGGGATCCCCTGAAACCGCAGTTATGGATGGTGGTTAGCCACCATGTGGGTGATGGGAACCAAACCTCTGTTAAGTGTTCTCAACTGCCAAGTCATCTCTCCAACTCCCTACATACCAAGTTTGAGGCCAGCCTGAGCTACATGAAGCCCTGTCTTTTTTTAAACAAATGAACACACCAGGCATCACGGTATATGCTTGTAATCCTAGTACTCTGGAGGCTAAAGAAGGAAAATGAGGAGTTTGAAACCATCCTGTGCTATACAACTAGTTTCAGTCAAGCCTGAGCAAAACCATACCTCACTATCTATGAAAAAATATAGTAAACATAGGTATAAATATATAATTTTTTAAATATTTATCATTTTTATTTTATGTGTATGAATGTATTGCCTGCATGTATGTGAGTGAACCAGTGTCGTGCATTGCCGCAGAGGTCAGAGGAGGGCTTCGGATTCCCCTGGAACTGGAGTTAAGGACGGTTCGTAGCCTGCCATGTGGGTGCTGGGAATCGAACCCGGGTCCTCTACAAGAGCAGACAGTGCTCTTAACCGCTGAGCCTTCTCTCCAGCCTCTAAATATATAATTTTAAACCATGAGGAAAAAAAACAGAACAGGCCTCTCTGGGAAAAAAAAAAAATTTAAGTCAAGACTTAAAGGCATAGAAAGACTTAGCATTGAGTGCTGGGCTTAGCAGCACATATACTAATATACTATTTCACGCTCCTCATTCCCAACAAAATACTCTAGCCAGGTGAAGGCCCAGCTCCATCTTCCATTTTCCTTGAAGCCTAGCCTAATCCATTTGATCAGAATTAATCTCTCCATAGTTTCTTATGAGCTTCTCAACTTCCATAGTCAAAACTTTTTTCTTCTTTATGGGGGCGGGGGGGAAATCAATCCTAGGACTGTGTGTGTGCTAGGCAAGCACTCCACCACTGAACTGTATCATCAACCTAACTCCTCTTCAAAAGACTTTTTTAAAAGGGGAAAGGGAAGAGAAGGCATGACGGCTCATGCCTCTAATCCTGCCCCATCTAAGCCAAATCATTCTATTATTTCTATGATTCCTACCTGTGAGATTTAACAAAAGTATGTGAAGTTAATGTTCAAATTGCTACAGAAGTAGAGTCCCTGAGACAATTTCCTCTCTTTACTATCATGCCCAAGAATGCATTCAATAAAAAAAAACAAAGAAAAAACTTCTAATTTCAATCTTTTCTCACTATAGATATGCTGTAAGAAAATCTTTTAACACTAGGCAGCAAGCCACAGCCCCCAGAAAACCACATGAAAGCCAACAACAAATACAGTATATAGTTGCTAAATTGTTTGGGAGGTTAGTTATATTAAATGCACCTTCCTCTTATATTTCCAATTTGCCATAGATTTAATTGGGATACAATCCCATCATAAGGGTAGAAGCATCTGTATTGTCACTGTGTAACTGCACAATCATGGCACTACCACCTCAGATAATTTAGGCACACTATTTGAGAGTTTTATGTTATGCTAGCTTTCTGAGCAACAATCTAACATAGCTAGAGTTTTCAAATTTACTTATAAAGCAATTATACCCTTTTGTCTCCAAAAGAAAGCTTAGTCAAGTGTGATGGTTCACACTCAATCTCAGCGCTCAGGAAGCATAGGCAGTTTTAAGGTTGACATAGCAAGCTCCAGGATAGCCAAGGTTACGCAGTGAGACCAGGCCTCAAAACAAATAACAACAACCAAAAAAAAAAAAAACTCACAAAACAGAAATCTTACAATTGTAAACCAAATTAAAATTCAGCTTTTCAGGTTGTAAGAATGGACAAGGCTCAGGACTAGAGATGGCTCAATGGTTAAAAGTTCTGACTGCTCTGCAGCAGACCAGAGTTAGGTTCACAACACCCACATAGTAGCTAACAACTCCCTGTAACTCCAGATTCAGGGGCTCTGATACCCTCTACTGACCTCCATGGGCACTACATGCACGTAGTGCACTTACACACATGCAGGCAAAATGCTCATACACATAAAATAAATCATAAAAGAAATGTTCAAAGCTACCAGCTATTAGGAAAACCTGAACATTTAGTGCAAGCTGGAAACTTACATTGGAGATGAGCGGAGGCGTACTATGTTAGGAGTCTTTGCACCTGCTACCTGGAAGGCTGGATCAGTGCTAAGCACTCAGAGAACAACTTTCATAAGCACTGGACAACCAGTGGCTCCCTGTGTCCTAAATGACCCAACAAACAGGCTGGGTCTTCAGTTTATATGCCTTCCTGCCAATAGGTCCTCATAGCATCCATCATGAAGAAGGGACTGACACAAACTCCACTCTGTAACAGACATGCCATGTTGCTATAGTAGGTTTACTTGAGAATCACCTTAACATGTTAGGGCCAGGTACTTGGAATTCACAAATATATACGCCAATCATCTAAGAAAGCTTCATATCCTACCTTCAGGTACCTTTCTTAGAAGTCATGTCCCTTTATAAACCAAAAAAAACAAAAAACAAAAAACAAAGGCTGACCTCTTACAGCAAATGCAGGTGAGCAAGAAGAGGTCCGTGACCTGGTGTGATGATGGACCACAGCCCACCAGAGGTATCATTTCTGGTGAGTGGTAAGGGTAAAGAGAAAGAATGGATGGATGGATCTGACCTAGGATCCACTGAGAGACTCTGAACCAGACCTAGTTTTCCAGTGAACCACTGAAGTCACAGTTTGACTGTGACAAATAACACAGAATGTATGCTGGCTGTTTAGAAGACCCTGAGCTGTCTTCTTTGGGTAGGGCCATCATTTTCTGAAAAACCTAAGTGGAGGTCTGTCTGTCTCTCTGTGTATGTGTAAATGTATAGCTTATCCATGTTTGTTTGCCAGGGGCAACTTTTTTTACCATAATATTTGGGGGTTTTTGTCTTTTTTTTTTAAACACTATTTTATTATTTTTATTTTATGTGTATGCGTGTATTGCCTGCGTGTAGGTAAGTGCACCCATGTGATGCAACTGCCTGCGTTAGACAGATGAGGCTGTCGGATCCCCTGGGACTGGTGTTACAGACAGTTGTTAGCTGCTATGTGGGTGCTGGGATTCAAACCCGGGTCTTCTGCAAGAACCACCAGTGTTCTTAACCACTGAGCCATCTCTCCAGCCCTACCATAATATTTGTAACTAAATATAAGTATTTATATAAATGACTAAATAGATATTACATTTTACCAAGTTTAAGGATGTGCACCCCCCCGCATGTGTGTATGTGTGTGTGTGTGTAAATGTATATCTTATCTATGTTTGTTTGCCAAGGGAAACTTTCTTTACCATAATATTTGTAAATATAAATATTTATATAAATATAAGAACTTATATAAATTTATATAGTCTCTGATGACTAAGTAGATAGCACATTTTACCAAAGTTCTGAATACTGAGAGGAAGAGTCTGACACTTTTTCTTAGCACTAGTCCATAACTAAAATCTAAGAATTGTGGCTCTGGCCTAGTATTTCATCCAAAGCAGTCACTCTGCTTTGAAATTCTTCATCTAAGAAAGTGCCCAACAAAGACTGCTCCTACATTTCTAATGTAGCATCCTCAATGCCACAGCTTTTAGCCAGCTGATTTCAATTTCTTCTTCTCTGATGAATGTGTTATCAACATCAAAACACAATGAATCCACTGAAAAAATGGAGACCATCTTTGGAAGAATTTTTCTCATTTCTCCACTATTTGATTCCCAAGAGAGAATACTCTTCTTTTTCTGCGAGATCTGCAAGAGTTTGTGTTGCTGTTGGTTCCTGAGCTGCAAGTCCCTGCCTGCAGCACTCCTGTGGCTTTAACCTTCCAACTACAAGGGGGGCCCAAGGCTGGCTTAACATTCAGGTACACTTCAGAGAGAGATAACCTATGCAAGTAAGCAGAGTTGTTATCAATTATATGAGACCTGCCGGTGTGTGGGGTGGCTTAAAATCAGTTGTGTGCGCTTTTCTAAATTAGAGGTCCTAGATCTTACCCACAACGTTGGATTGGGTGACATTATCTATCATTACAGAATCTCATATAGCTCAAACTGGCCTCAAATTCACTAGATAGCCTTGAACTCCCTGCCTCCCTCTACCAAGTGCTGGATTACAGGTGTGTATCACCAAGCCTGATTTATGCAGTGCTAGGGACCAAACTAAGAACTTCATGCATGTCAGACAAGCATTTTACAAACTAAGCTACATTTACGGCCCCAATACCCTATTTTTTTTAAATATAGATTTATTGGGGCAGGAGAGATGGTTCAACAGTTAAAGAGCACTGGCAGCTCTTACAGAGGACGCGGGCATACTTCCCAGCACACACACAGTAACACACAGTTAACAGTAGTTAACAACCATCTGTAACTCCAGTTCCAGGAGATCCAACACCTTCTTCTGGCCTCCACAAGCAATGCATGCATGTGGTGTACTTACATACATACATGTAGTCAAAACACTCATACACATAAAAGTGAATACAAAAAATTCAAATAAGATTTTTTTAAAAAACAGATTTTAATTAGGCCAGGCCTGGTGGCCCACACCTTTCTTTAACAGGGCAAAGAAAGGTGAATTTCTAAGTTTCAAGGCCAGTCTGATCTACACAGCAAGTTCCAGGCCAGGCAGGGTTACAGTGAGACCCTGTCTCAAAAAAACACAAGGGGGCTGGAGAGATAGCTCAGTGGTTAAGAGCACCTATTGTTCCAGAGGACTCAAGTTCAATTCCCAACACCCATGTCAAGCAGCTCATAACTGCCTGTAACTCCAGATCAAGGAGATCCAAGGCTTCTGGCATCTAAGGGCACCCACATGTGCACACACACACACACGATTAAAACTAAATCATGCTGGGTGTGGTGGCTCATGCCTTTAATCTCACACTTGGGAGAGACAGGCAAATCTCTGAGAGATGGAAGCCAGCTTGGTCTACATAGCAAGTTCCAGGTTAGCTGAGGCTACAGGAAGACCCTGTCTAAACCAAACAAATTTTAAAAGCACACAGAAAAAGATTTTTGTGTGTGTGTGTATGTGTGTGCGTGCGTGTGTGTGCCTGAGGAGACCAGAAGAGGGCACTGGATCCCCTAGAGCTGGAGTTACAGGTAGTCGTGAGTCACACAATGTGGATTCTGGGAACCAAACTCCAGTCCTCTCTACAAGAGCAGCAGTGCTCTTAACCCCCGAGTCATCTCTCTAGCCCCAATATTATCATTTTCGTACATCTATTTGTGTGTGTATGCCTCTGTCTGTGTGTGTATGTGAACTATGGCAAGCATATAGAAGTCAGAGGACAACTTTCTGGAGTGAGTTCCCTCCAATGACCATATGTGTTCTGGGGATTAAATTCAAGTCAGAAGGCTTGGCGGCAGAAGCTTTACCTGATGAGCCATCTTGCTGGGCCCCAATATTATCACTTTAAAAAAAAAACCTTTTTAGCCGGGTGTGGTGGCACATGCCTTTAATCCCGGCACTCGGGAGGCAGAGGCAGGGGGATGTCTGTGAGTTCAAGGCCAGCCTGGTCTAGATAGTGAGTTCCAGTACAGCTGGGGCTACAGGGAGACCGTCCCAAAAAAGACAAAAAAAAACCCAAAACAAAAAAAACCTTTTTTTATTCTTTGTATATGCATATTTGTCTATATGTGTGTACCTGCCTGGTCCCCAGAGGCCAAAAGAGGGAACCAGATAACTTGGAACTGAAGTTATAGATTGTTATAAGGCATGCTGTGAGTGTTGGGAAATGAGCCCAGGTCCTCTGCAAGAGCAACAAGTGCTCTTAACCACTAAGCCATCTCTTCAGCCCAATGCTACCATTTTTAAACACATAAAAAATGTTAGTATCTTTCATGAATGTGGTAAAGATAGTAATCAGTGTTTAAGAAAGTACTAATAGTCTCCAAGGTTATTATACTGCATATATTTATTATTTCTAAGTTACATTATAGATATTTGGATTAGAGCTGAGCATGACAACTCATGACTGTAACCTCTCCTTTGGGAGGCTCAGGCAGGACTGCCATGAGTTTTAAACTAGGCTGTGTTAGAGTGAGACCCAGTCCCAAAATACAAATAAATACATAAATAAATAAAACTTGAATTTAAGTGTAAATTATCTTTGTTAGTCATTGTTTCAAATATATTAAGGAAGTTATACACATAAGAAGATTAATTTACCAAGTAAACATCTGTAATTAAAGCCTATACTTGAATATACTATAATTAAGATCAAGTATAGTGACTCAATTCTATACGACCAGTCCTTGGTAGGTTGAGGCAGGAGTACTGCTAAAAGTTCCAGGCCAGAAAGGCCCTGTCATTCCCCTACTATCATCATCCCCCAACACACAAACACAAACACAAATACATACACACACACACACACACACACACACACACACACACACACACAAAGGCCAGACATCATGGTTCTTGCCTGTAAAGACAAAACCTGGCAGCCTGAGGCAGAAGGATCAAGAGTTCAAGGACAGTTGGCAACAGCAAATTTAAGGTCAGCCTGTCTGAAAGATCCTGCCTTAAAAAGAGAACAAAAAAAAAGGTATGGAGGGGGAGGGGACAATGGCTTAGTCCGTATAATAGGGTCCTTAGGTGGTTCTAGACAGACTTCAATGGGCCCTTCACTTGTTGGTGAAATGTAGGTATCTATATAGCTTATAATGTGTATGTCCATGGTAAAAGTTCAGTTTTAGAATCTCTATAGGACTACAGGTACAACTGGTAATAATAATAAAACCAAACACTGATGACAAAAGACCGTTTAAAAACTATGACCAATTTTTAACTTGCTAGCTATATTACATTCTGCCAAATTTGTTTGTCTGGTTTCAAGACAGGATTTCTTGGGGGGGGACGGACCACCTTTGATCCCAGCACTTGGGAGGGAGAGGCAGGTGGATCTCTGTGAGTTCAAGGCCAGCCTGGTCTACATAGTGAGTTCTAGGACAGCTGAGGCTACAGGGAGACCCTGTCTCAAAAAGACCAAACAACAACAACAACAACAAAAACAAAAAACAAGTTCTAGACCAGGGGTGGTGGTGTATGTATACCTTTAATCCCAGCACTTGGGAGGCAGAGGCAGGCCAGCATTTCTGGACTACAGATCAGCCAGGGGTATAGAGTGAGACCCTGTCTCAAAATAAATAATGGGGCTAGAGAGATGGCTCAGCAGTTAAGAACACTTGCTGCTCTTCCAGAGAACCTAGATTTAATTCCCAGCACCCACATGGCAGCTCACAACAGTCTATAACTCCAGTTCCAGGGGATCTGATACCCTCTTCCGGCCTCCACAGGCTCCTGTACACCCACGTTGCACATGAATTCATGCAACCACACGAATACAATAAAATAAATAAAAGTTAAAATAAATAGCAGGGCATGGTGGTACATGCCTTTAATCCTAGCACTCAGGAGGCAAGAGGTAAGGGTATCTCATGAGTTTGAGGCCAATTTGGCCTACATAGGCAGTTATTAGGCCAGCCAGAGCTGCACAGTGAGACCCTCCTTCAATTAAGTATCCCAAGTATTGGGATTACAGGCACATGCCATACATTCAGCTTAAGGTAAAAAGCTTAAGGTATACTTATTTTAGTATATGTATGTATGTATGAATAGTACTTGGATAGCTGAGACAGGTGGCTCACAAGTTCAAACACAGTCTGATACTTAACATCAACACTGCCAATAAAAAAATTCTTTTTAGCCAGGCATGGTGGCACACGCCTTTAATCCCAGCACTCACAGAGGCAGGCAAATCTCTGTGAGTTTAAGGCCAGCCTGGTCTACATAGTGAGTTCCAGGACAGCTGGGGCTACAGGGAGACCCTGTCCCAAAAAAACCAAAAAAAAAAAAAAAAAATCTTTTCAACTGGGCATGGTAGCTCACTCGGAATTTCAGTACTTAGGAAGATAAGGCAGACTGACTATCCCAAGTTAAGATCACCCTGGGCTATATATTTCTGGACCAGCCTGGGTCACAGAACGAGAACTTCAAAATAGAACATGAAAAATAAGACCTTGTTGAGCCATACATGGTGGCACATGCCTTTAATCTCAGCACTCAGGACACAGAGGCAGGTGGATCTCTGTGAGTTCAAGGCCAGTCTGATCTACACAGTGAGTTCCAGGCCAGCTGGGGCTACAAGGAGACCCTATCTCAAAAAGACCAAAAAAAAAAAAAAAAAAAGACCTTGAATGTGTCTGTGTTTTTATTTCTTTTCTTGGTTGGTAAAACTATAAAAGGTAAATTAGGCTTAAAGAAGAATTTTAAGAACATTATTTAGAGGATTTAATTCTCAATTTTTAAAATTAACTTTTTTATTTTATGTGTACGAGTTTTACCTGCATATATATATAAGTGCACCCATACATGCAATGCCCAAGGAGACCAGAATAAGGGCATTGAATGCCCTGGAACTGGAATTACAGACAGCTGTTAGCCACTATAAGGGTACTAGAAATTGAACTCAGGTCCTCTGCAAGAGCAGTCAGTGCAACCACTGAGCCATCTCTCCATCCCCTTAATTCTTAATTTTTAATCAAGGTTAAACATTTGTCTTTATACAACCTAGAGGGGAGAAAAGGATAGCCAAAAGATTAAGTTTATAAGAAAGTCACAAAATTTAATTTTAAAAGTTGATTTTCTTTGTAGCTTTTGTTGGGCATTAGGGATTAAATGAAGCTACAGTGTCTTTCATACTAACCAAGCACTCTAACAGTGAGCTTTTTCCACAACTCTTTTTTTTTTAAAAAAAAAAAGTATTTTAAGCCAGGTGTGGTGGTGCATGGGTACTTTAATCCCAGCACTTGGGAGGCAGAGGTAGGTGGATCGCTGTGATTTCAAGGCCAGCCTGGTCTACATAGTGAGTTCTAGGACAACTGGGGCTACAGGGAGACCTTGTCTCAAAAAGACCAAAAAAAAAAAAAAAAAGTATTTTATTATTTTTATTTTATGTGTATGAGTGAACTGCCTGCATGTATGTGAATGCACCCATGTCATGCAATGCCACAGTGGTCAGAAGAGGGCTTTGGAGTCCCCTGGAACTGGAGTTAAAGATGGTTTGTAGCCTCCATGTGGGGGCTGGGAATTGAACCCAGGTCTTCTGCCAGAGCAATCAGTGCTCTTATCCGCTGAGCCATCACTCCAAGGCCCTCCACAGCACTCTTTACTTTTTATTTTGAGTCAGTGTCTTACTAAGTTGTCTAGGCTGGGCTTTTTGACTCATTTTGTTGCCTAGGACCCATGAACTTGTGAATCTCCTGTCTTGGTCTTGAGTAACTGGGATTACAGAGAAGCATGTTGTCACCAGGCCAGGTTATCTCAAAACTTTTAGTCATACCTCAACCATCTGCTCCATCCATCCCATCATACCCATGGGCAAACATTACTATTGTGAGATATGGTATATCTTCTGTTCTCAGAGAATTTAATAGTACATTTGGGATACAGAAAAAGCACAAATGAAAATAATTTTAAGACAACTTACAGTGTTAAATAATAAAGGGCACCAGGCATGGTGGCGGCATGCCTTTAATCCCAGCACTTGGGAGGCAGAGGCTGGTGAATGTCTGTGAGATCCAGGCCAGTCTGGTCTCCATAGCAAGTTCCAGGTCAGCTGTGGCTACAGGGAGACCCTGTCTCAAGAAGACCAAAATAATAATAATAGTGATAATAACAATAATTAATAAACGAAGTATATGTGAGACTATTGTAGAACAGACAACTTTTTCAAATAAGCCTTAAAATAACATTAAGAGACTAACCACCTTTATAGACCACTAACTTACACCAAAGTTTCAGGAGTTTTACAATCTTAATAGTATCTTTTTTCCTTTAATTGATTATTAACCTATGTACATGTGTATATGTGGCATGCATGGGTTCCAGGACTCAAATTCAGGTTGCAGGCTTGCATAGCAAGCACTTTTACCCACTGAGCCAGCCCACTTGTCCTTTCTTTATGATCCAGATGCCACCACTTTTCAAAAGACTAATAAACTTTCTTTAGTTACTATGTTTATAATTTTCCTAGTTAAGTTTAAATAATTTTTTTAAATCACCTCCCCAAATTATTTTTCCTAGTACATGCTAGACAGCAAAATTATTTCCCTTTTCCAGTTTGAGAATAAAGTCAGAATCACTAACATATACCTAAGATACAATATATTTGCTGAAATAAGTATTACAAGGACCTATGTTTACCATATTACCTGCACCAAAAATTAAATTCAGGTCAAAATACAAATCATCTTAAATTCTAGGAACTGGATGGCGTGACACACACCTTTTATCTCAGCACTCAGGAGTTAAGAGTTCAAGGCCAGTCTGTTCTACATACTGAGTTCAGGCCAGCCAAGGGAACATAGTGAGATCTCAAAACAGTAATAATAAAAACTTAAGATGGCACAAAAAATGGATAGTTTGAAAATGTGCAAATAGTACTTCCACCTGTCAGGAAGTAAATACACAGTTGAAAATAAACTAGAGCTCTTTCATTTTTCTCATTACCTTTAGTCATTAAAGTGAAATTCATGCACACCATAAAGTAAAATTTAAACATTAACAGAACAGTATATTCTATAAATCAACTGCTTAAATGAATGTATTAAAAAAATAGGTAGTTTGGAAGTCTGTCAAAATATCACACTGAATACAAGTTCCAATCCCACAAAAATTTCATAAATAAGCATTTTCTCACCAATCAAGTTTTTGTAAATTATCTTTTCATCTAATTCACGTCTTCCAATCTAGGCCTCTGGGCCCATCAGTCGCTGACTTGCAATCTAGTTTCTTTAAGCAGATACCTTCTTTCAAGGACCAGAAATAAATTATGTAAAATAATAATAAAGTACAAGGAATAAAGCCTTTCATATTAGGAAACATACCATGACTATTTCGGGATAGTTATCTCTGGTACTGCGATCTCCTTATAATAGAATTTACTACTTAACCGACGAATGGTTCTCTGAAGAAACACTCTTTTCTGGCTTTTTTTGAAAAAAATTAAGGTATGGCGGTTCCAATCATAAGTATTGCAGTTCATTTTCAGCTATTTAAGGACTGGCAGATGGATTTAATACACCCACACACCCCCAAGGGAGGGAAAAAATCACCACCCTTCTCCCACAGACTTTAATGAAAATTAGCAGGTAAGCGAGGCCTCCGCAGCAGGACGCTTGAAATCAAACAGGGCGGCCCTAAGGCTCGGACCGTGGGGGAAGCCTAGTCCTCCGACCCCATAGCTCCTCACCTTCCCGGCAGGGCGAAGGAGACGGAAGGCTTCCTTACTGCCTTCATTGACACCTGTAATGAGGAAACTTTCCGCGAGCGTCCAGGCCTGGCTGGCCCGGAGCTCCGCCGCGGCCTCTCGGGCACACAGGTAAGCGGGCAGGCCTGGGCCCGAGGCGCCGCAGCGGCCCCGCCACGGCCACCGGGCACCTTCCCGGAGAAGGCCCGCACGCCGCACGGCCGCGCCGGAGGTTCCCGTAGGCCGGCGAGCTACGGCAGGCCGGGGAGGCACGGCAGGCCCGGGAGCAGCGCTGGGCCCTAAACCCAGCACCCCGACAGGCCGCCGGCCCGGCTACTTACTTTCATTTAACACCTCCACCAGGTCTGCGCAGTTCTCGCACATCGTTCGGCCGCCGCCCCCCCCCCTCCCCCGCTTAGGATCGCACTGACTGATCGCGACCGGCGGCGCGGGGACTGGGGAGGACGGGGAGGGGCGGGCGGGAGAGAAGCAGCAGAGTCACTTCAACACCGACCAGACACCGCGGCCACCGCCGCCACCGCCGCCGCCGCCGCCATTTTAGTGGAGCGCTCGGGCTGCGCTCGGCTCTTTCCGCCCAGGCGAAGGAGCCGTCGAGAGGCGCCTCGCGCTCTCATTCCTCCGCCCTCCCCGCTCCTCCCGCCCTCGGCCTCTCCCCGCACACACGCCGCACGCCCGCGGGAGCCGCAGGCTGCCCTCCCTTTCCTCTTCCGTCCGCCTCCCCGCCCTCGCCCTCGGCTAGCGCTGGATGGGTCGCGCCGCTCGTTCCCCGGCCGTGGTGCTTGGCCGTCTGGCCTCCGGCCCGCCAGGGGTGGTCGTGGCCGGCCGTCCCGCGCTTTCGGAGCAGGGCCTGGGAGAGGCGGGCCGGTTCCTGCTCGCCGCCCTCTTCCCACCTGGCCCTGTGAGAATGGAACAACCCGGGGCGCGTCGGAACGTGAATCTGAGCCGTTCTCCTGCAGATGTCAGGTCTCTTGGCTGGACTGGGAATGGCGGCGAGGAGGCCCCCCCTGGGCAAGCCGGGTTTTCGCACGAGGCTCCTCTAAGTGCTGGCCAATTCAACGCCGCAAATGGTGTGTTTGGGGTATTTCGGCAGAGGCGGACGGCAAGAGCTGTTCGTGTGAAGGACGAAGCCTTTGCAGAGTGGCTTATGACTGTAACCCCCATGCACAGGCATGAAGATGACTCCGAGTTGAGGGCAGCTGGGTGGCAGAGTGAGACCTTGTGTTGAAAAGAAGAAATGGGGAATGAAGATAAAAACTCGACTGGACTCTGCTATTAAGAATGAGTTATTGTTAGGAAAATTTCCGTACACCTTCACTGAGTTCTGTGTCCAACATGTTTACATAGGAATGACTGCAAAGTCTAAAAGATCACGTCCATAATCTGAGCCCTGAAACGAGAGCACCTATTAAGAGGCCCTGTGGCGATTGTTGTGTTTCGTAGAGGCATTTCTCACGCGTTTTCTCCAGTGAGCCCACCTTACCCTACAGTATGCTTTGAAGTTGGTGCTATAGTTTCTCCCTCACGTTTTAAGTTATTCCCTCACGTTTTAAGTTATTCCGTATGCCCAAGTGAGTCTTAGGATATGTGCAGCTATTTTACTGCCAGCCTTTTCCCTTTTTTTCCTACTTACCAGGTTTGTGACACTTGAGTTTTGAATTCCGTAGACGACATCTTGCAGCTAACCTCCATGTCCGACCTCCTACTCCTTTTTTTTTCTGCCAGCAGAACCGAGATCTTTCCAAGTGGCATCGATGAGACTTTAATCTCAGGGAGGAACGCCTGCCCTAAAGGATATTTTTGATTTGTTTTCAACTACAGTCTTGATAGTATGGTTTCTTTAGGACAGCCCATACATTTAAGTTCTTGCCTATGAAATTGACACAGAAAGCTATACAGTGTTGAGTCTGGAGAATTACCCTTTCCTAATAAACGGGTAAATTCACCCAGCATGTTTTAATTCTCTTAGCGTGAAACAAAATCTTAATATGAAAGTAAAATATCCATTTTATAGGTAGAGTTGGGGAATGGTTCTCTAACCGGACTGGGAACTTGCTGTGTTACCCCCCCACCCCCCAGGCTGTCATTGAACTCATACCTCTTGCCTCTGCCTCTCAAGAGCGGGGATTACAGGTGTACACCATATCCAGGTAGGTTTTTTGGATTTGTCGTTGTTGCCCCATAACAAGGAGTCCAAAAAGAGGATAAAAGCTCACTTTAAAATCAATATACAGATCTGAGCATAATGGTGCATGCCTTTAATCCTAGCACTCTGGTGGTAGACAGGTGGATCTGAGTTCCAGGACAGCCAGACCCTGTATTAAATTTAAAAACAAACAAAAAAACGGGGGTGGGGGTGACTAATACTTCCTTGAACAGGTATCTTTCCCCAGACTGCTCATGTGGGAGAGGAAAAAAAAAAAAAAAAACTACTTAAGGGTCTGATGGCACACTTTATGTGGGAAAAATTAATTTGTATGTGATCTGGTAGCACAAGTCCTGCACTTGGAAGCCAGAGGAAGAATTGAAACACCTTCAAGGTCAGCCTAGTCTGCATACTGAGTTCCAGGCTTCTCAAAACTACTTAACGAGATGCTGTCTCAAAAATAAAAAAACTTACTGAACTGGTGTGGTATAACACGCCTTTAATCCCAGCACTTGAGAGGCTGAGGCAGGCGGATCTCTGAGTTCCAGGCCAGCTGGAGCTACAGGGAGACTCTGTCTCAAAAAAACAATAAAAAATAACTTACTTGAAGACCCGGGAATGGAGCTCTGTGTTAGTAGGGACCTTGCCTAGGATGCTCAGGGCCTGTGTTTATTCTCAAGTACCGCAAGACAATAGATCGATAGATGCTGAGAACCTGCAGAATTATTGTTAAAAGTGATCATTGTTCTGCAGTTAGAGCTCAACAACCTCTTTCTGGAATGTGTAGAATAAATGCTTTGGGCTTTATGGAAAATAAGGAGCCCAGTGATTACATACCTATAAATCACATAGCACTCAAGACTGAGTCAGGAAGATCAGGCAGATCCAAATATGAAGACAGTATCTCGGGAGACAGGGAAGGGCTGGAAAGATGTGGCTCACCAGTTAAGGCCTGAATTCAGTGCCCAGGACCCACTTCAGATGGATCACATGCACCTGTAACTCCAGCTCCAGGGGATCTAATGCTATCTTCTGGCCTCTGGGAACTGTACTCGTGTGTACAAACACATATTCAAAGACACATATACACAGAATTAAGAAATTAAAAACATGACAGGCATGGTGGTACACTCCTTTAATCTTTACAGTTGGGAAGCAAAGGTAGGCAGACCTGTGAGTTCCAAGACACTCGGCTGCATAGTGAGATACTGTTTCAAAAAGATGAATTTAAAAGAAAAGTAAGAGCCTGATGCACAAGCATGATAACCTGAATTTGGAACACCAGCACCCATGTAAAAGTAGGGTATGGCAGCAGGTGCCTGTAGTGGGTTGATGTGGGAAGAAGAACACAGAGGCGAACGAAAAGAAACGTACAATGCACTGGCTGGCCAGCCAGCTAGCCTATCAAAAACTGTAAACTCTAGGTTCACTGAGAGACCCTATCAATAAGATGGATGAAACAGGAGAGATGGCAGTTAAGAAAAAATACTGTTTGGGGCATGGTGGTGCACACCTCAACGGTCCCAGCACTCCAGAGGCAGAGGCAGGCAGATCTCTTGAGTTCAAGGCCAGCCTGGTCTTGCTTAGGACCTGGGCTTAGTTCCTAGCTCCAGTATGGTGGCAAATCGCCACCTTTACCTCCAGTACTAGAGGATCCAACATTCTCTTATGGCATCCCCAAGTACCAAGCACACATTCTTCACATAACTTAAATGCAGACAAAACACACACGATGTAAATTAAAAGAAAAAAAAGGGGGGGCGATGGAGAGATGGTTCAGTGGCTAAGAACAAAGACTGTTCTTGCAGAGGAGCCGGGTTAGATTCACAGCACCCACATGGAAGCTACAAACCATCCTTAACTCCAGTTCCAGAGGAATCGGAAGCCCTCTTCTGACCGCAGCATTGCTCCACACAGGTGCACTCACATACATACAGGCAATACACTCATACAACACATAAGATAAAAATAGAAAAAAAAAAGAAGGGGGAATTGAGGAAACATCTCAACATCAGCCTCTGGCCTCCACATATGCATAGGTGAGCATACACAAAGCCAATTGGGTCAAAAAAAAAACAACGGACATCCTGAATTTGGCTCAGCAGTTAGGAGCACTCTAACAAACAGCAACTCAAGTTCCAGGAGATCCAACGCCCTCTTCTGGCCACCACCAGCACCACACATATGGTGCCTTACATTTTTGCAACAAAACGCTTATAAAAAATTTAGCTGGGCACACTTTTATAAAACAAATTCTGCCAGGTGTGGTGGCACACACCTTTAGTCCCAGCACTTGGGAGGCTGAGGCAGGCGTGATCTCCATAGCGAGTTCCAGGCCAGCTGGGGCTACAGGGAAACCTGTCTCAAAAAATAAACAGATAAAAAAATCTAAACAAACAAAAACTAAAATGTTTTACTCTAGCCAACAAATACACAAAACACATAGCAAACAAGAACTGGTCTATGGGCTCTAATTTAGCAGCCCCTTATATGTCAACTACTCTCTTGGTTAACAAAGATGCACAGGGCCAGAGGATAGAGCTGTGTTGGTACTTTCCTGACATGCACAAATACTTGTGTTCAAATCCAAGCACCACATAAATGGGACATGGTAGTGCCCTCCTGCAATCTCAGCACTTAGAAAGAGTATCTGGAGAGAAGACTGAAGTTTAAGGTCATCCCCAACTACATAGCAAGTTTCAGGCCAGACTACACAAGAGAAAAAGAAACAAGGTTGGCCTCAAACTCACAGAGCCATTAATAGGGCTTTTTTGGAGACAAAGTCCATGTAGCTCCGGCTGGTCTGAAATTCGGGCATCTGCCTGCCTCTGCCTCCCACGTTCTTGGATTAAAGACCCACTGTGTTACCACATCCAGCCTAGGACTTCCTTTAAAAACATGAGTGTTTCAACTGCACATATGTGCATCTTGTGTGTACAGTGCTCAAGAAGACCAGAACAGGGTACCAGATTCTCAAAGAATTGGTTATAGACAGTTGTTAGCTGGCGTGTGGGTACCAGTAACAAAACCCAGGTCCTCTGCAAGAACACACAGTGCTCCCAACACCTGAGTTGTCTCTCAAGCTCCTTTAGGGCTTCTAAAAATATTTTTTTTATGAGTGTATTGCCTGCATGCACGTGAGTGCATCCATGGCATGCAATGCTGTGGAGGTCAGAAGAGAGCTTCGGATTCCCCTGGAACTGGAGTTAAGGATGGTTCATAGCTGTCATGTGGGTGCTGAGCCATCTCTCCAGCCCCATCCTTTAGGAATTTTGTTTTAAAAAAAAAAATCTGTACAGCCAGGCATGGTGGAGTACACTTTTAATTCCAGCACTCAGGAGGCAGGGGCATCTCTGTAAGTTCAAGGCCAGCCTGGTCTACATAGCAAGTTCCAGGTCAGCTCGGGCTACAGGGAGACCATCTCAAAATGACTCCCCCCAAAAATTTAGAAAATAACCAAATTTAAACTGATAATGAAGGTATTGAGGAAATGGGGTTATAGGAAGACCCTGTCTTTAAAAGACCCCCAAAAAATTATAAAAATGTGTGCTTACCCATGCATGCATGTGCAAGAGAATGTGTGTGTGTGTGTGTGTGTGTGTAGGTCAGAGGACAATTATAATCTAGGTCTCCTCTCCTTCCACCATTTCGGTTCCAGGATCAAACTCCAGTTTTCAGGCTTGGCTTAAGCATGCACCTTTCCTCCCTACTAGGGATATTCTAGGGCAGAAAATAGAACAAGACTAGGTAGATGAATGTTAAGAAAGATGTCTGGAGATTTGCAGGCTAGCTTTTTGACAAACTAAGGATGAAAAGAAGGAACAACAAAAAAAGAGATCAAAAGGGACCAAGTGGAGCATGATGATGCATGCCTTTACAGATCACAGGTCCAGACAGGTGAGAAAGAGGCCAGCCTGGTCTACATAGCAAGCTCCAGACCAGCTGAGGATTCAGGGAGACCCCGTCTCAAAAAGAAGTCACGCTTGGTGGCACACCTCTTTAATCCCAGCACTTGGGAGGCAGAGGCAGGCAGATCTCTGTGTTCAAGGCCAGCATGGTCTACATAGTGAGTTTCAGGACAGCTGGGGCTACAACCGTCTCAAAAAAAGACACACACACACACACACACACACACAAAAGACTTTAAAAAAAGCATAGGTTACAATGGCCAGTCTGGTATATAGTGAGTTCCAGGTCAGGTGAGGCTACAGGGAGACTGTCTGAAAAATAACAGGAACTTGGGTCAAAATGACCCAAGTATTTTCTCTTGGAAGTTTGCAGTTTGGGGTGGCTGGGAAATTTCTGAATTGTCAAGAGTTAAGTGTAAAGCTTAGACCACAGCACTGAGGAACAAAGGCAGGAGAATCATGGCACTATATAGAAAGGCCAGTCTACACCAAAGACAGACCTTGTATCAGGAACCAAACAAAGTAAGATGGAAGCTTGGATAGGGCTCAGCAGTTAAAAGCACTTGCTGCTCTTACAGAGAACCCACCTGGCAGCTCAAGTCATCTCTAACTCCAGTTCCAAAGGATCCCACAATGCCCTCTTGGCTTCCATGAGCACTGTATGCACTTGGTTCCCTTATACACATGGAGGCAAAACAAAACCACTAACACATAAAACAATTCAAACATACTTTAAAAATAAGGGGCTGGAGAACGGTTAAAAGCACAGGCTGCTCTTGCAGAGGACCCAGGTTCGATTCCCAGCACCCACATGGCAGGTTAACAACCATGCCTAACTCCAGTTCCAAGGATTCCATGCTCTCTTCTGACGTCTACGGGAATTTCCCTTACACATACAGGCAATACATTAATACACTCATATACATTAAAAAAAAATTTTTTTGTCCTTCAACAGACGGGTCTCCTTATAGCCCCAGCTGTCCTGGAGGCTCAGTAGGTAGACCAGGCTGCCTCTACCTCTGCTGGGATTAAAGGCGTGTGCCACCACACCAGGCTATACACACCAGGCTAAAGGTGCTTGCCTCAAATCTGCCCTGAGTTCAAAACCCAGAACCCACATGGTGGAGAAAACCAGCCTTCTACTCCAAGTTGTCCTCTGATTAAGACATCTAAGTGCCAACACACACACACAAAATAAATGTATGAAAAACTTAAGAGCCAAGAGTGGAGAGTCAAGTATACTGTAATTCAATCAAAATTGTGTTCATCATAAGTACAAGTACTTTGTATTCCTTATAGTATTCCTGTAATTATTAAAAGAATTTTCTTGCTCCCTAAATGTTACGATTATAGACATATGCCAACAACCCTAGCACCAAACCATTCCCCAAGGTCTAAAGATGGAACTTGTGGTCATTCTTGCTGTATCCCTAGCCTGGTTTATAGATTTTTTTTTTTTTTAATTGTAGAATCTCTGAAGCTTGTACTACTATAAACATCAATTTTGCTTCTAAAAGCCAGTGTTTGGCTAAGTATTTCTACACCAAGTCTCTTAAAGTTTACATATGATCTTAATGTAACCAAGGTGGCCTTGGAACTCCTAATTTTCCTGTCTCATGTCTCAGATGGCAGAGGGCTGGGATCCTAATTGTGAGCCACTAGGCCCACTTTCCTATACTCATGGTAAGTCTAACCTTTAGTTTTATATTCAGTCAGTAACTATAAAAGTAGATGGTCCCAAAATCCAGAGTCAAAACGTGAAGAGCAATTTCCTCGTCTATGGCAGCATTCATCTGAAGAGCTGTTCTCGTGTTATACATCTCCTTCCTCTTACCATCAACCTGAAGAATCTTTTTTAGGTCTTTTTTGAGGCAGGGTCTCCCTTTAGCTCCAGCTGTCCTGGAACTCACTAGGTGGACCAGGCTGGCCTCGAACTCACAGAGATCAGCTGGCCTTCTGCCTCCCAAGGGCTGGGATCAAAGATGTGCCCCACCATGCCCAGCCAAGAATCTTATTTACCTGCCTTTAATCCAAGCAAAGGCAGGCAGATCTCTCTGATCAAGGCCAGCCTGGTCTACATAGCGAGTTCCAGGCCAGCCAGGGATACAGAGACCCTGTCTCTCTCTCTCTCTCTCACACACACACAAAAAAAAAAAAAAAAAAGAAAAAAAGAACCAAACATCACTTAAAATGTCATAATTCTTAAACACAATCACTTTCATAGTATAGGAATAATTTTAAGCCAGTGAAAGGAAAATAAATGTAAACCAAGTTTATTTTGCTTAAGTAGTGTTCTTAAAGCACTACAGCTTGGTAAACAATGTAAATTAGTATAAGTCATCTCAAAAGCCAGTTTTGTTTTCTTTGTTTTTTAATGAGTTGTTAAAAAGATGCAGCCTATTCTAACAGGATAAATATTTTTAACCATTTCACTTTGAGTTAATGAAGGCTCACAAATGAGCAACACTCCTCATTGAGGAAAACAAAAAGCTGTTGTCGACAAGCGACAGCACGCGCGCGCACACACACACACACACACACACAAACAAAAAGAACGGTGTAAAAATAACTAACTGTTCCCATATTTTTTAAGTTGCTTTACAATGGGATGATATGCACATGATCTTGCTGCAAACTTGCCATACAGACTTGGAATACACGTACTCTAGAGATGGATGATTCAGCCCAAGAGGTGCTAAGTTCAGACAATGCAGCTCTATAATCCTCTTAACAACGCAATTGGTTTTACTCATTACCTTTTCTTCTAGACTGAAATACAGGTTAGAAAGAAAAGGCTCCCTAATTAAAATCGGTGTGGTTTACATGAAAAATTGTATAATTTTGTGTTAGAATTTACAACATGTTCAAATCAAATTTACCTCCTCCCCCCAGCTTGCCACAAAATGAGCATGAAGTACGTTTTTAAAAATGCCTTAATTTTCAACTTCATGCAAACTAAAAGATGACCAAAACAAAAGCTTAAACAATGAAAGGATGTCACAGAAAATTTCTTATACAAAAAACACATAAGAAAAAGGGCCACTAGGTGACATTTTAATTTACAAATTGGCATCATTTTGGTCAACAAATATCCATATGCTGTTTTCTTCTGTGAACAAATGTTGCAGAGGAAAAAATGCTAACACGACTTCAGAATTAATCGCACATTTCTTCTGGAATTTCATGTGGATTTAGGATGCCAGGTACGGACATTTGAAGTTTATGTTTCTCCTCCTGAGCCTGTCGAAGGGCTGTTTCTCTTTCTTCCAGAAAGAGATCAGATGTGTCTTCACCTGCAAACTCCTGTGAACACAGAAAACCCAAAATGTCAAATATACTACACTTCAACTTACTTTTGGGGAAAGCAAACTATCAATGTAATCATTCTGCCATTTAGAACAGAAAATTATGCATGGCTTGGATTTTGGGGAGGTTTTGTTTTGGGTGGGGTATCACCATGTAGCATAGATGAGCTCTAAACTCAGGAGATTTGCCTACCTCTGTCTCCCAAGTGCTGGCCCGTGGCTTGGATTTTCAATTATAGCACACTGATAGAATACTACGTAGCTTAACTACATGAAAGGTGGGGGGGGCTTACTAATATAGTATGGTGTGATCTCACAGTAAATATTTTTCTTATGTAAAATTATCATCTACACAACTTAGTCACTGCACTCAGGAAGCTGGGATGGTGGACTGCTTAAACTTGGGATTTTGCACCCAGCATGAGTAACTAACCAAGATCCTATCTACGAAATTTGAAGGAATACCGCATTAACAACACAGCACAGTGGCTTTAATCCTATCACTTGGAGGCAGGTACAGGCAAAATGTGAGTTTGTAGCTAAACATGTCTACAGAGTGGGCTCCCAGTCAGCCAGGAGACCTATCCTTTAAACAAAAGTTTAATATAGTTATGTATGTATATTATTCAGATATATTTCTTTTTTTACTAATTAAAAAAAATTTTTATCATGGGGCTAGAGATGTCAATGTTGATAAGCACTTCACCAATTGAGAAATTTTAAGCAAGAGGACCTAAATTTAAGACGAGAACTCCCATAAAAGGCCAATTACAGTATTTCACAGTGATCCAAGCACTCTCAAAGTATACATAGGGAGATTTCTGGCCAGTAGTCTAGCCTAACTGGCGAGCTCCAAAAAGATCCTGTCTCAAAAATAGACAAGATCATCCTGTACCCACCACAAGCTTTTAGATACAAGTGCACATGCATGCACACACAAAATTCTTAAATTGTATATATACCTTTATTTGTACTAAGAAATCTCGTAAATGTTCCTTGAAAGCAGGAATATCCTGGTTTAAGCTGAAAAGTCCTGTTACAAAGAGCTTTACTTGAGCACTGAAAATCAAAACAAAGATTTTTAAAAACTCAACATTTAAAGTACTGTTAAGATGGATTTATGCCCAGCTCCCTGCCAAAGTCACAATTTTAAAATTTTAAATAATGCACACCTAGAGTCTAGCAATCTAAGCTCAATCTCTGAAAACCACATGAAAGGGGAAAACTCCTACAAATTGTCCTCTGGCCTCTCCACACACGATGGTTCATACACCCAGACATACACACACAAAAAAGTGTAAAAACATTAATTAAAATGCATGTAAAAGCCATTTACTCTTGTAGATGAGGAAATGCAGACTTAAGGAGATTAGCCACATATTCTTGAATAAACACTTGGTTGTTTACTGGATTTCCAGGATTTAGTGGTGTACTTATTTTTCCTTCTTCAACCAAATTAAACATATATGCAAGAATTGATGCATGCATTGTTAAACCTGTTGATGAAAAGAAGATTATTAACTCAAAAATGAAAATTAATTACAGAACACTCAACAATTTAATGGCTTTCTATCCTTACCAGCAGTATGTGAGGTGTCTGTCACAACAGAAAAGATATGTTGAAGAATATCACAAAAGTAAGTTTGATAAAAACTTTGAGCTGCAGCTTCTTCTTGTGCAACATTTTGCAAGAGTGTAAAAAGTATTTGTAAGCCTAAAAGTTAAAAGAGAAAAATCATTACAGATTGGCAGTACTTTTAAAAATATTTATCTTTAATTTTTTGAGTATGAGTGTTTTTCTCACATGTATGTAAGTGCTCCAGGTGAACACAGTGCCAATGAAGGCCATCAGACCCCAGGGGTAACGGAATTAGAGGAGGTGGAGAGGTGCCACGTTGTTGCTGAGAACTGAACCCTGGTCCTTGAAGATAAGCAAGTACTCTTAACCTAGCCTAGCCGTCTCTCCAGTCCATGGTAGTATTTATTAAAGTATCATTCCTAAATATGTACTTACTTTTCAAAAATCTATTTTTATTTTATTTATGTAGGGGTATGGGAGTTCCCCAGCAGGTCAGAAAAGGAATAAAGGAGTTGAGGTGCCCAATATGGGTGCTGGGATACAAACTCTTATCTTCATGATTGAGCACCAAGTATGCTTAATCCCATGAATTGATAGTATTTTAACTTATACTATTAGTTTTATACTATTAGGTTTAACTCAAAGCCTTTTTAAAGCCTGTTCTCTCGCTTTTAAGTGTTTTGTGGGGGTTACAAGGATTTTACTATGTAGAAAACTAACCTTGACTTGTGGCATTTTTCCTTCTTCTCCACAGAAGAGTGCCAAGATTATAGCATTGGCTACCATCAGAGCTTTAAAATTAATTTTAAGTCAGTAAGGGAGCACAAATTCAGTTAATGCTAGCTTACATACTCTGCAGTATGCAGTAACCATCATCCTCCCATTGTTTCTGGAAGGGCAGTAGATACTCACAAACTGATAGGCCAACTACGTAGAAATTTGCCCTCCTTTTGTTCTGTTTGCTTATAAAGAATGTTATGCTTTATAAGCAAAGGCCAGGTCGGTCTCATATTTCAAGCTATCATCTATCTTCACAATATTAGGATTAAAGACATAAGCCACCAAACAGTATTTGTATTGGGTTATTTTGAACAGGTATTTTTATGCTCCAGTATCAGGGGGTTATCAGGCTCCCAAGGAACATGAAACTGAGAATTCTATACACACCATGTTTTTCCCATACATGCTTATGAAGGTGGTAATAGGAGAGTCCCTAGAAGCTATCAGGCCAGCTAGCCTGGTATACACCGTGGTAAACAAGAGATCCTGCCTAACCCAAGGTTGAAGGTAAGGAATTACACCTGAGGTGACCTCCCCATATACAAGCCATGGCAGGCACAGGCACAGGCACAGACACACACCCCTACCTGCAGGGTAAAAAACAAAAACAAAAAAACCCAACAACTAGGCACAGTAAGAGAACCAAGAATCATAATACCCAGCTAGTTCTTATCATACAGCTACCAAGGACAGGGAGTATACACAGCTGGTGTATGCTGGTAAAAAGGATAACTAAACCTGTCCCCAGCAGCTGGCATGATGACACGACTTTTATCCCAGCACTAAGGAGGCAGAGGCAGACAGATCTCTGTGAGACTGAGGCCAGGATAGTCTACAACTAAACAAAAACTAATAAATTCCCACTGGCTGAATGACATGTAAATAAAACATCAGAAATTAAAGGGATACTTATAGTGAACCTACTGTATAGATACTGGTTCAACAAGCAAACAAGTAAAACTGTATCTCTATGTATTTACCTGTATCTGCAACATTCCTCATTGTATGTTTAAAAGCCCAAATAATTGAATCCAAAACAAGTTTAAATTGTGCAGGTGGAATAGCGAGGAACGCTGGGAAACAATGAGAATTGACAGCCTGAAGTAGTAAGAAAAAGTTTGTTCTGTGTTCAGGATATTCTTCAAAATCCTAAAAATAATGAGAACAAAAGTTAGCATTTTAGGGAGGGAAAGAGTTACCAATGAAACACTTGTGGCCTCTAACATAAAAGTAAACCCCAAAGTTAAGTGCAAACTTAAGTTAAATTCTATGTAAAAGAATTACAAAATGGAATGCTACCCTATTAATAAACAGATCTCCTAGCCAGGTTGAGTGGTACAGGCCTGTCATCTCAGCTCTCAGGTTAACGAAGGAGTACAGATCCAAGTTTGAGATTAGTCTGTACTATGTAACAAAACGCTATAGGTCCAACCCCCTCCACTTCCCCAAAGCAGGGGGAAGATAAAAATCTTCATGGAAAAACAACTTATTTATTAACATTATTGCTGACATTTTTTATTTTGCCACACCTTGAAACCACTAAAAGTAGTAGAGTGCTTTGTAAGTGCTAGACAATACTGAGCTATAGCAAACATTTCGTCTTTTTCTTTTGTTGTCAAGATTTATTTTTGGTCTTTTTGAAACAGGATCTCCTTGTAGCCACAGCTGGCCTGGATTCACTATGGAGACCAGGCTGGCCTTGAAGTCAGAGAGATTCCCCTGCCTCTGCCTCCAGAGTGCTGGGATTAAAGGCATGCATCACCATGCCTGGCTTCTTGTCAAGATTTCATATACCAAATTTTAATTATGTCCTTGAACTAGATTTCAACATTTCATTCTAGGGCCTTAACGTTAGAGATACTTAAAGATAGGTATTTAGAGATATCATTTATACAATCAACACGGGAATATATAAAAATCTCCCATTATATAATTGAAATACAAATCACATACCTTATTTATCATATTCAGTGTGCACTCAAAAACAGCATCAAATATTTGAGGTATTTCAGCTGTTATATGTCCACCTAACTTGTTGACAATAATGGCCATAGTACTGAGCACTTCTGGTTCTCTAGCTGCTGGGACATTTCTCTGGTAATCAATGAGAACTGCATCCAATAAAGGAGGAACAAAGTTTTCAGCTACCTGTTGAAAACAAAACAAACCCAAAAACAGTACTTACTATGAGAGGAACTATAAGGCATTCCTGTATCTAACAATCAGATTAGCAACTAAAATTAGAGAAAGAGTAAAATCAACACTGACAAAGATCATGGACAGAATAGTTCAAATATATATTTTTGTTTTGAGTCATGGTCTTACTATATAGATGGGTTGAGCTCAAACTCATTATTACCCTGCCATAGACTCTGAGATCTGGGTTTTCAGGTGGGTGCCACCACACCTGGCACCTAATACATTCACTAAATAGTCCTAAAATTAAATCACCAAATCCAAGATACATGTCTAGGTACACTATACATGTGAGATAAGGAAAAGCCAAGCGTGATGAGACATTCTACCATTGCCACATTCAAGAAGTTGATTCAGAAAGAATGCTTCAATTTTCCAGACCAATGAGGACTACAAAGTTAAGACTGTCTCAAAACAAAAGAAAGCAAAATGAAAGACAAAGATCCACAGTTCCAAATAAAGTCACATTTTCATGTTTGTTTTCAGACTGCCCATGGTCATACACGTCTACTACAATCTCACCATTTGAGGTGAAGGCCTGCCTTCACTGACACTGCGTTGGAGATCAGACTGGAGATCATAGCATGACACTATTTCTCTCCAGTCCCCCAAAACATAGGCTTGCTACCTAAAATTTAACGTAGCTGAGTGGGTTCAGGCACTTGCAACCAAACCTGAGTACCTCAGTTTAATCTCTAGGACCCCTATGGTAGAGGGAAAGAAATAACTATTGCAAATTAACCTTCAACCTCCAGAAGTGTGGTGTGGCTGACATTTGCACAGGAGCATAGCCAAAAATAAATGTCCTGCCAGCAACTTGTATTTAGGTGTTGGTAGGGATTTAAACTCATGGGCCAGCAAACTGGAGGTAACTGCTCTACTGAACAATACCCTCAGTGATAAAAAAAACATTCTGATAACATGAAACACAATCTAAACTTGCCAATATTTAAGTTAACCACCTTAAGAATTATGTCCTGGCAAGAACAGAAGTCCATGCATATAATCCTAAGACATACGAGTTATAGAACAGCTTGGTCTATCTAGCAAGTTCCAGGAGACCCAGTAGCTACATAGTGAGAACCTGTCTTTCTACTTCCACCCTAAAAATTACAAATGTTTCTTGAAAAATAGTTTCCATTCTAAGAAAAACTTTATGACAGCTGCATTTGTATAGCTCAGTAGTAACTGCTTTCTTCCCAAGCCCTAGATTTGAGACCCAGGACCATCAATGAAGGCATACAAGTTACTCATTCACCACTATTGCAAACAGCAATGACTAATAGGACAGGGTGTCTTTGAAATTTAGATTTAAGTATCATTGATAAATTTATTAGTTCCAAAATTTTTATGTACTTCTGTATTACTTTCTTAGGTATAAACTGCAACTTCAAATTTTTCTTTTAATCTATCCTAGTCATGAATTTCTGTTTAGAATTCTCCCTTCCTGTTTTGCGACATTCTCAACAGAAAATCATTAGTAAGTTTTCTGGGTTTGTTGAGACACAGTCTTCCTCTGGCCTCAGCTGGTGTACACCACCACACAAGATTTTGCTTTGTTAACAGACCAAGGAATGTTTTCTTTTCTTTTTTTTTTAAAACCACATACTTAGAAGAAGCATTTCATTACAACAGCATTGACACATTCAATAACAATTTTCAAAGCTAAGATGCATCTCTTTCAAAATTGGCTGTAAATTTTTAGGTTTACAG